>NW_026652276.1:210078353-210402839 GCF_009828535.3 Hylobates moloch
TCGGCCTCCCAAAGTGCTGGGATTACAAGCGTGAGCCACCGCGCCCAACCTAGAAATTCTTCTTTATACCAATGTCCTGCACAGAAGTTACATACCTGCTTGCCAGCGTTCTGGAAGCTGAATGAGCCGGGTGAAGGAAGAAGACCTATAGTCCAAATATTTCATTACATAGTTCATAAACTGGTGCTTAATTACCCTGTTTCTAGTATGTAATTTGATCTTCAACTGTACCTGGTGTCCCTCAGCTACAAGGATGGCAGAAGCAGCAGGTATGTAAGGATGGAGTTGACAACGGGTTGAAGAGTGTGTCCTGATGGTTGGCCCCAATCAGTGGTGGTGACTGGAATAAAACAGGGTATCAGTTTCATTCCAGTGCTCTAACTCCTTATATTTTATAACCACATCACACTGAAGAATTAATTCATCCCCTCAGTAATCAATTCTAGTGGCAGGTAGGCAGCTGCTGCCTATGAGCTCCAACACATGCCAGGTGGCTGTACCGCAGCTCCCTTGAGCATTAGGGGGAAGAATGAAATAAGTTACAGAGCTGCTAATCTCTGCTCCGACAGCTGGAGGATGAAGCTCTGGGCTGGTTTCTTTTTAACAGGAAGGAAATTCTGAAAGCCAGAATGTTAAGGAAAAGCTTAAGAATCTCTTGTGTCTTGTGAGCTCTGTGGAAATGGCAGTGCTCAGATGCCTTCCGACATGTAGTGTGAGGCACAAATTTGGAGATCAGGAAATGAGAGCCTCCATTCAAGGCAGGACAACTACACAGAGTGAACAGATTTCCAAAATAGTAGCACAGGAAAGAAGAAGATCGAGGCAGGTGATTTCTCTCTTCTCCTTCTTTTTGTTTTTTCTTTTTTGAGACAGACTCTTGCTCTGTTGCCCAGGCTGGAGTGTAGTAGTGCAATCTCGGCTCACTGCAACCTCCACCTCCTGGGTTAAAACGATTCTCCTGCCTCAGCCTCCTGAGTAGCTGGAACTACAGGCAGAAGCCACCATGCCTGGCTAATTTTTGTATTTTTATTAGAGATAGGGTTTCACCATGTTGGCCAGGCTGGTCTCAAACTCCTGACCTCAAGTGATTCACCCGCCTCAGCCTCCCAAAGTGTTGGGATTACAGGTGTGAGCCACCATGCCCGGCCTCCTTCCTTCTCCTTGCCAGGCAAAACACAGTGACACCAAAGACTATTTGTCTGAAGAGTAGCTGTCCAGTGGCTGCCTGGGTTGTTAGGGCTATAAGTCTCTGAAACAGCTGTAAACTGTATGAACCCCTTTGCTCCTGTTTCTCTGAGAATAGAGAAGAATTCCCTCCCCGTAATCTGTCGTGAATCAACAACTGCATTTTCTTTTTTTAAAGTATTCTTTTTTTTTTTTTTTTTTAATCAGACAGAGTCTCGCTCTGTTGCCCAGGCTGGAGTGCAGTGGCACGATCTCTGCTCACTGCAAGCTCCACCTCCTGGGTTCACACTATTCTCCTGCCTCAGCCTCCCACGTAGCTGGGACTACAGGTGCCCGCCACCACACCTGGCTTATTTTTGTATTTTTAATAGAGACGGGGTTTCACCGTTTTAGCCAGGATGGTCTTGATCTCCTGACCTCGTGAACTGCCTGCCTCAGCCTCCCAAAGTGCTGTGATTACACGCTTTTTAAAGTATTCTTTACATAAAATCTTATGGCATGTGCAATTTTGTCTCTTGCTTCTTAGCTTAATATTTTTATCATAAGCATTTATTCTGAAAGCCAGAATGCCTTGATGTTCTTTCCTGTGCTATTACGATTTTGGAAATCTTCACTTCGTGAAGTTGTCCTGCCTTGGAGTCTCTCATTTCCTGATCACCAAATTGGTGCCTCACACTATGTATTGGAAGGCGTCTGAGCACTGCCATTTCCACAGACCTCACAAGTGTACCAGACACAAGAGCTTCTTAGCTTTCTCTTCACATTTTGGCTTTCAGAGTAATGAATGAAAAAGGCAAACCCTTATTATTAAAAAAGTATTGGCAAACAATTTTCTTTCTTTCTTCCTTTTTTTTCTGGGATGGCGTCTCACTCTGTTGTCCAGGCTGGAGTGCCGTGGCATGATCTCGGCTCACTGCAGCCTCTGCCTACCAGGTTCAAGCCTCAGCCTCCCATGTAGCTGGGATTTCAGGTGCCCGCCACCACGCCCGACTAATTTTTGTATTTTTAGTAGAGACGGGGTTTCACCATGTTGGCCAGGCTGTTCTTGAACTCCTGACCTCAAGTGATCTGCCAGCCTTGGCCTCCCAAAGTGCTGGGATTACAGACGTCAACCACTATGCCCAGCTGGCAAACAATTTTCAAAGGCTGTAACAATTTCTCTGTTTGTTGGACATTAGTTTTAGACAGCTTTTTGTTATTAAAAAGGACGCTGCCGTGCATGTCTTTTTGCTTACATCCTCTAAATGTAAAATTTAAAAATAATACAGAAAAGTACAAAGTAAAAATCACCTGAAATCCTATCGCTTAGGGAATTAACTACTCATATTCACTATTCATATTCCTCTATGCTGACATATGTATCTGAATTTCATATTATTGCCCTAGTAGAATTATAGGTCAAAAGATTTGGCCTCGTTTAAGGCAACGTGTAATTCCTCAGCCTTGAATTTTGACCTAGTGATACCTAACTTCTTTGGGGAATGATCTTAGCTTCCAAACCCAGAATGTGCCAGAAAGCGCCACAGCAAGCAAGGTCCTACTTTATCCCTTCTAAAAACGAAGCCACTGAAGTTTGGAAGGGTGTTGAGTTCTCAATTTCACAAAGAAAAATCAAGCCACTTCCAGCCTGGAGCCGCCGCTTCTCCTTTAAATACCCGCTTACGTGATCGCAGACGCGCACACGCGGAGGAACTTCACGCTGTCAGGGCAACAAGCCATTCCTCTACCATTTCCCCTCCCCTAAGGCTTCTTGGCGTTCCCTCCCCGGAAGTCACAACTCCCCTGGAGACTTTCTCTTCCTCATCCCCTCCATCGAGTCACCTATCCTCACTCCTTTCTGTTAGTTGCCGGCCTAGGGTTCCCTTTCCTCGCCTGAATTCCACTTTCCGGAGGAATGGCTGAAAGGGACTACAACTCCCAGGGGGCGCTTCGGGCCCCGCCCCCGGAGCGCGCAGTGTAGATCGGGGCCTGAGGTTCCACGGTCTTCTCGCCGCGTGCGGCCGGGAGCAAACGCACTATAGGTTCCGTGGCGCCTCGCGCTAGGCCAGACCGGGCTGGGGTCGGACGGGGCGGGGCTGGAGGGGCCGGGGCTGGCGGGCGGAGAAAGGGGGTGGGAGCGGAGGCGATGGAGGGGAGGAGTGGGGGCATGGGGGAGGGAAGAGGAAGGGAGGTGGGAGGCGGGGCCGATCAAGAGCAGGAGCAGGAGCTGGAGTCTGAGCCGGCGGTTGCAGCTGAGGCGGTGATGTCGGTGCAGGTTGTGTCAGCCGCGGCTGCTGCCAAGGTGCCTGAGGTGGAGCTGAAGGACCTGAGCCCCTCCGAGGCGGAGTCGCAACTAAGACTGAGCACTGCCGCCGTGGGCGCCATGGCCCCCCCGGCGGGCGGTGGAGACCCTGAGGCTCCAGCTCCCGCCGCGGAGCGGCCCCCGGCCCCCGGCCCGGGCTCGGGGCCCGCCGCCGCTCTCAGCCCCGCCGCCGGGAAGGTGCCTCAGGCGTCGGCCATGAAGCGGAGCGACCCACATCACCAGCACCAGCGGCACCGCGACGGCGGCGAGGCCCTGGTCAGCCCCGACGGCACCGTCACCGAGGCGCCGCGCACAGTCAAGAAGGTACTGGGGCCGGGCTGCCTCTCTAGGAGAGGAAGGGAGGGGAGGGGAACTGCAGATCCTCTCGGCACGGCGGCACTACCCTCCACGCCCTCCTTTCTGATCGCAGGACCAGAGATAACCCCTTGTCCCCTCAAACCCACTCTCTCAGAGATGCCCCCCAGCCGGCCCCTAGTGCTGGGATCGGAGACTCCAGGAGTCACGGCCGTACTTCGCTCTGAATAACATGGAGGTAGCGCTCTCCCCTACTACTTGGAATAGGCAGCGGGAGGAGAGACACCTAATAGTACGTCCCACGGCCCCAACACGCTCCCGGGTGTGATTTTCCAGCCTATCGGGGAGGAGACCTCGTTGGTATAGAAAAACCTTACCACTCACGGGAGTTCACCCAGCAATAAGGATGAAGAGATCTTTAATACTTGGAGAACGAGTAAGGTGTAGTCACCTTGCATAGAAATCGTCAGAGTTGTCTGGTTTCCATACAGTTGATGACTTTCTGCCTTTCTGTGGCCAACCGTGTCCATACAGCAACACGATGCTGTGCCCTTCATTTCCAGCGACTGCGATATTCTCTCTTCCCTGAATATGTAAAAGGGTAATGGAGAGATTCTCCTCACTCTTTCATGTTAAGAGCTTTGTCCTCCCTGCTGAGTATAGTTGGATTGTTAGGCTGTGTATGAAGAGAATGAATGTCTTATTGGTTCCTTTATTATAATCTGAAAGTGATAGGAAGAAATGCTGCTACTTTTGAGAAAGACGATCTTTGTAGGGTTTTCGGTCTTAGGCGTCAGCTTCTTTCAGACAGTTTTGAGGAGGCCTCAGAATACCAAGAAGTAACTGCCTAGATGGATGATAGCCCTATATTACCCGTGCATTGTCTATCCGCAGTTGTCTTTCCCTCTCAAAGCTTGTCTCTCTTTCTCTATTAAAGCTGAATCAGCACAGAAAAACAGGGCAAGTATTGGAAAAGACAGAAGTGTGGATCATATAAAAAGGGCTTGCAGCTTCAATTTCCTAGACACAGTATGGGCACAGGGATTAATGTTTTTTTAAATTGTTGTGAATGGTTTTTAATTGCTTTATCAGAACAGCAACAAAGAGACGGAAAGTGTGCATTGGTTTTACTCTGTGGGACTCAGCTGAATTGGAACCTTGGATCCACCATAATTTTTGTTGTCAAAGCGTCATGATTAAGGTATAGCAGATAATCCTTTCATCCTGACTATACAAATTTAGGTGATAAGTCAGAGGCAAGACTGAAGGAATTTCTGTAATGCTTTAGACAATGTCTTTGTCGTTTGCAATATGAAACTCCTCTGGGAAGAGTTATAGTAGAAAGAGGCAGGCAGCATCCTGCAGAAATGGGTTTAAAGAAAAACAGTAAAGTAAAAAAGAGAGGCAGCAGCAGCACCAGTGCTGGGAGTACCTAGATATGAGTCTGGAAATCCAAAGCATACTTCTGACTTGTTGAGATACTTTGTAACTTTGGTTAAGTCATTTTCTTGTGATTAACACTGTTTTTGTCTAAAATTTGTAATTTGGTTAGATCTCTTTAGGCTAAAAGTGTTTAACAAATTGCTGTTAGAGCATGAGGTTTACAGTCAGGCAGACCTGGATTTGAAGCCTAGTACCCCTATTACTACCTTTTGGGTAATTTCCAAATTACACAAATCAGTTTCCTCTTCTATAAAATGAAAGTACTAATTACGATTGAGGATTAGAAATATTTGTAAAAGGTTTAGCATTGAGCTTGGCACATAAAGTCTTAAATGATAGTCTTATTAATGCTTTTATTATTATAAATAATTGATTTTATTTTATTCCTCCCATCATGGCTTAAGTGCAAGCCCCTATGACCGCCTCTGAAAGGTACACACAGTTCAATATATTCTATATAAAGAAGTTAAAAAATCATGGCTCACATCTGTAATCCCAGCACTTTGGGAAACCATGGGTGGCGGATTGCTTGAGCCCAGGAGTTTGAGACCAGGCTGGGCAACATGGTGAAAACCTTTCTCTCCAAAAAAAAAAAAAAAAAAGAGCCGGGCATGGCGGTGTGTGCCTGTAGTGCCAGCTACTCAGGAGGCTGGGATGGGAGGATCACCTGAGCCCAGGAAGTTGAGGCTGCAATGAGCACTCTAGCCTGGGTGCTGGAGTGAGACCTTGTCTCAAAAAAAAAAAAAAAAAGTTAAAAAATCAAAGACCAGCATACTGGAGTCTGTTTTTCTTAATTCTAGATATGCTTCTTGACCACTTTCCTTGTCGTTGAACTATTTTCCTGTTTTTTCAGCATCAAATGTACGTTCCATGATTCCTTACTCAGCAGCCTCAAGGCTATTGGAAAGCAGGGCTGAGCTTGCCTTACAATGTTAATTGCACCAAAAAAACAACTTCTCTGCTGAAAGTTAAGCAGGTGAAGCTCTCGGCAAGGATACAGCTGGATGACGAAATTCAGGGCATTGCTGAGCTGCTTTTCAGGTGCCCAATCTTTAACCTTCTTTTTATTGAATTGGCTAAATCAAAATAAGTGCCCAAGACTGCCCTTTCCCTAAATTGAAAGTCATCTCACCAAGGGACTGCAGTGTGACATTTTGATTTGTTGAGCTTTTGTTGATTCTTAGATTGTCTATGTAAATAACCACTCTGACCTTGACTTCTCACTGTTTTTCTTATAGCATATGAAGGAACTGAGGATACTAGTATCGAAATAGCTGCCTTTGGCTGTGGAACTGGTGACTGTTGCATTTGTTTTGTGACTGTCATGTATAAACATTTATTTTAAGTCACATTTCCATAGATGGTTTCCCTTACTTCATTCACGTATCATCAGTTTTCTTAGTTTTGTTACTCTGCTCAGCCACACAAGGGAAATAAACTTTGTACAAGAGCCAGAATTCCCAAGTGCAGTAGTTAATAAGAAGGAACATATGGTGTGCAGGTTACTCAGTCACATCTTACCTTTGGCACCTGCCTCTGTCCTGTAACTTGTGATGCTCTGGGGGCCAGATCATGTTATGTGGCTATGATATATTTAATTATAATGTCCTTTTTCATAAGTTGACATCAAGTGAACCCAGCAAGCCAAAAATCTCTGTAAGAAGTAATTTGGGAAATGGGAAGGTAAGTTCCACAGGAAATGAGGTAGTAGTAGTTAAAAGGGATTTCTTCTTTGTGTTCTTGAAAATGAGTGATAGGAGTGTTGGAGCACAGCAGGGAAAACAAGGCAGGAGAGGATTTATTTCAGAAATATTAAAACTTTCTGACAATAAGGCTGCAAGCCCAAGAACCTCAACTAGATGGTGCTTACATCAGTATCAGTAATGACCATGTTCAAACAGACTCTTTATTGCTTTTGGCAAACATATCCACCTTCCACTGGCTTTGTTGCTGTCAGGAGAGAATGAGTTGAGCCATGTTAGCACTTCTTGTCCTGAATTGTTTAAGCTCTTGATTTGGTTAATTATAGAGTACTAAAATGGAATGTTTTGGATAAAGACATGGGAATGTGGGAGCAATATGACTCCTTTTGCCGTTACAAGAGTACTGCTCTGAAAAGTGTTCAGTAAGGCAATTGGCAGTTGGGCTGTAATAATAGTTACCAATAATTAGCCTTTTTTTTTTTTTTTTTTTTTTTTGAGACAGAGTTTTGCTCTTGGTGCCCAGGCTGGAGTGCAATGGCGCGATCTCAACTCACTGCAACCTCCGCCTCCCGGGTTCAAGTGATTCCCCTGCCTCAGCCTCCTGAGTAGCTGGGATTACAGGCATGCACCACCATGCCCAGCTAATTGTCTATTTTCAGTAGAGACGAAGTTTCTCCATGTTGGTCAGGCTGCTTTCAAACTCCTGACCTCAGGTGACCTGCCTGCCTCGGCCTCCCAAAGTGCTGGGATTACAGATGTGAGCCATTAGCCTTTTATGTGCCAGGAGTTGTCATAGGGGTTCTGTAATCCTCACAACAATACTAGGAGATGTAGGTGGCATTATCTCCATTTTACAGATGCAGAAATGAGATCCCAGGAGGTTAAGTGCCTTGCCCAAGGTTATATATCTAGAAAGTGTCAGAGGTAGAACTTAAATCCAGGGCTGTCCGTTTCCAAAGCCCATGTCTTTTTCATTATGCCACAGTGATTCTAACTTCTTAGATGCTGAGTTCTTGCTTTCTCCCAGAGGTCTTTTAGAATACTAAGTGAACTCTAAGGCGTGTCTGTCTGGCTAAGGCTTAGGTCATCCCAAGACCGAAGTAAGGCAGGTCTGAGCTTTAGGAAGAGGATGGGAGAAAATTGTACAAATGTAGAACTTGAAAGAATTGTAAATTTAGAAGAGGAGAATAAAAGCATCTTATACAGAAAAGCATTTCAAGATCAATGATGCAGCTTCACACTAGTAATTTACTGATAATCTAAGAAGTTTATCCATATTTTTAAAGTTATAAATAAATTTGGAGTACCTGAGGAATGTACCCTTTCTTCCTGTTCAGCTAACACTGCCCTGCTGTCATGTTTAGGTGGTAGACACAATTAGAGGAGCTGAAATTCCATTCGCCCAACAAGAGGTTTAGTAAGCTTGATCAGATTTCTATGGAATTTGTAGGAGCTTTTTATAGTCTGAATGACCTATGGCCTGCGATTTGGTGAGAGCAGAGCAGAAAGCAGCAGTGGATTGATGTTTCTTCCATAACAGTTCCCAACTCTAAAATTACTTTGATTAAATTAGATGATTATTTGTATGGGTTTCAGTCTCCCTTTTCCCTAGCTATATCGTGCAACAGTTCAGTTAGCTATTTCCCTCTTGGACACTTGCACTAATAGCTGGTGATTTTCTTTTCTTTTTTTATTTTCAAGGGTCTATCAGTAGAAATCTATTGATTTGGGGCACCTAGTTCTTAGCTTAGAACCTATATAAAGGAAGGGTATTTGAACTGCTGATTGAGTTCCTCTAAGTATAGGGCTTTAGCCTTTCTGAATGTTGCAAACCTGAGGCTAAAACTAGCTTCATCTTCCCTACACGCACTTACCTTCTACAATGCTCCAAGGTGAAACTTTATCTATTGGCTACCTTTTCTTGGAAACCCTTCTCGGCTTCAACGACACTTATAATTCCTACCATTTACTGAATACTCCGTGTCAGGAATCTCTCTCTTCGCATTTAATCCTCATGACAACTTTATCAGATGAGTAGTACTATCTTTATATTATAGATAAGAAAATATAGGCTCAAAGAGAATAATTAACTTGTCCAAGGCTTTGTCAGTGAAATGGTGGCCATAGCAATATTGGGCAGCTTTGCCTCCGTGCCAACACCGCTGCTGCTCTGACCAGACTCCCACTGAAGTCTGCTTAAGCTGCTGCTAAGACCACTTTGGATCTCACGATCTAGCCTCTTTGAAGGGGAGGCCCAAACACCATGCCTCACATCCCTGTTTGTTTCAGTCATTACCCGCCATCTGCCATCCGCCAGCTGTTATCTTCCCAATACTAATTCCTTTACCACTCTCTTCATCCTTCAGCTGATTCAATCCCTCAAACTGTTCCACCATGTTCTTTACAATATCCCCCTCCTTGATCAGCAGATTCACATGTAGTATCAGTCTCTAGCAGCAAGATCAAGTTACAAGGGCAACAGTGGCAAGTGTTAGCACTTAGTATCCAGAACTGTGATGGTGCAAACCAAGCTGCCGCATCTCCTGCTTGGCATTAGCAATCACATCTTTGCCAACCCAGTTCTGTAATTTTGAATGGTGTTTTAGCTGTGTAGCACTTAAGTTCTTCACCGAAAAAGCGACCTCATATCCTTTCTGTAAATTCTTTTTCTGTTTAATTCAGCCAGTGTTGACTTCTGCTGCTTGTAGAACTCGGAGTGATGTACGGGTTGAACCTAACCGTCTACCTTCTTAGTTGCTGGCACTCATGGAGCTGAGAGTTGCTAGAGAAAATCAGCAAATCAGACAGATCGGTGTCACAAAAAATTTATAATCATCTATTTCATATGCATAATCAGCATTACCTAGCAATGTTATACATTTCTCTAGTTCACTTTCCAGCTCACTGCAAATTATTTCTTCATATTGTCTCTTTCTTTTTTCTTTTTTACTGAGACAAGGTCTCCCTCTCTCACCCAGGCTGCAGTGCAGTGGTACAGTCACAGCTCACTGTAGCCTCAAACTCCCTGGTTCAAGCAATCCTCCTGTCTCAGCCTCCTGAGTAGCCAGAACTACAGGTGTGCTACCACGCCTGGCTATTTTTTAATTTTTTTGTAGAGACGGTATCTTGTCATGTTGCTGGTCTCCAATTCCCGGGCTCAGGTGATCCTCCTGTCTCACCCTTCCAAAGTGCTGGGATTATAGGCATTAGCCACTGCCCCTGGCCTACTGTCTCTATTTCTTTTTCTTTTGTTTTTGTTTTGAGATGGAATCTTGCTCTGTCCCCAGGCTGGAGTGCAGTGGCACCATCTCCGCTCACTGCAACCTCCGCCTCCTGGGTTCAAGCGATTCTCCTGCCTCAGCCTCCTGAGTAGCTGGGACTACAGGCACACACCACCACACCCAGTAGAGATGGGGTTTCACCGTGTTCGCCAGGATGGTCTCAATCTCCTGACCTCGTGATCCGCCCTCCTCAGCCTCCCAAAGTGCTGAGATTACAGGTGTGAGCCACCGTGCCCAGCTCTTATTTCTAATCTCTCATATTTTCTTCTTTTTTAACCAATCATAGGCTTTATGCTTCATTATAAAAACCGAAGCTGCTGAGTGGGAATTCCTTCATCCTTTTACCTCCGAATTCTACAAACCTACGTGCCTCTGGGACTCATCTTTTTCTCCTTCAGTCTGTCAAGACAAGGGCCTTCACAGGTGCTGTAATCATTCTCTTCTCCCCCTCCCCCCTTCCTTCTCCTTTCTTTTTCTTTCTTTCTTCTCTCTCTGTTTTCATTCTTTTTTCTTTAAGAGATGAAGTCTCACTCTGTAGCCCAGGCAGGAGTGCAGTGGTGTGGTCATAGCTCATTGCACCGTCAACCTCCTGAGCTCAATAGATCCTCCCTTCTCAGCCTCCCGAGTAGCTGGGACTATAGGTGCATGCCACCATACCTGGCTAATTTTTTTTAAACTTTCTTGTAGAGATGGGGTCTCTCTCTCTTTTTTTTTTTCCCCTAGACGGAGTCTTACTCTGTCACCCAGGCTGGACTGCAGTGGCACTATCTCGGCTCACTGCAACCTCCGCCTCCTGAGTTCAAGCAATTCTGCTGCCTTGGCCTCTCAAGTAGCTGGGATTACAGGCGTCTGCCACCGCTCCTGGCTAATTTTTGTATTTTTAGTAGAGATGGGGTTTCACCATGTTGGCCAGGCTGGTCTGGAACTCCTGACCTTGTGATCCGCCTGCCTTGGCCTCCCAAAGTGCTGGGATTACAGGCGTGAGCCCGCACCTGGCTGAGATGGGGTCTCTTGCTATGTTGCCTAGGCTGGTCTTGAACTCCCAGCTTCAAGTGATCTTTCCTCCTTGGCCTTTGAAAGTACCAGGATTATAAGTATGAGCCGCTGCACTCAGCCACATTTTAAAAACTTTTTGTAGAGATGGTGTCTCACTTTGTTGCCCAGGCTGGTCTCGAATTCCTGGCTTCAAGCAGAAGCAGTGCTTCTTCCTCACCCTCCCAAAGTGCTGGGATTACAGGTGTGAGCCACTGTACCTGGTCTCTCTTGTCTTAAAGAATTTCTTCCTTTGGTTTATTTCATCTTTCTACTAGGTCTTTTCCTTCAGAATTCACACTTGCCCTATTGTCTCCCATTTTGAAAACCCTGTCCTTTGACCTGCATATTTTCCGTTGCTGTCATGTTTTTCCATTCTCTTTCACAGGCATGCTTCTTAAAGGAGTTTTCTGTACATGCTATATATGCTTTTTTCCTCTCATGAACTCCTTAACTCACTCCTGCTATAATATTCTGTTTAACCAAAACAAAACCCTCTTGCTAAAGTTGTTAATGTCCATTAGATTGGGAAACATGCGGGTCTTTTTTTTCAGTCTTCGTCTCTTGGACCTCTTAGCAGCATTTGACATTGACTCCTTGTGAAACACTCTTTTCCCTTGGCTTCTGTGATACTGCTCTTTACTACCTTCCATCTTATTTCTGTAGCTGCTCCTTCTCATTCTTCTTTTTTTTTTTTTTTTTTTTTGAGGCAGGTCTCACTGTGTTGCTCAGGCTGGAGTGCAATAGTATGATCACTGTAAACTTGAACTCCCGGGCTCAAGAGAGCCTTCCACCTCTGATCCTGAAGGACTAGGATTACAGACATATGCCACCTCATCCAGCCTCCTTCTCATTCTTCTTCTTCTTTTTTTTGAGACAGGGTCTCACTGTGTCACCCAGGCTGGAGTGCAGTGGTACCATCATGGCTCACTGCAGCCTCAACTTCCCAGGCTCAAGCAATCCTCCCACCTCACCCTGTGGAGGAGCTGGGACTACAGGCACATGCCACCATGCCCAACTGATTTTTGTATTTTTTGTAGAGATAGGTTTTCACCATATTGCCCAGGCTGGTCATGAACTCCTGGGCTCAAGTGATCTGCTCACCTCAGCCTTCCAAAGTGAGTTTTATAATAACTTGTACATAAATAAAAGCATACTCTCTATACATTGTTTTACAGGTTCCTTTTTTTATTCAGTAGCATGTCTTAGAGCTCTTTCTGTATCAGTACCTATAGATCGGTCTCATATTTTTTAACTGCTCAATTAATTTCCTAAGTCTATATTGTTGCTTCTTAAACCATTCTTCCATTGATGCACATTTACCTTTTTTT
The DNA here is from genome assembly GCF_009828535.3 of Hylobates moloch. NCBI lineage: Eukaryota > Metazoa > Chordata > Mammalia > Primates > Hylobatidae > Hylobates > Hylobates moloch. Next base: position 210,090,925 of record NW_026652276.1, read on the forward strand.
CTCTTTTTTTATACATGGTGCTGCAGTAACTATCTGTATGCATTTTTGTGTGTGTACATGTAGAAGTGTTTCTCTAGGATAGATATCTAAAATTTTAATTTTGGGATCAAAGATAGCCTTTTTTTTTTTTTGAGAGTTTTTTGAGACTCTGTCACCTGGGCTGGAGTGCAGTGGCACGATCTCAGCTCACTGCAACCTCCACTTCCTGGGCTCAAGCAATCCTCCTATCTCAGCCTCCTGAATTAGCTGGGACTACAGACACATGCCACCACGCCCAGCTAATTTTTTTTATTTTAATATTTATTTATTTTTGAGACAATCTTGCTCTGTTGCCCAGGCTGGAGTGCAGTGGTGTGATCTCAGCTCACTGCAACCTCTGTCTTTCAGGTTCAAGCAATTCTCTTGCCTCAGCCTCCCGAGTAGCTGGGATTACAGGCGTGTGCCACCATCCCTAGTTAATTTTTGTATTTTTCATAGAAACAAGATTTCACGGTGTTGCCCAGGATGGTCTTGAACTGACCTCAGGTGATCCGCCTGCCTTGGCCTCCCAAAGTGCTGGGATTACAGGTGTGAGCCACTGTACCTGGCCTGGCTAATTTCTGTGTTTTGTGTAGAGATGGAGTTTTACCGTGTTGCCCATGTGGGTCTCAAACTCCTGGGCTCAAGCGATCTGCCTGCCTCAGCCTCCCAAAGAGGCATGAAACACAGTGCTTGGCCATATTTTAAACTAAATGCAAAATGCCATGTTGTCTTTAAAAATGTAGTACCATTTTACATATCAGCTAACTATACACGAAACAACTCTTTCACCATACATTTACCAATACTGAGTATTTTTCCATCTTTGGGGGAAAGTCTGTTACTGGTCTTTTTATAAAATCTGCATTCTGACAGAATGAGGCTGAGAGTATTTTCATGCATATATTGGCAATTTATATTCTTTTTCTTGTAATTCTCTGTTCATATTCATTAACAAATTATTTATTGATTGACTACTATATGCCAAGTGCTGGGGATACAGCAGTGAACAAAACGGATAAAAATCTCTGCCTTCATATTGGATTTTTTTTTTCATGTTGGTTTTGGAAATTCTTTATATATTCTGGATATTAATTATTTGTGTATATGTTGCAAATATTTTTTTCCTACTCCATTTCTTGTTTCTTGTAACATTGTTTATGAATTTCAAAGTTTTTATAAACTTGGATTTACCAGTTTTTTTCCTTTTTGGCTTAAACGTTTTGTGTCTTAGAATTGCCTTTCCAACCCCAAATTTATAAACAACATCTATGTTTTCTTCACCTGTTTATATGGTTGTATTTATTATATTTTGGTCTTCAGTCCATCTGGAATTTATTTTTGTTTGTAATGTAAAATAGGGACTATTTGTAATATAAGATAGCTCTATTTGTTCCCAAATAAAATATATTTTACCTTTTTCTGGTTTATTCTCTGATTGTTTCTTTCTCTTTAACTTGTTCTTCTTAACTATTTTTCTCTTTTTTTTTTTTTTTTTTGAGACGGAGTCTCGCTGTGTCGCCCAGGCTGGAGTACAGTGGCGCAATCTCGGCTCACTGCAAGCTCCGCCTCCCGGGTTCACGCCATTCTCCTGCCTCAGCCTCTCTGAGTAGCTGGGACTACAGGCGCCCGCCACCACGCCCGGCTGATTTTTTTGTATTTTTAGTAGAGACGGGGTTTCACTGTGGTCTCGATCTCCTGACCTCGTGATCCGCCCGCCTCGGCCTCCCAAAGTGCTGGGATTACAAGCGTGAGCCACCGCGCCTGGCCCTTCTTAACTATTTTTCTTTCTTAACTCTTAGTTTACATGTAGAAGAAACTTGTGATTGAAGACTGTGCCTGTTTATTTTTATTTGTTTGTTTTTTTTTGAGACGGAGTCTCGCTCTGTCACCCAGGCTGGAGTGCAGTGGCGCAATCTCGACTCACTGCAAGCTCCGCCTTCCGGGTTCACACCATTCTCCTGCCTCAGCCTCTCCGAGTAGCTGGGACTACAGGCGCCCGCCACCACGCCCAGCTAATTTTTTGTATTTTTAGTAGAGACGGGGTTTCACCGCATTAGCCAGGATGGTCTCGATCTCTTGACCTCGTGATCCGCCCGCCTTGGCCTCCCAAAGTGCTGGGATTACAAGCGTGAGCCACCGCGCCGGGCCGACTGTGCCTGTTTATTAACGCAAGTATGACACTAAAAATTAGTGTCCTGATACTGCTGATTTAGTGTTTACAGTGAATTATTCATAGAAATACTTGCTATTTTAGCAAATTTTTCTTTCGTTTAGTTGATGTAGATTTGTTTATGTTTTGACAGAAATTGGAGCCCCAGTGATATCTCAGATACATATCCTATGCAGTGGTAGCCTACAGAGAAACTCATCTTCTGCATTATACTAAGTTAAAAAACCGTGATACTCTGTGGTCCTTTTCCAAAATGACACTTTATTATTATTAATATTATTATTCTGAGACAGAGTCTTGCTCTGTCGCCCAGGCTAGAGTGCAGTGGCACCATTGGGTCACTGCAACCTTCATCTCCCGGGTTCAAGCAACCCCAGCTTCCCGAGTGGCTGGGATTACAGGTGCCCACTACTGCGCCCAGCTAATTTTTTTTGTAGTTTTTAGTAGAGACAAGGTTTCACCATCTTGGCCAGGCTGGTCTCGAACTCCTGACCTTGTGATCCACCTGCCTCGGCCTCCCAAAGTGCTAGGATTACAGATGTGAGCCACCACACCTGGCCGATTATTATTATTTTAAGGCCTGACTTGTCAGGAATTGTGTATATGTGATGAGGCTGTAGGACGAAAAATTTTTGCCCTGGTTAGGTAGGTGTGGTCATCTATCTTTCAAAGTTGACATTAACTGCGTTAGCTTAAAGAGGAAATTCTTTTCCTGGAAGGCAAATAAAGATTCTTCTTCAACAAAGCTTTATTGGATATACAGCTTGACTGAATCTAGTCTTGGGTCACTGAGCTCAGGGAGGTAGAAATGGAATAGGAATTGTACTACATTGATTCATGTCTTTCATTTCTATAAGGGAGAAAAGATGATTGGCCTAATGCTATTTTTTTTATGACCGATGCTGGACTGTATTAGAGAAGTAACTTGACTGCTTCTGGATATTTGCCTAATAATCTCCCTAATACATTGTGAGCTTCTTTTGTGCAAAAACCATTTATTTGTTGGGTGTCAAATACTGCTAAGTGCTAGAGTTATAAGTTAGCAAGATATCATTCTTGCCCTCCAGGAGAGGATAGGGAATGTAGACACAGAAATAACTAAATACAGTGTAGTTTGATATAAGCAATATTGGAAACAGGAATTGTAGTTTGAAGAGGTCAGCACTGAAATTGAGGTGAAACACAAGAGGTTTCACCATGTATCAGAACCTCTGTGGCCGGGTGCGGTGGCTCACGCTTGTAATCCCAGCACTTTGGGAGGCCGAAGCAGGCGATCACTTGAGCTCAGGAGTTTGAAACTAGCTTGACCAACACAGTGAAACCCTGTCTCTACTAAAAATACAGAAGTTAGTGAGGCGTGGTGGGGTGGGTGCCTGTAATCCCAGCTGCTTGGGAGGCTGAGGCAGGAGAATCGCTTGAACCCTGGGGGTGGAAGTGGCAGTGAGCTGAGATGGCACCACTGCACTCCAGCCTGGGCAACAGAGCAAAAGTCCGTCTCATAAAAAAATAACCTTTGTGAGGTTTCCTTATTCCAGCTTTAGAAGTCTAGAAATTCACATTTTTGTACAATCAGAGGTCATTTACCTGTTAGGACTGGTTCAGACTAACCAAAATCATGGGAGACTCATATTTAAAACAAAATGGTAACTCCTAATTTACAGTCATGTGTAACACTCAAGCTAATCTGATAAACGTGTAAATCAGAGGATATTCTGGAAAATCTATATGGGAGGTCTAATTATAGTTAGAGACAGTTTATTAAGTTTGGAATCATTTAGATCCTTGCTCTTCAAACTGATCCTTGCTATTCAAACTAGAAGCATTGGTTATCACCTGGGAGCTTGTGAGATATGAACAATATCAGGTAGCTCTGGCTCTGTACTAGCGTATACCTGTCAGAACCTCAATTTTGTATTCGTTGTTGAGTAGATGTTGGCTTAGCAATTAGTCTCATTTCATGTTTCTCATTTTTATTAATTTTTTTTTTTTAAGAGATAGGGGTCTTGCTTTGATACCTAGGCTGGAGTGCAATGGTGTGATCATAGTTCACTGCAGCCTCAAACTCCTGGGCTCAAGCAGTCCTTCTGCCTTAGCCTCCTGAGTAGCTTGGGATTACAGGCACAAGCCACTGTGCCCAGCTTCATGCTTCTCTTTTATGAAACCTCAGAGTAGAGAAGCAAGAAGATAATTTTAGGGTTTTATGGAAAGGTGGAAACTTGCAATAAAACCTGTTATAAAACTTATAACAAAATACTCAATAGACACAAAGACATAGAAAAATAAACAGACACAGATATATAGAGACAGACACACCGAGACCCAGAGGGAGAGTTACACACAGACTCCCTACACACAGAGACACTTCTCCCATATACACATAACAGAACCCCTGCCCCACCATGCCCAAGCCTCTACCCAGTCCCTTCCCACACACAGAGACCCCACACCCACAGAGAGAACCCCATGGCCGGCTGGGCATGGTGGCTCACGCCTGTAATCCTAGCACTTTGGGAGGCTGAGGCGGGCGGATCACCTGAGGTCGAGAGTTCGAGACCAGCCTGACCAACGTGGAGAAACCCTGTCTCTACTAAAAATACAAAATTGGCCGGGCACATGCCTGTAATCCCAGCTACTCAGGAGGCTGAGGCAGGAGAATCGCTTGAACCCGGGAGGTGGAGGTTGCGGTGAGCCGAGATCGTGCCATTGCACTCCAGCCTGGGCAACATGAGCAAAAAAACTCCGTCTCAAAAAAAAAAAAGAGAGAACCCCATGGCCATCTCCACAGAGAGTCTTCTCCATGTTCCTACAGAGATGCCCCACACAGACCACAGACACCCTGAGACCCACCCACACACAAAAACACAGGCTCCCACAGAGAGAAATACATACACAGACACACACACTGACATCCAACAGGTAATGCCTAAAACTAAGGTTTTCATGGAGCATGAATAGTGTTCTGCACAGTTATTTTGAGGAGAAGGAGCAAGTGTTCTCTCAAAGGTACTTTTAACTGAGCCAGAAAATGAAGCAAAAACAGACGGGCTGCCATTGGGTCTGCAGAACAGTGAATGCTACAAAGCCAGTTTGATTTGGATTCCTGTTTCTGGAACTGCTTGTTCCTGGGCATTATTTTCAGTTTGATGTACTCAGCATGCTTGGGTGGAAAGTCATTCTCTTATTTTCTCTCAGGAGCTTGCATCCTAGATTGCTGGTTAAGCAGAGTTTTATGCTTAGTCTCCTTTGGCACTAATTAACACACTCCCTTGATGCTCCCTGAGTCATATAAGTCTGCCCAGGATTGGAAGATCCAGAAACACTGCGCCCATGTGGAGGAACTCATACTGAGTCCTCTGTGGGTGCGTGGGACCGAGGAATGTAGGGGGAAGATTATGTATTAGATATAGAAAGAGATGTAATTTTCATTTTTTTTTAACCTGTGGGTCATTCATGGTATAGGTTTGCGTAGAGAGCTTGATGGAACTTAAGAATGATTCAGGAATTATTTAGTTGTAAATTAAATGATTTTTAAACTACATTGATGTGGGCCGGGGATGGCACATTGGATTATTTTGGTTGAGAGATAACACTGAAACTACATAGCCAGACTTCTTGTGACTCGGGCAGCATTCTGAGAAGTATCTTGTTAGGAAAAGGGAGACTTGACACATGCAGCATGTTTGTGTGTGTAAATACTTGAAAGTTTCTATCACACCAAGGGAGCCAGACACCAGAGACATCAGAATAGTTTTATAAACGTTAAGTTCCAAAGAGAACTATTTTCTCTTGTTGCCTGGTACACGTATATGTATTCCTTTGACTAAACCTGTTTAATTTCTTTTTTTTTTTTTTAACCTGTTTAATTTCAAACAGGCTAGGCATGGTGGCTCACGCCTGTCATCCCAGCACTTTGGGAGGCCGAGGCAGGTGGATCACCTGAGGTCAGGAGTTTGAGACCAGCCTGGCCAACATGGTGAAACCTTGTCTCTACTAAAAATATAAAAATTAGCCAGGTGTGGTGGCGTGCACCTGTAGTCCCAGCTACTCGGGAGGCTGAGGCAGGAGAATCACTTGAACTCGGGAGGCAGAGGTTGCAGTGAGCTGAGACTGGCCACTGTACTTCCAGTCTCGGTGACAGAGTGAGACTCCATCTCAAAAAAAAAAAAAAAAAAAAAAAAAAAAAAAAAAAAAATTTCGTTTCAAACAGATGGAAGAGTCATGAGAAAAGTGTACTCATTATCCAGTTTAACAAATGTTTTCATTTTGCAAAATTTCTTTATTTTTTAAAGATATAAAACATTGGATAAAATTGAAGACCCAGCTGGGCACAGTGACTGATGCCTGTAATCCCTTTGAGAGGCCAAGGTGGGAGGATGAGTTGAGGCCAGAAGTTCAAGACCAGCCTGGGCAACATAGTGAGACCCTATCTCTATTTTTTTTTAAAAAGGGAGACAAAAAAAAAAAGAACTCTGTGTATTCCTTCTCTATTCATTCTCCTTTAGCTCTTCTCTCCTTCCCATAAGGCCCACAAAGATAACTTTGTGTTTATAACTCCCCTTCATGTTTTAGTATTTTTGCTATATATTCTTTATCAATATCAATTGTATGTCAGTAGATAATATATAGCTTTGTTTTGTTTATAAACTTTACATAAATGGTATTTATGTATTCTGCAGCCCTCATTTTACTTAACTTTAGAGTTTTAGCCGGTTTGATACATGTAGATTTTCTAATTGATTAATCTTAACTACTGTGTGGTATTTCACATGTATGAATATACTACAGTTTACACATTCATCTCCCTGTGTTGCCCAGTCTGGTCTCAAACTCCTCCTGGACTCAAGCAATCCCTCCTGCTTTGGCTTCCTAAAGTGTTGGGATTCCAGGCAGGAGCCACCAAGCCTGGCCTTTTTTTTTTTTAACTGAAATGAACAACCTTACTCATGTTTCCTGATGCATATGTGTGAGAGTTTCTCCAGGGTGTGTCTCTAGAAGCAAAATTGCTTATGGTGGCTGGGTGCAGTGGCTCACGCCTGTAATCCCAGCACTTTGGGAGGCCAAGGGGGGCGGATCACGAGGTCAGAAGTTTGAGACCAGTCTGGCCAACATAGTGAAATCCTGTCTCTACTAAAAATACAAAAAATTAGTGGGGTGTGGTGGTGTGCACCTGTAATCCTAGCTACTTGGGAGGCTGAGGCAGGAGAATCATGTGAACCCAGGAGGTGGAGGTTGCAGTGAGCTGAGATTGTGCCATTGCACTCCAGCCTGGGTGACAGTGTGAGACTCTGTCTCAAAAAAAAAAAAAAAAAAATTGGCTATGGTATATTAACTTATATCAGCATGACGAGATATTTTCAAATTGCTTTCTAAAGTGGTTTTATTAATTCCTGTTTTCAAATCCTTACTAATATGTGGTGTTGCCAGACATTAAACTTCTGTCAGGTAGTATCTCTGTTGTTTTAATTTGCATTTCCTTGGATAGTAGTGAGATTGAGTTTCTTCTAATAGGTCTGTAGTTCATTTGGATTTCCTTTTTTCATATCCTTTCCCATTTTTCTGTTGGCATCCTAGTGGCGTTTTCTTATCGAAAACTATATTGTTTCTTTTTTTTTTTTTTGAGATGGAGTCTCACTCTGTCGCCCAGGCTGGATTGCAGTGGCACGATCTTGGCTCACTGAAACCTCTGAAGCCCGAGTTCAAGCAATTCTCCTGCCTCAGCCTCCTGAGTAGCTGGGATTACAGGCGCCTGCCACTGTGCCCAGCTAAATTTTTTTGTATTTTTAGTAGAGACGGGGTTTCACTATCTTGGCCAGGCTGGTTTTGAACTCCTGACCTTGTGATCCACCTGCCTCGGCCTCCCAAAGTGCCGGGATAACAGGCGTGAGCCACCGTGCCCGGCCGACTATATTGTTTCTAATTCCTTATCAGATATGTGTGTGTGTTGAAAATATCTTTTGTTCTGTGGCTTGTGGCTTTGCTTATGACTTTTATTAAAAAGTTAAAAATTTTAATATAAAATTGATTTTTTAAAATCATTTGTCCTTTTTGAGTCTTGTTTTAGAAACTTGTACCTATCCTAGGGTCATACTTCCAATATAGTCTAATAAACTGTTTAGTTTTGTGTTTTCACAGTTATGTCATTTGTTTGTTTTTGTTTTTGTTTTTTGAGACGAAGTCTCACTCTGTCGCCCAGGCTGGAGTGCAGTGGCACCATCTAGGCTCACTGCAAGCTCCACCTCCCGGGTTCATGCCATTCTCCTGCCTCAGCCTCCCGAGTAGCTGGGACCACAGGCGCCCACCACCATGCCCAGCTAATTTTATATTTTTAGTAGAGATGGGGTTTCACCGTGTAAGCCAGGATGGTCAGCCAGGATGGTTTCGATCTCCTGACCTCGTGATCCACCTGCCCTGGCCTCTCAAAGTGCTGGGATTATAGGCATGAGCCACCGTGCCTGGCCTTCACAGTCATGTCTTTAATTCAATTGAAATTAATATTTTATATGGTATGAGATAGTGATTTAATTTAATTTAATTTATTATTTTTTTCTTTTTTTGTGCTTTTTTTTGGTGGGGGGACACTATCTCGCTGTGTTGCCCAGGCAAGAGTGCAGTTGTGCAATCATGGTTCACTGCAGCCTTGAACTCCTGGACTCAAGTGATTCTTCAGCCTCAGCCTTCCTTGTAGCTGGGACTACAGGTGTATGGGCCACCATGCCTGACTTTTTTTTTTTTTTTGTAGATACAGAGTCTTGCTATGTTGCCCAGGATGGTCTTGAATTCCTGGGCTCAAGCGATTTCAACCTTGGCCTTTCTTTTTTTTTTTTTTTTTGAGACGGAGTCTCGCTCTGTCGCCCAGGCTGAAGTGCAGTGGTGCAATCTCAGCTCACTGCAAGCTCTGCCTCCTGGGTTCACGCCATTCTCCTGCCTCAGCCTCTCCGAGTAGCTGGGACTACAGGCGCCTGCCACCACGCCTGGCTAATTTTTTGTGTTTTTAGTAGAGACAGGGTTTCACCGTGGTCTTGATCTCCTGACCTCGTGATCCGCCCGCCTCGGCCTCCCAAAGTGCTGGGATTACAAGTGTGAGCCACCGCGCCCGGCCTCAACCTTGGCCTTTCAAAATGCTGGAATTACAGGCATGAGCTACTGTGCCTGGCCTTATTTTATTTTTCCATATGGATAACCAATTGTCCCAGCCCTATTTGTTGACTGAGTATATCTTTTCTCTGTTGATATGTGTCATAGTCCACTCAGGTTGCTGTAACAAAAATACCATAGATAGGGAGGCTTATAAACAACAGAACTTACTTTCTCATGGTTCTGGAGGCTGGGAGTCTGAGATCAAGCACGAGATTCAATGTCCGGCGAGGCCTAGCTAACTGGTTCATAGATGACAGTCTTTTTGCTGTGTCCTCACTTGGGGGAAGAGGGAAGGGAATTCTCTGGGACCCTCTTTTATGAGGGCACTAATCTCATTTATGAGGACTCCACCCTCATGACCTAATCACCTCCCGAAGGCCTCACCACCAAATACCATCACACTGGGGATTAGATTTCAACATACGAATCTTTTGGGGGAATACAAACATTCAGTCTAGGGCGATATCTAATGCCGCCTTCTGATATCCAGATCCTTTCTGTTTCTGGAATCTCTCTTTTGTTTCACTGGTGTCTTTGTTGATGTCTCTACCAATTGCATACTTTTTAAATTGTTAGAACTTTATAACAACTCTTGATATTTTGGTTGGGCAAGTTCTTCCTAATGTATTCCTTATTTTAAACAGCAAGAGGTAAAATTTACATAGTATAAAATCCACCCATTACAAATTACAATTCAATGATATATATTTGTAGAATATTCTTCTTTTTTTTTTTTTTTTTTTTTTTGACGGAGTCTCATTCTGTTGCCCAGGCTGGAGTACAGTGGCACAATCTCGGCTCACTGCAGTCTCTGCCTCCTGGGCTCAAGTGATTCTCTTACTTCAGCTTCGCGAGTAGCTGGGATTATAGGCATGTACCACCATGCCCAGATAATTTTTATATTTTTAATAGAGATGGGGTTTCACCATGTTGGTCAGGCTGGTCTCAAACTCCTGACCTTAGGTGATCCACCTGCCTCAGCCTCCCAAAGTGCTGGGATTACAGGCATGAGCCACTGCACCTGGCCAGAATATTCTGGTTATGGTAAAATATGTATAACTTACAATTCACCATTTTATACATTTTTAAGTGCATAGTTCAGTGGCATTAAGTACATTCACACTGTTGTACAACCATCACCACTACTCATCTTCTGAAGTTTTTTCATCTTCCCAAACCAAAACTCCATACCCATTAAACAGTAACTCTCCATTCCTTCCTCCCCCGGTCCCTGGAAATCACCATTCTATTTTGTCTTTTATGAATTCAACTTCTCTAGGTACCTTATATAAGTAGACTCATAACAGTATTTTTCCTTATGTCTGGCTTATTTCACTTAGCATAATATCTTCAAGGTTCATCCATGTTGTATCACATGCCAGAATTTCATTCATTTTTAGGGGTGAATAATATTCCATTTTACATATATATACCACATTTTGTTTATTCATTTGTCAATGAACAGTTGGGTTGTTTCTACCTTTTGGCTGTTGTGAACAATGCTTTTTTGAACATTGGCATACAAATATCTGTTGAAGTCAATACTTTGAGTTCTGTTGGTTGTATACCCAGAAATGGAATTGCTGGGTTATATGGTCATTCTATTTCGGATGTTTTGCAAAACTGTCATACCGTTTTCCATAGCAACTGCACTGTTTTACATTTCTACCATCATTGTACAAGGATTCCAATTTTTATATATCAACAACACTTATTTCATTTTTTGGTAATAGCCATCCTAATAGGCGTGAAGTATGTTGAATTTTTTCTTTTTTTTGAGACAGTGTTTCATTCTTGTTGCCCAGGATGAGTACAATGATGCGATCTTGGCCCACTGCAACCTCTGCCTCCCGGGTTCAAGCGATTCTCCTGCCTCAGCCTCCCGAGTAGCTGGGATTACAGGCATGCACCACCACGCCCATCTAATTTTGTGTTTTTAGTAGAGACAGGGTTTCTCCATGTTGGTCAGGCTGGTCTCGAACTCCCGACCTAAGGTGATCCACCCGCCTCCGCCTCCTAAAGTGCTGGGATTACAGGCGTGAGCCACTGCACCCTGCCAAGTATGTAGAATTTTAAAATCACCTCCACAATCCAGTTTTAGAACATTTTCATTTCCCCCAAAAGTCACTTTTGCCCATTTGTGGTCAATCCCTGATCCCATCCTCTGCCCCAGGTAATTACTGATCAGCCTTCTTTCTGTTTATTTTTATTTTTTTGAGACAAGATCTCGCTCTGTCACTCTGGCTGGAGTGCCATGCCGTGAAGTCGGCTCACTGTGGTCTTGATCTCCTGAGCTCAATTGATCCTCTCATCTCACCTCCCAAGTAGCTGGGGCTATAGGTGCGTGCCACCGTGGCTGGCTAATTTTTGTATTTTTTGTAGAGATGGGATCTCATCTTGTTGCCCAGGCAAGTCTCAAACTCCTGGGCTCAAGTGATCCACCTGCCACAGCTTCCCAAAGTGCTGGGACTACAGGTGTGAGCCACCATGCCCAGCCTGCTTTCTTTCTCTTTAGATTTGCCTTTTCTGGAAATTTCATATAAATTGAATTATACAATATGGGGTCTTTTGTGTGTGGCTTTTCCACTTGATGTAATGTTTTTGAGGTTCATTCATGTAGTAGGTTCATTCAGTAGTTCCTTTTTATTGCTGAGTAGTATTTCATTGTATGGCTGTACCACATTTTATCAGTTTAGTAGTTGATGGACATTTAGATTATGTCCATCTTTTAGCTATTTTGAATAATGCAGTTATGATCAATTCTGAATAAATCTTTTGGCAGACATATATTTTCATTTCTCTTGGGTAGATATCTAGGAGTGGAATGGCTAGGTTGTGTGTTACATTTATGTGGAATTATTTCATATAAATGTAACTGGCAAACTGTTTACCAAAGTGATTGTATGATGTTAGATTCCCACCGGCAATGCATGAAGGTTTCATTTTCTCTGTATCCTTGCCAATACTTGGCATTGTCAGTCTTTTTGATGATAACCATCGAAGCAGTTGTATAGTGCTATGTCATTATGGTTTTAATTTGTGTTTCCTCATGACTAATGATGTTGAGCATGTGCTTATTAGCTATTTGCATATCTTTTTTGGTAAAAATGACTGTTTACATCATTTTCCCATTTTTAATTGGGTTGTTTTATTATTGAGTTGTAGGAATTCTTTATACAGCATGTTCTGAATACAAAAGATTTTTCAGATATGTGATTTGCAAATACTTTCTCCTAGTCTGTGGCTTGTCTTTTCATTTTCCTGGTGATGTATTTTAAAGAGCTAATCTTTTTAATTTGGAAAAAGTCCAATTTACTACTTTTTAAGTAGATTATACTTTTTTTTTTTCCTCCAAGACAAGGTCTCACTCTGTCGCCCAGTTTGGAGTGCAGTAGCATGATCATGGCTCACTGCAGCCTTGACTTCCCTGGGCTCAGATGATTCTCCCACCTCAGCCTCCTGAGTAGCTGAGAGTACAGGTGTGTGCCACCATGCCCAGCTAATTTTTCTATTTTTTGTAGAGAAGGAGTTTTGCCATGTTGCCCAGGCTGGTCTTGAACTCCTGGGTTCAGTGAATCTGCCCACTTCTGCCTCCCAAAGTGCCGGGCCTACAAGCATAAGCCACTGCACCTAGCCTTAGGTTCTACTTTTGGTAGTATAACTAAGAAATCTTTATGTAACTCAAGGTCACAAATTTTCTCTCCTTTGTTTTCTTCTAATGGTTTTATAGTTTAGGTTTTGCATTTAGATTTTTGGGCTTGGGGTGAAATAAAGTCCCCATTTTTTCCCTTCGTATGAATACCCAGTTATCCCAGCACCATTAGTTGAAAGGACTATCCTTTCCTCATTGAATTGCTGTGATACCTTTGTTGAAAATCAGCTGTCTGCAGATGTGGAGGTATGTTTCTAGACTTTCTTCTGTTCCATTGATCAGCTTGTCTGTCTTGATGCCAGTAAAACACTCCCCTGATTTTTGTAGCTTTATTGTAAGTACAGTCATCCCTTGGTTTTCTTGGGGAATTGGTTCCAGGACCCTCATGGATACAAAAATCCTGGGATGCTCGAGTCCCTTATATAAAATGGCATAGTATTTGCATATAACCTGTGCATATCCTCTTGTATACTTTAATCATTTCTAGATTACTTACACCTAATATAATGTAAATGCTATGTAAACAGTTGTTACACTGTATTTTTTATTTGTATTACTTTTGATTGTTGTGTTGTTACTATTTTTTCTTTTTTTTTTTTAATATTTTTGATCTGAGGTTGGTTGAATCTGTGGATGCAGAACCCATGGATATGAGGGCTGACTATTGGAATTGGGTAGTATAAATCCTGGATACTATTTTTTTTTTTTTCCAAAATTATTTTGGGTATCCTAAGTCCTTTGAATTTCCACATAGATTTTAGGATAAGCTTGTCAATGTCTACAGAAAAAGCTTGCCAGGATTTTGATAGGGATTTCATTGAATCTATAGGTCAATTTGGGGGAATTCCTATCTTAATGACACTGAGATTCTAATACATGAACATGAAACTTCTCTCCATTTATTTAGATCTTCTCTAGTTGCTCTTTAGCAGTATTTTGTACTTTACACTGTGTAGGCTATTGTAAATGAAATTGTTTTCTTGATTTTACTTTCAGATTGTTTATTGCTAGCATAAACAATTGTAAAAATACAATCTTTTTAAATTGTGGTAAAGTTTACATAACAATAAACCTTTTTTTGAGACATCGTCTCACTTCCTCACCCAGGCTGGAGTGCAGTGGCGCGATCTTGGCTCACTGCCGCCTCAACCTCCTGGGCTCAGGTGATCCTCCTACCGCAGCCCCCCGAGTAGCTGGGACTACAGGCAGGCACCACTGTGCCTGGCTAATATTCGTATTTTTTGTAGAGACAAGATCTTGTCATGTTGTCCAGGCTAGTGTCGAACTCCTAGACTCAAGCAACCCTCCTGTCCTGGCCTCCCAAAGTGCTGGGATTACAGGCATGAGCTGCTGCACGCAGCCCATTTTAACCATTTTAAAGTGTACAATTCATTGGCATTAAGTACATTCACAATATTATATGACCATTACCACTATCTATACCCAAAACTTTTTCATTGTCTCTAACAAAAACTATGTATTAAACGTTATCTTCTTTTCCCTGCTACCCCAGCCCTTGGAAACCTCTATTCTATTTTCTGTGTCTATGAATTTGCCTATTCTGGATACCTTTTCTTTTTCCTTTGGTGTCTGGCTTATTTTACTTAGTATAATGTTTTCAAGGTCTCTTCATATTGTAGCCTGTATTAGAATTTCATTCTTTTTAAGGCCGAGTAATATTCTGTTGTTTATCCATTCATCTGTTGATGGATATTTGGGTTGTCTCTATATTCTTTTGGCTTTTGTGAATAATGCTGTTATGATTATTGGTGTACAAGGCTGGACGCAGTGGCCCACACCTGTAATCCCAACTCCTGGGAGGCCAGTGTGGGAGTATTGCTTGAGGCCAGAGGTTGAGACCAGCCTGGGCAACTTAGCAAGAATCCATCTCTTCCAAAAAAAAAGTTAGCTGGGCATGGTGATGTGCAGTTGTAGTCCTAGTTACCTGGGAGGCTGAGTTCGAGGCTGCAGTCAGCTGTTATTGCACCACTGCACTCCAGCTGGGATGACAGAGTGAGACCCTGTCTCAAAAACAAACAGACGAAAAAGTTGATATGCAAATATCTGTTTTGAGTTCCTGCTTTCAATTCTTTTGGATATATACCTAGGAGTGGAATTGCTTGATTACAGTTGATTATTATGTTGATCTTGTATTCTGCAATTTTAATAAACTTGTTTATTACTCTATTAGTTTTTTGAAGATTTAATTTTCTTTGTACAGGATCACGTTATCTACAAATGACCATTTTACTTCTTCTTGTCCAATGAATATGCCTTTAATTTCTTTTCTTTTTGTGTTACATTGTCTAGAACCTCCAGTACAATGTTGAATAGAAGTGGCAACAGTGGTCATCTTTGCCTTGTTTCCAATTTTAGAGGAAAAGTATTCACTCTTTCATCATTAAGTGTAATGATAGTTGGTAGGGCAAATTTCTCCTAATATATCCTTTACAGTGTCTTAGTTTTGGCTGACTAAGGGACTGAATAAAATGGCATGTGTTAGTGAATATCACCTCTTGACATTTATATGTCTCTTAGCTATAAGATTAAAAATCTCTTTCTTTCTTGTAGAATGGAGCAACTCTTATGATACCCTGTAAGTTTCCACTTTGAGTCCTTCAGTTTTTGAATTAGTCAAATTACTCATCTAAATTTGCAGTTCATAGTCTGCCTGTCCATATTAAAGTCTAGGGTGTCTAGATTGTGACCAAAACCGGTGAAGCCTTTGTGTTCTCTGATGCTGTTTTAAAGTTTATTATAATTTTCCCTTCTATGGGGAAAGATTCTGTGCTGTTTTCTCTTAAAGTAAAATATATGTTGTTGTGTGTTTTTAAATAGATGTAGTTTATTTTATAGTCCAAACCTGTTGTTTCATCTATTCCCATAAGATCCACAGGCAGCATCCTTCTCCATTTGGATGGGGATGTGAGGTTTATATACCTTGATTGGTAAGCCTGTGTCTGATGTTTTAAGTGCCTTCTCCCTTAAATTGTAAACTCCACAGGACTTAGACCATGTCTTTCTTGTTCACTGTATTGTTAACAGCTGGCAGATAGTAAAGATTTTTAAATGAAAGAGTGATTAAATCAGTTTGTTTTGTGATGCTTGTGTGAAGAGAAGTGATTAGTGTAAACTGGCTTTGCTTTAGGGTTTTCATTCTCTAAATTCTTGAAGCATTCTAGAGTGGGGATTGTTGTCTATTTAATTTAAACAGGATTTTTTTCCAATTTCTTCTTAGTAATTAAGCTATTACCAGGTTTATTATTCTCTTACATATGTGCATTTTAAAGATTTGAAACACATCTCACCTCCTTTACAGTTTGGTAAAGGCTGCCTTGGCCTCCCAAAGTGTTGAGATTACAGGTGTGCGCCACTGTGCCCGGCCAGCTGAAGTTTTTGATTCCCAGCCTTATTCTCTGTCTTTGCACCTCAGTGATGCTCCAGTAAGCATCATCTATTTTTCTCAAACTGCTTGATATAATGGTAACACATATAGTTTGATAATGAGGATATCTATAAATGATTATTTCCAGTTCGAATACATCCATTAATCTGCACGCTTAATCCTAAATTTTTTCTTGTCACACTGCCTTCTGAGTTATTATAGTGGCTTATACATTTTATGGTTTCTAGAATCTTTTTGAGTGAGAATCATTGAGAATATTTGTGTTTTTAATCTCTTCTCTTTATCAAGCTGATCTGCTTTTTGTTAATTATTTGGCTAGCTTTTAGTGGATCTTGCACAATTTAATGTTGGCACATAATAAGTTCATAATAAATGTTTCTGATTATTGAGCTGAGCCCCAGTCATGAACCATTGATTTCTAACATATTCTCTCCCTTTAGCAACCCGGTTACCTCTGCCCTTAAATGAATATAACCCCTGATGCCGTGACATACATGGAGACTTTAGTATTAATTTTTCAGTTCTTGTATGTAACACTCTTAGGTAGAGTCTGTGTCAAATGGCACTGATAATTAATCCTTTGGAAAGATCCCAAGGGCTTTCAGGCTCTCTGGCTAGATGTTAACAACAGAAACAGTGAGTAGTATATAGCAACATGATACTTGACAGTTTTAAAGCAACATTGGTTTTATTTAAGATCATCAGGTTAAACCAGCTAATACTCCTTTGGCTTAAAACCTACTTGTAGTTTTTACTGTTTGGTATACTCTTCTCAGAATTGTTCTTTATATATGTAGCAGAGCCTGCATGTGATGGCTCGCCTCTGTAATCTCAGCACTTTGGGAGGGTGATGCAGGAGGATTGCTTGAGCACAGGAGTTTGAGACCAACCTAAGCAACATAGTGAGACCCTACCTTTCCAAAAAATTAAAATATTGTCTGGGGGTGGTGGCACATGCCTGTAGTCCCAGCCACTTAGGAAGTTGAGGTGGGAGGATCACCTGAGCAAAGGGGTTTGAGGCTGCAGTGAGCTATGATCGTGCCACTGCACTCCAGCCTGGGTGACAGAGTGAGACCTTGTCTCTGATTGATAGGTAGGTAGGTGGGTAGATAGATGATTGATTGATTGATTGATTGATAGATAAATAGCAGAGATCATGACAAGTCTGTATCCCACTTGAAGATTAGGAGACTCAGCAGGAGGGCTCTTGGCTTAAAAAGAAGGCAAAGGTAGCCGGGCACGGTGGCTCACACCTGTAATCCCAGCGCTTTCGGAGACTGAGGCGGGCGGATCACGAGGTCAGGAGTTCAAGACCAGCCTGGCCAAGATGGTGAAACCCCATCTCTACTAAAAATACAAAAAATTAGCCAGGTGTGGTGGCGGGTGCCTGTAATCCAAGCTACTGGGGAGGCTGAGGTGGAGAATTGCTTGAACCCAGGAGGCGGAGGTTGCAGTGAGCCAAGATCACACCACTGCACTCCAGCCTGGGCAAAAGAGCAAGACTCTGTCTCAAAAAAAAAGAAGGCAAAGATGATAGGTGTTTTGGGACTCACAGTCAGACTCATGAAGCCTTTGTCCCAATCTTGAGAAGAAGGGACCCTTAGGAAGATTGGGACCTTGCCAAGATGTAGCATGTAGCAGAGTATCAAAGAATACTCTTTTTAGAGCACTTAAAAATATGAATTAACTCTTATGGTAGCACTGTGATAAGCAATTGTAGTTTACTAATGGCAAGACCAAATAAAGTGAAATTCAATTAATGTTTGTTAAATGACGTTAAGCATTATACTTAGTGCTTGTCCAAGGCTTCAGAGCTGTAAATGCAAATGGCAAACAGTGTATTTTGCTAAGACAGCACCTCAGTTTCTCTGTCTGTAAATGTAATCCCAGAGTTACAAGGTCGTAATTAAGAAATTATTTTTTATTTTTGAGACAGGATCTCACTCTGTTGCCCTGGTTGGGGTGCAGTGGTTCAGACACAGCTCACTACAGCCTCGACCTTCTAGGGCCCAAGTGATTGTTCTGCCTCAGCCTTCCAAAGTGCTGGGATTACAGGCATAAGCTGCTCTACCTGGTCAAAAAATATTCTTCTTGAATATTTAGAGATTAGAACGCAAACGTTTCAAAATATACTTGTTTAGGTTTTCATGTTTCATGCAGTTTCAAAGGAGTAAAGAGAATTACAGAAAAAAGAAACAAATGAAGTTTATAGTTATATCTTTTCTGCTTAAGTATTATGATTTAGTTAATCAAACACAAGGTAAAAAGCTGAACTTGAATTCTTATTCTGTAGTACTTTAACCAAGTGTTTATTTCACAAAATCAAAATATGAGCTCTTGGTTTAAGTATTACAGAATAAGAATTCAAGTTCAGTTTTTTACCTGTCTTTGAAATGTTAGTATAACATCTAAATAAAGATGTCTTGCACATAGTTAGAACTGGATTCATAGTGGAAATGAGGAAGAAAGGATCAAGAAATAGCTTTGGAAGGTATCAGAAAGGTCCCAATCATAATGGTAGCTATACTTTGATTGGTATGGAGGATAAAGATGGCTAATGAGAGTACCTTAGGTACAAAGCACCATTAATGGACAGAAAGAAGAAAAGGTATTAGAAAAATTACATTATTATCCCACAACAACATAATTTTACCTTTGTGTAACTGCTTATATCTTTCAAACCAGTAAAATCCATTATCTTACTTGATACTGAAATAGTTTGAAATAAAGCAGGTGACTTCTTAGTACAACATGTTAATTTTAGAGAAACTAGCTAGTACTGTTTTTTCTAGAAACTCTGATTATATTATAAAGACAAAACCTAGATACTTTACATTAAATTATTTTGTACTTGATTGGTATATTGTTAATATTTTTCAAAGAAATAGCAATTTTGTTGAACTAGAGCCAGGTCTCAATTTTCTATCTGGCTTTCTTTGTAGCACTATACTCCTGTAAAACCATCAATGCTCATTAAGCTGTGGATCACTTTGGCTTTTCTTAACCTGGCTAAAGCAGTGTTATTCACAAGTTTTATTTCAGAGAAGATAGAACTTTGTAAATAACCTGAAGGCACCTTTATAGCTACCCTTCTATTGTCTCTGAGGGTAGGTCACAGGCTGTGATGGGGAAGAAGAAAAGCATTCTGAGGTTTGAGAAAAAGTGGTGAGAATTTGAATAGTTTTCTGTGGAGTGTGAGCAACTGAATTAATCAGAAATGTGGTAGGATTTCTGAATTAATTAGAAAGTAAAGAATTAAATTTTCTAGTAGTAGCTACATTAAAAGTAAAAAGGAAAAAAGTAAAAAGAAAAAAAAAAGGCAGGCGAATCACGAAGTCAGGAGTTCGAGACCAGCCTGACCAACATGGTGAAACCCCGTCTCTACTAAAAATACAAAAATTAGCCAGGTGTGATGCCACGTGCCTATAATCCCAGCTACTCGGGAGGCTGAGGCAGGAGAATCCCTTGAACCCGGGAGGTAGAGGTTGCAGTGAGCCGAGATCGCACCATTGCACTCCAGCCTGGGCGGCAGAGCAAGAATGTCTCAAAAAAAGAAAAAAAAGTAAAAAGAAACAAGTGAAATTGATTTTAATATCTTATACTTAACCCAATAAATTAAAAAGTTATTATTTTAACATATCAATATAAAAATTAAGGTATCTTGCCTTTTAGTTTTGTACTTGAGTCTTTGAAATCTGGTGTATATTGTGTGTTGACAGCATATCTGAATTTGACTAGCCACATTTCAAGTGTTCAACAGCCATATGTGGTTAGTAACTATCTATTGGACAGTGTGAGTCGAAAGTAATTAAAAATAAATTTTGAACTGCATAGACACTGTCATCTATTTACATGAATGTGTGTGTGTGTGTGTGTGTGCGCGCGTGTGCGTGTGCGTGTTTAGCAATTCTTAGGGTTAAGACAATTCATTTGATAGACCTGGGTTGATGAACTCAATGGAAGTTGATGTGAATAAAAATGAAAATGAGGGCTTGGCGCGGTGGTCCATGCCTGTAATCCCAGCACTTTGGGAGGCCAAGGCAGACAGATCACCCAAGGTTGGGAGTTCAAGACCAGCCTGGCCAACATGGTGAAACCCTGTCTCTACTAAAAAAAATACAAAAATTAGCTAGGCCTGGTGGGAGGCACCTGTAATCCCAGCTACTTGGGAGGCTGAAGCAGGAGAATTGCTTGGGCCTGGGAAGCGGAGGTTGCAAATGAGCCAAGATTGCACCACTACACTCCAGCTTGGGTGACAAAGCAAGACTCTGTCTCAAAAAAAAAAAAAAAGTGAGATTGAGTTCAAAGGGAAGTCATTGCAAGGAGACAGTGCCAGTACTAAACTTAATACCTCCATCCTGTATAGACACATTCACCTTGTTGAATGGAAAGCTGGCCTCTTACTACCCTTCAACTACTTTATTTTTTCTGATGACTTGTAATAAATACCGTCTAACTGGAAGTCAGTGTGTTACAATTAGAATGTGAGGATTAGAAGAAACGAATATAGGTAGGACTAGGAAAAAATAATAGGTTAGAGTGATAAAGTAAAAATTTTAAGAATACATGCAATAGTATAAAAATCAAAAGATATAAAAAGATTATATATCAAATACAAAGCTCTTATCCTCTAGCCATCTGATTCCCTTCCTTGGGAGTAACCAGAATAGTTTCTTATGTCTTACTTATCTTTTAGGAGTAGCCAATGCATTTACAAGTGTATACATACTTTTTTGTCTTTCCTTGAATAAACCAGTAAAATGCTTATATCCTTTTGAAAATATACAAAAGGTAGCATACAGCACACACCATTTTACATATTGCTTCCCGCCCCCCGCCTTAATCTATCTTGGAGTTGCTTTGTTGTTTTTAAAGTCTATATAATATTTCATTGTATGGATGTACCATAATTTATGTAACCAGTTTGTTATTGATGGTTATTTAAATTGTTTTCAATATTTTGCCCTTACAATCAATACTGTAATGAATATCTTTGGGTATATCTATTGAACACATATGTGAATTATGTGGAATAAATTCTCATACGTAGAATTTCTTGTTCAAAAGGTTTTTTTTTTTTTAAATTGTATAAATATTGCCAAATGCAACAGAGGTTTTTAGCAATTAACACTTCCAACTAGTAATGTGTGAATACACTTTTTCTTAAATAAAACTGATTCTGCAAACCGAGTCTTAGGAGAAAATAAAATTTATAAATAATAAAATTTTTATTGTGCTGTTGACTTGAAGAGGCATAGATAACCCTCTTTTGTCTTGACATCATTTTGAGCAACCTCAGAGGAACCCCTAGAGTTGGAGAGGCATAGACTGAAAATGCCGATAACCAGCTCCCTTTATTTTATGTATGAAGAAGAGAGCGCTGAAGGGATGAAGCTGTTCCTTCAAGGCCACCCAAAAAACAGAAAAACATGGACTATAGAACCCTCAGATAGGAATAGGAATGGCTTGGAAATGTAAGCAGAAGTGTTTTGTGTAACAGGTAAACCCCAATTAATTACTTTTTGAGAATCAAACCTTTTTAAAATAACATTTGCTGTTTGATTTTGTTTTAGTAAGTAAGCTTCATGGTTAGTGGAGCCTTGGCAGCCTAAGGGATCCTTGGAGTAGAAAAGGGAATTTGGTGGTCAGAGACAAGTAAGGGAGGAAGTCCTGCCTTCATGTTTCTGACATGGTGACGACTGATATGAAGAGCAAAAGGGGCAAAGACTAGCAGAAGAGAATGAGGAGGTGGAGGGGCAAAAGGATCTCAAGTACCTACCCAGTGCCTGGTGCATGGTGGCTGCTCAGTAATGCTAGTTCCTTACTGGTGGAAGTATGGACTGGTCTAACCATTTTGAAGGTTGGTACTAAATCAGATTATGCATTATGTATACCTTGTAACCCAGCAACTTTTTTCCTGTATATATATGTGAAAGAAGTTCTCACATAGGTTCATAAGGGGTCATTCATTTTAGTGTATTTGTTCTTGTGGAAAGTAATTTGTTGTCCATACCCTTTCCCCAGTGATGGGTAAAATGTGATCATAGATTTATACCTCAGTTTGAAGTAATGGTCTAGATATGCACATGGCAGCCTAAGGATCTTAGAGACATAGTGCTGAGTAACAACAGAAAGAAAAGGAATGAGATATGTAACACAATCGCATTTGTATACATTTTAAAATGTATGTAACTAAAACATATTACATACTTTACAAGAAAACATGTTAACACATTAAACACATTATAGTGATTGCCTATGTTGTGGATGATAGGAGTGGAATAAAAGAGAATAAGCAAATAAGAGTAAAAATACACAAATCTGAAACTTCATTTCTGCGTTGAGGTGATCTTTAAAGCATCTGTTGGATAATTAGGAGGACACCTACAGATCAGTACCCTGTGTCTCCCATTCTCCCATTGTGGTTACCTTTGGGAGTAAAATTTCTGGTAACGAATTACCATTGGAATATTTTTTGTTGCTAATTTAACTGAAAGTAAATCAGATTCACGGTTGTCAATTTTTTTGCCTTTAAAAGGAAAAAAAAAAAAAGGAATCCCCTGTCCTTCACTTTTTCTGTTACTGTGTGTTCTGTTGGATTGTTGCTTAAATACAAAATACTAACCTTATGCCTAATTTAGGTACTATGTGTATACCAGCACTACATGATATCATTCTTAGAAGATAATACTTAGTGACATTAATAATTCATTGGGAGACTTCTCCATGTTCTTTTAGATAATTGCCTTTTCTGATTAAAGCTTGGAATACCAATAGTTGGAATAAAGCAGTCACTTCTTTGATCTGGTACCCATTATAAAATTTATGTTATTTATCTTGCTCTTTTTTTTACAAGAATCTCTGCTTATGGCAGATAAAAATACTGACTGACTTCCAGAGAGTTCCCTGAGATACCAGGTAAGATCTTGGATAGAATAGAGTGTAGGAAACAAACAGTTCCTATCGTAAGCAATTTTTGTTGCTAGAACAAAATCCTTTTGTAGGTCATGAACTTTTGAGTAGCCGGAGTTTTGAGTTAGCCTCAATTAAGGTTTTTGGTTGTTTTACCACCCAGGCTCCAGATTATCAACTGGAGACAGGAGCTGTGATGGAATTAAAGTAACCGTGGCAACCATTATAATGTAAATGAGCCTTCTTGGGAAGGAAGTTGAGAGCGTGAGCACTTGTTAGGCATTCCTTTATTACATCTACAACTAGAGCTGAGTAGTATTTTGCTATTTTAAAATCCTGCTCCTTGGACACCATCAAGTCCTGTGTTATTCCAGCCTTCTTTTAGTTTTCTGAGAAACTAACACCAAACTAATGTGTATATAAAATAGGAAATGAATCTCTGGTGTGCTTATCCTCCTTCATTCACATTAAGACCTCTTCTTCCTTTAATAACATTCCCTTTTTCCCACTGCTTCTGGCAATAACACTCAGCACCAAGTCTCTGATAAACAAAGAAGGCCACTTAGGTTTTGAGAGATGTCGTGTGTACCTAGTATACTCTGATGGCCAAGATTTGGCTTATGGTGGAACAAGTGGTGCCAGGGCCACTTCTTAAGCAGCACAAGAGCGACAAATCTTTGGTCTCAAATCTTAATTTTTTATATTAGTCTTTAAAATTTTTAATTATTTTAAAATTTTTTTCAATAAGTCTTTTGTACTCCTAACCTTTGAATTTCAAGTCATAAGATTGTAAGTTTTAGAGTATTAATGTTGGCTTACTCTTTGTGGATTTAGAGATTGGATGACTGGAGGAGAATAATAAAAGTGAAACTGAAGTAATTACCAAACTGAGGTTGAGTTCTAAGTTAAGTACTGTACTTGTTTACTACCCCACAATGAGTCCAGTGATTTTAACAACAAGGCTTGTAAGGAGAAGCTTAAGGTTCCTATTCAAGGTTAACTATTGTTATGATGTTGGTGCTAGGAAAATAACTTCCCTCAACCTCAGTTTTTCTCTTTGTAAAGGAAGAGTGAAAACGACGACTCACTCTGTTGTGGGGAAATATTTACAAAAGGAAATAAAATTTAACTAGTAGTATGGTCAAGAATGTCAGCTGAGGTTGGCCAGGCAAGGTAGCTCACATCTGTAATTCCAGTGCTTTGGGAGGTTGAGGCAGGCAGATCATCTGAGGTCAGGAGTTCAAGACCAGCCTGGCCAACATGGTGAAACCCTGTCTTTGCTAAAAATACAAAACTAGCTGGGCATGGTGGCATGTGCCTGTAATCCCAGCTACTTGGGAGACTGAGGCAGGAGAATCGCTTGAACCCAGGAGGCGGAGGTTGCAGTGAGCCGAGATCACGCCTTTGCCCTCCAGCCTGGGCAACGTGAGTGAAACTCCGTCTCAAAAAAAAAAAAAAAAAAAAAAAGCTGATATAAGACCAATTCTGAATTTTAAGGTAATGTGCCTTAGTTATGCCTGCTTAGCTTGTGCCAGTTAAGGCTTTTTACTTTGATTTTAAGTTTCCTTCCTCCTACTTCATCCTTTTGTTGAGTTGTCATTCAGATCACAACAGATACTCTTGTATAACTGTCTTTGTTGGCTTAGTCTTCAGCAGGTGGGTTGATCTTGGACTTCAAATATTTGAGCATTTATTATATGCAAAGCTTGGAACTGGGTGCATAGGAAATAAATATAAAATGTATACAAGTGTGATTCCTGCCCTTCAATATACAATCATTCAAATACTTGTAGACAGTTCTGCTCTTACTTTTCCTACCCCAGATAGTCTCTTCTCTATGGAAATCATTCCTGCTTCTCTTTATCATTCTTCATATGATGTAGTCGGCCAGGCCATTACTACATCCTGGCTATCAGCATCACTTGTAAGAGGTCATATTTCAAATTATAATTCCCAGGGTGTTGCTTGACCTGTTTCGATTTTCTTCCTTGTTCAGGTCACTGTACTGTTATTTTATTACCTATGAATTTGTATTAACTTTTAAGCTGTCAGTTCAGGACAAAGGCCCACCTTGAGCTTACAGTCAACTGAACTCTCATCAACACATATTAAAATTGGTTTCAATTTTTTTTTTTTTTTTTTTTTTTGAGACGGAGTCTTGCCCTGTCACCCAGGCTGGAGTGCAGTGGCAGGATCTCAGCTCACCGCAACCTCCGCCTCCTGGGTTCAAGCGATTCTCCTGCCTCAGCCTCCCGAGTAGCTGGGATTACAGGCGTATGCCACCACCCTCGGCTAATTTTTTGTATCTTTAGTAGAGACAGTGTTTCACGATGTTGGCCAAGCTGGTCTCGAACTCCTGACCTTAAGTGATCCACCCACCTCGGCCTCCCAAAGTGCTGGGATTACAGGTGTGAGCCACCATACCTGGCCTGAAATGGATTTCTTATTTGCTGTATACTTCTAAAAAATAAATGCATGTATATTTACCCTTGATAAATTTTATTTTGTATTTTCAGCACATTGTTTCTATATGTTCAGATATTTGATCTTTTATAATCTTTAATGGTATCTTTTATATCTTTAATGGTATTATTTAATCTTTATAGATAGGTTTAGATCACCAGAAAATTTATAAGCTACCATTTAAATCTTCACAATATTGATAAACATCTACTCAGATAAGGCCAGATAGAGAGTTCTGTGGCAACTGTTAGTTACTTCTGTCCAGATTTACATTAACAATTGATTAATAATCTTAGAATGGTTGTTCAACCAATTGTAAATCTATCACTTAACTAGCATAAGAAAGTTAATCTTGATTTCAGCAATATGTATTGGACCTACTTTATGTTATTTCTCTGATTTCTTAGTCTAATATTTTTGTCAAAAGTAAAATGAGGTTAGCATGATTGTTTTTCTTGGTGAACCCCATTGTGACTTACCGTGTTCTCTGTACCCCTTCCCTACCCCACCATAGGCTAACATAGGAAATCTTTGTTAAACCCTTAATCTGTGATTTCAAGTCTCTTTTTTTCCTTTGAAATTGAGAAAATTCAAATTGAACTTTATTGTTTCTAGTCTTCTAGCTTCTCTTCTATTTTTCATGAGAGATCATGGAGATCTTAGACTGTAATTTATCTGGTTCTAGATATTTGCATTTACTAAAAGCTACTGGGTGCTCTCTTATAATCTTTTCTCCTATTTCGGACTTCAGTTTCCTCTTAACCATTTGCATTCTCTTTTCAGTATGGAAAGTTACTCTGGATAAAGAAAATGCAAGCAAAATAAGAGTTGAATAAGTTCTATTTTCTGTATTATTTTTTAACATGGTAGAAGGGCCTGTCTCATATTTTTGCATATAACATCACTGAAAAAAGATTATATGTTTGCACTTTTCATAAACTTATATTGATATTCTGTTATGTGCCAGGCACTGCATTAGATTCTTGGGCTCCAAATATAAATAAGATATGGTCTCTGTTCTCAAGGAGGTCACAGTATAATTGGAGAGATATATATTTATATAAATATTTACTGTATAGCAAAAGCCGCTGGTCAGGATCAGAAAACACACTTTGAGGGTTAGAAAAATAAGACAGGAATTTATGCTGAATGAGGTGGCGAAATGTACATTTTCAATAAGCTATAGGAGGAGTCATGAATATTTATGAAAGGAGAAACATGTACATGCACAGTTGAGCTTCTTACCCCTTAATGGGTTGCATGTACAGAGAAAAGGCATTAGCATGATCCACGGGTGGAGTTTTTGAGCCTCTGGCCTCAAAAGGTGAAGCAGAGGACATGAAAAGCCTCACTGCGCGTCCTCTGTAGACTGGCCAGAACCACTCCGTGGTTGGTGGTCTTCTATTAGGAAGGAATGCTGGTTGGTGGTTGTGAGGAAACCACAAAAGAGAGGGGCAATGTCAGGAGGTTGGTTTATATTAGCAGTGGAGCAAGTAAAAAGGCTGGTTTCTGTTTAACCCTTAGGAAAGAAGCCTAATGGTGGGCAGCAAGGGATGGGTATAATGAGGTGTATCTGACCTTTCACCTGGTCATGGCTGGGAACTCAGATTTCAAGGTTTCTCTGGGGTCTCCTTGGCCAAGAGATGGTCACTTCAGTCAGTTGGCGGGCTTAGAATTTTATTTCTCAGGAGGAACAACATTCCTTTTTATGAAGAATAACATATAATAAGTTGACATGAAAACGGAGGGTAAAGGCTGACCTGATGTGTTTAGAAATCTTAAAATAATCCAGGATGGTTGGAATATGGAATAGGAGTCCCAAGAAATGAGGCTGGAGGTGGGACCATAACAGAAAGGGCCTTATATTCTTTGTTAGAATTTGGACTCCAGGAGGCACAGGAGTATCACTGAATCGTTTTAAGCTGGGGTGTGATCAAAACCAAGTCTGTCTAGTCTTTCTTTATGACATACTGTATAACTAAGTTTAGTCTAAGTTATGTTGTGGTAACAAATAGTCCCCATATTTTAGTGGCTTACAATAACAAAAACAAAATTTATTTTTTGCTCATACTACATGTCCATTATGTAGCTTTGTTCCAAGACTTAGGCTAGATTCTCCTATCTGAGACATTTTCTCTTGTATTAGAGAGAAATAAGGCATGGTATAACCACACCATTGCTCTGAAAGTTTCTGTTCAGAAGTGGGACATGTCATTTCCTCTTACTTCACAGCGTCACTGGCTAAAGCAAGTCACGTGGCCAAACTTGATATCAACTGGACTGGTTGTCTAATTCTCCACCAGGAAGGAGCAGTGATTTTTGAATAATAATGGCATCTATTTACATGTGTCAAATTTTATTTCTTTGCTTTCCGGGATTACCTGGGAGCATCTGGTGACTGTGTTCCCAGTGACTTGAAGTAGCTTGAGGGAATAAAGCTAGTTGTAGGCAGAGAAACGAGAGACAAGAAAATGTCCTGGCAGCTTTAGTTTGTTTCTCTTCTCCCTGGGGCTGTCCTGGTTCCTGAAATTTTCCTTTGCGTCTGTAAGCTAATAGGAGAGTGTCATGATCAGATGTGCATTTTAGCAAGATTACTTCAGATGCAATATGGAGAAGGGGAAGAATGCATTCAAGTAAAAGCAGGAAGAACAGTTAGTGCCTTGTGTAGAAAGAATGATTAGTAAACTGTTTCTGATATAGAAGGACAAACTAAGGGCCTGGCAATAGAAATGTAGGATTCTTTTAGAGTTACCTCAGAGTCCTGGCTATTGTGGGGAGAAATAAAAGAGAAGGAAGAGAATTATGTCCAGGTAAGGCATTTGAGTGGATGCTGGTGCCATTCACCAACATAAGGGGTAAAACAGGTCAGAGGAGAAGATATTTTATTTTATTTTAATTTTTATTTTTTGAGACGGAGTCGTGCTGTGTCGCCTAGGCTGGAGTGCAGTGGCGCCATCTCAGCTCACTGCAAGCTCCACCTCCCGGGTTCATGCCATTCTCCTGCTTCAGCCTCCTGAGTAACTGGGACTACAGGCGCCCGCCACCATGCCTGGCTAATTTTTGGTATTTTTAGTAGAGATGGGATTTCACCGCGTTAGCCAGGATGGTCTCGATCTCCTGACCTTGTGATCCACCTGCCTCAGCCTCCCAAAGTGCTGGGATTACAGGTGTAAGCCACCGTGCCTGGCCAGGAGAAGATATTTTAGACGTTGAGTTTGAAGTATCTGTGGAACATCTAAGTGGAAATGACTAGTAGGCAAATTGGATAAACTGGTATCGAGCTCACGGGATGTAAAGAGTGTTATTAAAATGATGGTTCATGGAATGTAAGGATAAGAAATCATGGATAAGAAGGAAAGGAAAAAAGGAGATGACTGAGAGATTGAAGTAAAAGGATTAGTGAGCTAAAGTCTGTAAAATTATGGTAGAGAAAATTAAACAAGCAAGCTAAAAAGAAGTCAGAGAACAAGATACCCAAATTAGCCATTATGGAGGTGGAACAGTTTCTAGTGGTGATAAGGTCTGGAGTAACCTTGGTTGTGCTTAGCTGAGTTAGAATGGAGCAGAACGTCATTGGAGATGACATCAAGGAACTCGAAGGCTAAGGTCTTTATGGGCCACCCACGTGGATTGTTGCTTGTTCAGTGTGACAGAGACTCCTAGTTGTCTACTCAATATTCAGTTTCTACTTCTTCCTTATTAGCAGAACGCTAGGCAATATGCATTGGAAAAACTATACATAGAATTAAATTCAACTGCATGTAACAGTAACCCCCAATAACAATGCCTTATATTGTATATGGGTTTATTTTTATTAAAAAATCAGCTTCGTTTTACATCTTTTACAGAATTTATGGTATTTATTAGATTCCAACTTGAGTAAGTTATATACATGATTTATTAAATCTGGTCAATTGTAATCTAGAATGTATGTACTGTGTTTTATTTATAAAGAAATATAGAGATAAACATTTACAAGATTGGTATGATGGCTTCTCCACAGGGATTAGAGACCCAGACTCCTGTCATTTTTCTTTCCATTGTTCCTAGTATGCTGCTTCCATCATTAGGGATGCTTTCATGGCTTAAGATGACTGCTGGAGCTCAGGGCATTATTTCAATATTATATGAAGCAAGAAGGAGGAAGGGGAAAAAGGCAAAAAGGGCATCCCAGAAGCCCCACCCAACAACTTCTGCTTACATTTCATCTGATAAACTCAGGTTGATGGTGGGATTTAGGATGACTAGAATCTGAGAGAAGAATTTGATAGATGGCAGTAACTAGGGAAAGAGATGAGAGAGTTGAATGGCATGACCTTAAAGGGGCTGCTTTTTTATAAGAGAGTGAAGAAGTAGTATTCTGGCAGAGTGTGGCAAGTGCAGAGGTTCTGAGGGGGTGTGTGTGGGTGAAGGAAGTTTATCAGACGTTTTTCAGGAGTTAGCAAGGAGGCACGTGCAGCTGGAGTAGAGTAATAAGCAAGGGGGAGAGTTGTGAAGATAAGGCTGGCAGGTAACGAGCCAGTGTCGTGTATGGTGTTAAGAGGTCATATTCAGGATTATGCTTTAACTTTTGCTTTAAATCAGATAGAAAACCATTGGAAGGTTTTGAGCAAAGAATGGCAGGATCATATTTAAATTTTGAAAAGATCGCTCTGGCTGTAGGGTTGAGAATAGACTGAAGGAGTCAGGAGACCAGTTAGGAGGTTACTGCAATAACTAGAGAAGAGACGATAGTAGTTTGGAGCAGATAATAGCGGTGAAGATGACAGAAGTGGCCAGATTCTGTATATATCTTAGTAGAGCGAGAAAGATACGCTAATATATTTGATGAGTGTTTGAAAGAGAAAAGTTTTGGATGACTTCAAAGTCTTTGTCCAGAACAACTGTAAGTATAAAAGCAATAGGGAGAAGTTGTCCAAAATGAGGATAATTGTATTGGTACAGTGACCTTTTGTAGGTGTAGTCAGTGTCTTCCTGTTTTAGTATATTCCTGTTTCTTGTCTCTTTTTCTTTTTTCTCAGTGCACATTTAACTAGTTTTCAATACATTCACTATTTTGCTCAGCCAACGAATGACTGTTAACAATTGCAAAGTTGTTTCAGCCTTTATCGGTTAGGCTTCTTTGGTTGCAAAACAAACCAAAATTGACTTTGTTCAGTTGACTTAAGCAAAAAAGGTAGTAGATGGATGAGAAGGAGGGAGGGGAAAGGATAATGGAGGTAAGTCACAGAATAAGGAAATGCTAAAGAATTACACCTTGGGGCTGGGCGTGGTGGCTCATGCCTGTAATCCCAGAGTCAGGAGAATGGCTTGAACCCAGGAGGCAGAGAGGTTGCAGTGAGCTGAGATCTCGCAATTGCACTCCAGCCTGGGCGACAAGGGTGAAACTCCGTCCCCGGCCAAAAAAAAAAATTACACCTCGGGAGAACCCTGAACTAAATTATCTCACTGAGATCTAGGTAGCATAACGGACATGATGGTTTTTATCAGGATAACGTCATCTGGACAAATCACTCATATCATTGAGTATCTAATTTAATAATGGTAGTGAGCTAGATACTGGGGGCGGGGAATAGGAGGGGCAATCCAAAGCTGAATAAAATATAGTACATACTTTTGGAGGGTTATAATAGAGTAGAATTAATAAATCATGTCTATCACTTATTCAAATTAGAACATAATACGTACCATAAATGCTACAAAAGATATTAAACAAAGATGATTAGATTATTTTATATGACTAACCATAGCAATATTTAACATTTTAGATACAAATAGATTTTAAAGGAAAGATAAGAAAATGTCAGATAAATTTTTTTTTTGCCCACTAAACGCAAAATATTTATGTTGTGGAGACATAGTAAATTATGATACATTCATAGAGCATAATACTAAGCAGCCATCGGAAATGATGTTGCACAAGTATGCCTAATGAGAAGGGGAAATGGTAATTTTGTTTTAAGTGGAAACAAAAAACAGATTATGAAATTACGCAAATAGAAAATCTGAAATTTAACATGAGTGGGGTGTGTGTGTATGTATGAGAGAGAGAGTAGAACACCCTCCAAGTTATTGAGTTCACTCAAGAGATGTGTGTGTGCGTGTGTGTGTGTGTGTGTGTGTGTGTGTGTACACCCTCCAATTTGTTGAGTTCACTCAAGCCTTGTTAGGTATTTTTTTTGAGACAGTTTCACTCTTGTCACCCAGGCTGGAGTGCAGTGGCGTGATCTCAGCTCACTGCAAACTCCACCTCCCAGGTTCAAGCAAGTCTCCTGCCTCAGCCTCCCTAGT
Source organism: Hylobates moloch (assembly GCF_009828535.3). Classification (NCBI taxonomy): domain Eukaryota; kingdom Metazoa; phylum Chordata; class Mammalia; order Primates; family Hylobatidae; genus Hylobates; species Hylobates moloch. The sequence continues at coordinate 210,122,977 of NW_026652276.1, forward strand.
AGCTGGGATTACAGGTGCCTGCCACCATGCCTGGCTAAGTTTTGTATTTTTAGTAGAGACAGAGTTTCTCCATGTTGTCCAAACTGGTCTCGAACTCCTGACCTCAAGTGATCCGCCCACCTTGGCCTCCCAAGGTGCTGGGATTACAAGCATGAGCCACCATGCCCGGCCCCAAGTCTTACTAGATTTGAATGTTAGTGTGAATAGTATATTGGAGGTGGAGGTGAGGCTAGTATTGAAAGTGAAGAGAGAATAGTCAGGCTATTGTAATTATCTAAGTAAGAGAGGATAAGGGCCTGACCCTAAGATAGGAAGTAGAAAAGAGAGAATCTTGTGGGAGAGATGTTAAGATGATGGAATTGATAGAATTTGGTGACTGACTTCTGTATGTGTGTGGGAGTGGATGCTCTGTGTGATAACAGAGAAGGATGAGTTTCTAGTCTTATATGATTGGATAAATGGTCATACTCCTATTTATTTAACAGTACCTATAAAATGGGAATAGAAAGCTCTGAAAATGGCATAGGATCTGTTGTAAGAAAAAGGAGGATGAGGGGAAATATTGAGAGAGAGCGAGGAAAGTGAGGAATTTCTTTTGAAGACTTTTTGGACAAACTTGCTATTTTAGTTCACTCCCTTTTTACTCCTAGTTCTACTAGGAGTAAACGTAGTAGTTTAAACTAGTAATTAGTAATTTAGTAAATTTAAACTTATAATTTCCAAGTCTGAATTTTAATAGTCATGACTGATTTTTAAGCCTCTGTGTTATCTTGAGGATCTTGTTTTTACCAGTTATACCTTAAAGAAGCTCAGCTTTGAAAGAGCTTTGTGACATAACCAGGTTTTGGAAAGATCAAGGTATGAAAATGCTGTAACTTTGAAGGCAGCATTAGGGAGTCTGTTTGTACTTTCTTTTTTTGTTTTTATTTTTTGAGACGGAGTCTTGCTCTGTTGCCCAGGCTGGAGTGCAGTGGCATGATCTCGGCTCATCACAACCTCCACCTCCCAGATTCAAGTGATTCTCCTGCCTCAGCCTCCTAAGTAGCTGGGACTACAGGCACGGGCCACCATACCCGGCTAATTTTTGTATTTTTTTTAGTAGAGATGAGGTTTCACTATGTTGGCCAGGCCGGTCTAAGGCCAGATCCTGACCTTAGGATCCACCTGCCTCAGCCTCCCAAAGTGTTGGGATTATAGGCATGAGCCACTGCACCCGGCCGCTTGTGCTTTCTTGGAAACAACATTAATGCTGTGGTTGAATCTTTCCTTTGTCTAAACAAACCAAAAGTAAGACTTGAAGGCTGCTTGGTGGGCTGAATTTCTCTTTTGGTAGAATGTTTTAGCTTTTTGAAAATAAATAGACATCTTTACTTTTTAAAAATAACTTTATTGAGATATAATTTCATACTACAAAGTTCACTCATTTAAAGCATACAATTCAGTGAGTGATTTTTTTCATATTTACAGAGTGTATAACCATTACTGTAATTTAATTTTGGAACATTTTCTTCATCCCAGAAAGAAACCTTGTAGTAATCATTCCCTAGGCAACCACGAATCTATTTTCTCTCTCTGGACATTTCATATAATTTGCCTATTCTGGACATTTCATATAAATGGGATCATAACCATATGTGTAGACCTTTTGGCTTTCAAAGTTTCTTTTTTTCCTAAATGATTCCTGGGTTTTTTTTTTTTTTACTTACTCTATTGCGCAGTCTGAAGTGTGGTGGCACGATGATGGCCCAGTGCAGCCTCAACCTCCCAGGCTCAAGCCATCCTCCCACATCAGCCTACTGAGTCCTACTGGGACCACCATGGTGTGCACCACCACGCCTAATTTTTTTTTTTTTTTTGAGACAGAGTCTTGCTCTATTGGCCAGGTTGGAGTGTAGTGGCGCAATTTCAGCTCACTGCAACCTCCGCCTCCTGGGTTCAAGTGATTCTCCTGCCTCAGCCCCCCAGGTAGCTGGGATTACAGGCACGCATCACCATGCCCGGCTAATTTTTTTTTATTTTGAGTAGAGACGGGGTTTCACCATGCTAACCAGGCTGGTCTTGAACTCCTGGGCTTATGATTAACCCACCTCAACCTCTCAAAATGTTGGGATTATAGGCATGAGCCGCTGCGCCTGTTTTTTTTTTAATAGAGATGGGGGTCCCACTATGTTGCCTAGGCTTGTCTTGAACTCCTAGGCTCAAGTGGCCCTACTGCCTCAGCCTCTCAAAGTGTAGCCACCATGTCCAGCCCTAAATGAGTTCTTTTTGTGTTCCATAATTTTTAGAGTTCACCTTAAATTTTACAGTGTCTATAGATTGATAAATTTGCTTGATACTTAATTCATGCTTATATCCTTCTTATCATTAAATGCATAATATATGTCAAATAAATAATTTTAATGGATTTTTTATGGACATTAAAATATATTCTTTATTGATATTGTTCCAGTGTCTGACTTTCATTTATAATTTCTTATTACCATTTTTGCTCCTATCTACTACTCACTTTCTAGCTAAAGTGTTTATACTTACAGTGATGGAAAGTTTTTGACTCAGGCCTTCCTTATTCCTGCAGATTATTTAATTTTACAGTGTTTGGTAGAAGCAAGGTCAAAAGTTTACTGAAAAGAAAAGCCCATTAGGAGACTATTAGGTATATCTTAATATTTCCTTTCTCAGTTCCTTTAGATCCTTCCTCATTGTATTATCTGGGTCACACTGGTTGAGGGATTCTACCTTCCTAATGTAATGTCAATTGTGTTTAGAACTGCCTTGACATACATACCTGCTTGATCGGTGTCCTCTTCCATTAGTCACCAGAGTACAGAGATGCTCAGTTCCAATGGTAAAAGTAGTATACATTCCTTTAGTTAGAATCTTCTTAGTGCAAATAACCTTGGACCTATGAGTCCTGTCCATGATAAAAGGCAGAACATTTTTCACTTTTTTCTTTGAGTTTCTCTTCCTGTGACCTCCCCTCCTTGTTATATGTTTTACATTTGACAAAGGGGGAAAGAACACTCAAGATTCCTAGTCATATGCCAGATAAATATATAATAGACATTATTTTAAATCTATAGCTGAGCTTGTGAAAAAGTAAGGAAAATCCTTAGGGGCAAAAAAATGATGAGGGCGTTGAAAATCAGTGTTAAGTACATAAGCTAAAGCTACGGCTGCTCTGGATGACTAAGAGACTTAGTTTTAACAACCACATGGGAATAAGAGACTTTTTTACTCCCCTGCAGAAAGCTAAGTTCCTCAAAGGGTTTCCACATTATTGAAAAGATGATTTAGAAAAAACATTTGCCTCATGGCATAGAGAGATGTCAAGGAAGTTTGTCCACTCTGTGTGGGCTTTAGGTGAGAAAGGTTTCTCTGAGAATTTGTTACCTGGGCTTGTCTTCACATAGGTTCAGTTTAGAATGTTCCTCTTTTTCTGCAGTCCAGGAAACCCAAAGCCAAGAAATTAACATATAAAGTAGTCTTGAATCTGCAACAGTCCTATGGCATCAGGCTGAAGCAAGTGCAAAACTTCTCTATAGGGATATCCTCAATCTAGGCCGCACCAAATCTCACAGCTAAAGGTGCTCTAAAAAAAAAAAGTTTTGGCCGGGCGCTGTGGCTCATGCCTGTAATCCCAGCACTTTGGGAGGCCGAGGCGGGCGGATCACGAGGTCAGGAGATTGAGACCATCCTGGCTAACACGGTGAAACCCCGTCTCTACTAAAAATACAAAAAATTAGCCGGGCGTGGTGGCGAGCGCCTGTAGTCCCAGCTACTTGGGAGGCTAAGGCAGAAGAATGGCGTGAACCCAGGAGGTGGAGCTTGCAGTGAGCCGAGATGGTGCCACTGCACTCCAGCCTGGGCAACAGAGCGAGACTCTGTCTCCAAAAAAAAAATGAAGAGTTTTAAAATAGACCTTCAAAAAATATAGTCACTGAAACTTAAAATTTGGTGGACAACATCAGCGGTAGAATGGATACATTATGGTATATTCATACAATGGAATGCTATTAAGCAATGGAAATGAATAAATTGCTGCTATGCATAAGATCATGGCTGAATACCGATAATGTTGAAGGAAGAAAGCCAGATGTAAAATAATATATGCTATGTAATTTTATTTATATAAAGCTAAAAACTCGGGTGTGGGTAACTTGGATTTTTGTCCTGGGTGATGGTTACATGGCTGTTTCACTCTGTTATAATTCATTGAATTTATAATTTGTATACTTCCTCCATTTAATAGAAAGCAGATAAGGAAAATGTAATAAATGTCACAGAAAAGATAGGATAAATAGAAAGCGTAATAAAAGATGGTAGAGATAAATCCAAATGCATCAGTAATCATACTGAATGTAAATGAATTACACTTATTGAAACAAAGACAGATCGTCTGTTGTAGCATGTTTTCAAGATGGCTGATGTTAGTTCCTTCCCTCCACATGTGCACCACCCCCATCTAGTGGTGGACTTTATTCCTCTGTTCATACCAAATATGGGCTGGCCTTAGTGACTTGTTTGGTGAAATGTGGCAGAGATAACATTCTGGGACTTTCAAGGACAGGTCATGAAAAGTTTTGCAGCTTCCATCTAGGCCTCTTTGAACATTCTCTTTTGGATTGCCGTGCTATGGAACATTTAGTCTGGGAACCTAGCTGCCATGCTGTGAGGTGTCCAAGCCAGATGGAGAGGCTCAGCTGAGCTCCTAGCCAACAGGTAGCATCACCTTTCAGCTATGTGAGTGAGTAAAGGAATCATCTTGGACATTCCAGTTCCAGTAGGCATCATATGGAGAAAAGCCCAGGCCCTAGGCATATGGCTCCCAGTCTAGTTATCCTCAATCAATGGAGCCACCTTACCTGAGGCCCCAGATGTTATAGAGCAGACACGAGCTGTTCCTGCTATACCCTGTCTGAATCAGAATTGTGAGTATAATAAAATGGTTGTAGTTTATGCCACTAAGCTTTAGGGTAGTTTGTAGTGATAGATAACTGAAACCAAATTTGGTACCTTGAAATGAGGTGCTGCCAAAACCTACAGTTTGCATTGGCTTTGGAATTTGGTGAGGGTTGAAGATGGAGGGACCTTGAGAAGACAGTGAAGCCTTGAAACACAGTGAGAAAAGTGTTATTGGAGGCTGGGAAAAGAGTGAACCTTTGTTATACAGTGATATAAGGTTTATTGGTACTGCCACATGTGGTTACATAGACCATAGAAAATATATCTAATGACTTCAGTATATCTAAGGAGATTTCTAGGCAGAATGTTGAAAAAATGTTACCTAGTTTTTTCTAAGTATGATAAGGTACAAATTGATAAATGAACTAAAAAATGAACTACTAAGTTTTAAAACAGAACTTAGAGGAAATATTTCTAACCCAGGAATGGTGGTGTTATTATAGAAAATAAAACTTTTTCTCATCTCTAGTTGCTTCAAATGGCCAATGACTTTTATTTATTATTATTATTATTATTATTATTATTATTATTTTGAGATAGTTTCTCTGTCGCTTAGGCTGGAGTGCAGTGGTGCGATCTCGGCTCACTGCAACCTCTGCCTCCCAGGATCAAGTGATTCTCCTGCCTCAACCTCCTGAGTAGCTGGGATTACAGGCGCCCGCCATGATGCCCAGCTGTTTTTTGTATTTTTGGTAGAGACGGGGTTTCACCATATCAGCCAGGCTGGTCTCAAACTCCTGAGCTCAAGTGATCCATCCACCTCAGCCTCCCAAAGTGCTGGGATTACAGGCATGAGCCACTGCGCCTAGCTTGACCAATGACTTCTAAATAAATGGCTTCAGAGCAAAGATAAAATTCAAGATGCTACCAATAAGACATGGCCTCAAAGTAAAGATCTCAGTGATGCAACTGTAAATCCCTTTGCTAAGACTTTTTTTTTTTTTTTTGAGATGGAGTTTCTCTCTTGTTGCCCAGGCTGGAGTGCAATGGTGTGATCTTGGCTCACTGCAACCTCTACCTCCCTGGTTCAAGCAATTCTCCTGCCTCAACCTCCCTAGTATCTGGGATTACAGGCATGCATCACCACGCCTGGCTAATTTTGTATTTTTAGTAGAGACGAGGTTTCTCCATGATGGTCAGGCTCGTCTCGAGCTCCCGACCTCAGGTGATCCGCCCACCTCAGCCTCCCAAAGTGCTGGGATTATAGGCATGAGCCACTGCGCCCGGCCAACTTCAGAAAGATTTAAGACAAGGCCTCACAAAACCTTTCAGTTAGATAAAGGGATATCTAGAGGTCTTAAGGGAATACTTCTTAGGCTCACTATGTTAAACAACAGGGCTTCTAGGGATCTTAAGTGTGTTTTCTTACAGTAGCCTCACATAAGACTTGTGATAGAAAAGGTGGATGTGGCTTTTGTCTGCTGGAGTGGATCCCAATAAGGTTCATAGGAAATCCACAAGATTTTAAAGAAATCATAATAATAAAAGAGGAACAGAGACAGTAGAAAGTGAAAATAGGTCTTTAGATTTCCAATCATCTATAGGCAGGAAACAAGCTAATAAGGCCACTCCATTGCAGAAATTAACCCATCTCTTATGTAAAAAGAAGGTTAACTCGGAAACTCAGAGGGTGGAGCCAAGGGTTGTGGAGAGTCATTCTCAAGGTGTAGGACTTGGCTGTAATAGAGGAACTGGTAATGTGTGTCTGATTAGATTTCAGAATTGTTATGGGCCAGTAACTGTTATGTGTCTCCTGTTCCTTCTCCCTTTTTCCTCACATTTTGAATGAGAGTGTCTATTGTGGTTATCTTAAGTCAGTTTCACTATTGTATGTTTGTATGTTGGGTGTGTGGGAGCAGATAATTTGTTTCTTTAATTCAGATCAGGAGGAACTATACTGCAGTAGCTGTACCTGAGGAACTGCATCTGAGGAGCCTCAACCACATCTGGACCTGATTTAGATATCGAGATTCTGGACATCAAGCTGATGCCATAATGAAATGAGACTTTTGAAGGTCTTAGAAGAGGGTGAGTGTATTTTGCATGTGGGAGGGACTTGTTGGGGCCAGAGGGTGGTCTGTGGTAGCTTGTCTCCAAAGTGGCCACCACCAATTTCTTCCCTTCTTGCCATTCAGTGGTGGAGTCTATTTCCCTTGTCCCCTTGAATCTGGGCTGGCTTTAGTGACTTGCTTAACCAGTAGACTGTAACTTTCTGGGACTTCAGAGGCTAGGTCATGAAAAGCCTTGCATCTTCTGCCTGTGCCCCTTGGAATCCTCTCTCTTGGACTGCTTGCACATAGAACCTAGCCACCATGCTGTGAGAATCCCCAGCCAGATGGAGAGGACACATGTAGGCACTGGTTGATAGCCCCATTGAGCTACCAGCAAAGAGCCAGTATCAACTGTCAGCCTTATGAGTGAGTGAAGGAACCATGTTGAATAATCCAGCCCTAGCAGACACCACCTGGAGAAGAGCCGAGATTTCAGACTTATGGCCCATGTTAAGACATCTCAGCCATCTTCATCCTTTCAGGGCACACCACCTGAGTTTCCCAGGCATTGTCAATCAGAGATGTCTGTGCCCTGCCAGAATTTGTGGCCCACAGAATCATGAGAATAATAAAATGATTATTGTTTAACACTACTAAGATTTAGAATAGTTTTTAAATTTAGCCGTAGATAACTGGAACATGGCCAGGCGCAGTGGCTCACACCTCTAATTCCAGAACTTTGGGAGGCTGAGGCGGGCGGGTCATTGAGGTCAGGAGTTTGAGACCAGCCTGGCCAACATGGTGAAACCCAATCTCTACTAAAAATACAAAAATTAGCCAGGCATGGTGGTGTGCGCCTGTAATGGTGGCAGGTGCCTGTAATCCCAGCCGCTCAGGAGGCTGAGGCAGGAGAATCTCATGAACCCAGGAGGCAGTGGTTGCAGTGAGCTGAGATTGTGCCACTGCACTCCAGCCTGGGCGACACAGCAAGACAAGACCTTGTCTCCAAAAAAAAAAAAGATAACTGGAACATTGCCAAACTGAATAGAAAATAATCCAAGTCTATGCAGTTTGTGAGAAATACACCCAAGACATAAGGAATGAGAGAGACTGGAAATAAAGATATGGAAAAATCTATTCCAAAAGAAAGCTGGCATAGCAGGTTAATGGTAGGCAAAACTGACTTGAAGGCAAAAATCATTATTTGCGTTAAAAATTATCAGAAAAAAATTGTAAAGGAAGAATTAAGCAAGAAGCTATAATTCCAAATCAGTATGCATCTTATAGCATGGCCTTAAAATATATAGATAGAATACAACATATGTAGATAGAGTATAGGAAGAAAATATATAGATACAAATATGAATAAATGTATAAATCTATAAAATGGAAAAATTTAACATGTCTTTTCGAGTAATGGTCAAACAGACAAAAACAACTTGAGAAGATAACAGAAGATTTGAACAACCAACCAACAGGCTTCATTTGTTGGATATGTACCAAGCCCCACACTTAATAGATGAGAGTATACGTTCTTTTTAGGGAGTTTTAAAAAAATTGAACACACACTGAATTCATAAATCAAGTCTCAACAAAACCAATGAATGGATATTATGCAAACTATTCTCATACTCAATTCAGTTAAGATTGAAATTGAGCAAAAATATAACCAAAATAATTTTATATATTTGGAAATTTAAAAGCATACTTCTAAGTAACTCATAGATCAAATAAAAAATAATAATGGAAATTATAAGTAAAGCCGAATGATAATATAAATACTGTGTATCAGAATTATGGGTTACAACTAAAGCAGCATTTAGAGGGAAATTTATATTATCACAAAGAAGATAAGGGTAAGAAAAACTAATTAAGAACATTAAAAAAGCCAAAGGGAAATTTACAGCCTTACACGCTTATATTAGAAAAAAAACAGAGTTCATTATTTATTAGTCTTAGTATTTGACTGACAGGTTATTTTTAAAAAGAAATGAATAAAAACCAAGGAAAGTAGAAGGGAAGAATAAAAAAAAAACCAGCAGAACTGAATGAAATTGAAAACAGGCTGGGCACAGTGGCTCATGCCTATAATCCCAGCACTTTGGGAGGCTGAGGCAGGCAGATCACTTGAGGTCAGGAGTTCAAGACCAGCCTGGCCAACATGGTGAAATCCTGTCTCTACTAAGAGTATAAAAATTAGCCGTGCATGGTGGTGGGCACCTGTAATCCCAGCTACTTGGGAGGCTGAGGCATGAGAATTGCTTGAACCTGAAAGGCAGAGGTTGTAGTAAGTTGAGATCATGCCACTACACTCCAGCCTGGGCAACTGTCTCAAAAAAAAAAAAAAAAAAGAAAAAGCCACAAAGATATAAAAGAATTAACAGCAACAAAAGTTGGTTTTCTAAAAAAAAAGGATTAAAATAAGACAAAGCCCTGCAAAGATTAATCAGCAAGACAGAGTGAAAATACAGATACCACTAAGATTGAACAAGAAGACATATCTACAAATACAGCATAGATTATGAAATAACAAATGTATTATTAACAAATCTATGGTGCTTTATAAATTGTACAACTTAGATAAAAAGAACAATTGTTGTGAAAAATATATATAATTTACCAAAATTGACTCAAGGAGGAATACAAACCTGAAGAGACCTATAATCATTAAATATTTTGAATTAATAAGTAAAATACTACCTAATTGAAAAGAGGCACAGATGCAATTTTTACAATAGTTTTATAAAGGGGTATAATTGACATACAAAAAACTGCAGATATTTAAAGGTTACAACTTGGAAAGTTTTGACACATGTCTAAAACCATGAAACCATTGTTACAATGAAGATAAAGAACACGTTTATTACCTCTAAAGTCTCTCTTTTTTTTTTTTTTTTTTTTGAGATAGAGTCTCGCTCTGTCGCCCAGGCTAGATGGAGTGGTGCGACCTTAGTTCACTGCAACCTCCGCCTCCTGGGTTCAAGCAATTCTCCTGCCTCAGCCTCCTGAGTAGCTGGAATTACAGGCGCACACCACCACACCTGGCTAATTTTTTTGTGTTTTTAGTGGAGACAGGGTTTTGCCATGTTGCCCAGGCTGGTCTCGAACTCCTGGGCTCAGGCAATCCACCTGTCTCGGCCTCCCAAAGTGCTAGGATTCCAGGCGTGAGCCACCGCGCCTGGCCTCTCCTGTCTCTACCACCCAGTTTCATCCCTAGGCAATCACTGATCTGCTTCATATAATAGAGTCTGCATTTTCTAGGCTTTTAAGTGGAATCAAGTAGTATGTACTCTTTGGGGAGAGGGGAGTGGGGTAGTTCTGGCTTCTTCCACTTAGCATCATTATTTTGAGATTTATTTATGTTGTTGATTGATCAAAGGTCTTTTTCATTGCTTAGTAGTACCATCGTATGGTTAGACCACATTTGATTTATTCGTTCACCTGTTGACAGCCACTTGGGTTATCTCCACTTTGAGGCTATTATAAATAATGCTTCTGTGAACATTTATAGTGATAAGTTTTTGTTCCTCGTTAAATATCTGGAAGTGTAATGGTTGGATTATATAAGTATACGGTTTAATTTTTAAGAAACTGCCAAACTGTTTTCCAAAGAGGTTTTGCCATTTTACATTCCCACCAGGTTTGAATTCCTCCACAGCCTCATCAACATTTGGTGTGGTCAGTCTTTATTTTTAGCCATTCTGATTAGCATAAAATAGTATTTCATTGTGGTTTTAACGTACTTAAATGACTAATGCTGAGAATCTTTTCATGTACTTTTTGTCATTTGTATGTCTCTCGTGGTAAAGTGTCTATTTAAATATTTTGACCATTTTATTTTATTTTTTATTTTTTTAGAGATGGGGTCTCCCTGTGTTGCCCAGGCTGGTCTCAAACTCCTGGGTTCAAGTGATCCTCCTACATCAGTCTCCCAGTGTGTTGGGATTACAGGCGTGAGTCACCACATCCAGCCTCTTTTTACCATTTTTTAATTAATTGGGTTGTTTATTTCCTGATTATTGAGTTTTGAGAGTTATTTATATATTCTAGATATAAGTCCTTTATCAGATAGATGATTTGCAAATATTTCCTCCCAGTCTGTGGCTTATTTTTTTTATTCTCTTCACAATGCCTTTTGAAAAGCAAAATCTTTATATTTTGATGAAGCCCAATTTATCAATTTGCTCTTTTATGGCTTGTAGTTTTGGTGTCATATCTAAGAAATCTTTGTCCAACCCAAGACTAGAAGAGCTTTCTCTTACGTTTTCTTCTAGAAGCTTTATAATTCTGGTTTAACATTTTATACCAATGGCCCATTTTGAGTTAGTTTTTGTATATGGTACAAGGTTTATATTGAAGCTCTTTTTTTTTGCATATGAATATCTAATTGTTGCAGCATCATTTGTTGGTAAGACTGTCTTTTCTCCACTGAATTGCTCTTGTACCTTTGTTGAAAATCAGTGTTCTACAGATGTGTGGGTATATTTTTGGACTTTCTTCTGTTCCGTCAATCTGTTTGTCTAACTTGTCACAACTACCACGTTATTTTTATAGCTATAGTTTTTATAAGTCTTAAAAACTGATAGAGGTAGTCCTCCAGCTTTGTATTTCTTTTTCAAAGTTGTTTTGACTCTTCTGCGTCCTTTACATTTCCATGTGAATTTTAGAATCAGTTTGTCAGATTCTACAACAAAGCATCTGGGATTTTTATTGGAATTGTATTGAATCTGCATTTGGAGAGAATTGATAGCTTAACAATATTGATTCTTTTGGTCATGAATAGCATATCTATACCATCTTGTGGACATCTTTTATTTCTCTCAGAAGTGTTTGATATATTTTTTTTTTCCTGCCTCAGCCTCCCGAGTAGCTGGGATTACAGATGTACGCCACCAGACCTGGCTAATTTTTGTATTTTTAGTAGAGATGAGGTTCGCCATGTTGTCTAGGCTGGTCTCACTCCCACCCTCAGGTGATCCTCCCACCCCGGCTTCCTGGCCATGTTTAATAGTTTTCAATAGGTCTTGCACATCTTTTGTCCAACGTATCGATGTTTCATGTTCCATGTTTCATGTTTTTGTTATTACCCTGGAAAGGAGTCCTGATCTAGACCCCAAGAGAGGATTCTTGGATCTCATGCAAGAAAGAATTTGTGGTGAGTCCACAGAGTAAAGTGAATGCAAGTTTAAGAAAGTAAAGGAATAAAAGAATGGCTGCTTCATAAGCAGAGCAGCCCTGAGTGCTGCTGGTTGGCTATTTTTGTGGTTATTTCTTGATCGTATATGCTCAACAAGGGTGGATTATTCATTCATGAGTTTTGCAGGAAAAGGGGAGGCATTTCCCACAACTAAGGGGTCCCCTTCCTTTTAGGGTAACTTCTGATGTTGCCGTGGTATTTGTAAACTGTCATGGCACTGGTGGGAGTGTCTTTTAGCATACTAATGCATTATCATTAGCATATAACCAGCAGTGAGGACAACCAGAGGCACTTCTTGGTTTTGGTCAGCTTCTTTACCATGTCCTGTTTTATCAGCGGTGTCTTTGTTACCTGTGTCTTGTGCCAACCTCCTATCTCATCCTGTGACCAAGAATGCCTAGCTTCCTGGGAATGCAGCCCAGCAGGTCTCATTTTACCCGGCCTCTATTTAAGATGGAGTCGCCTTGGTTCTAATGCTTCTGACAATATGGTTGCTTTTTGCTAATATACAGAAATATCAATTGACTTTTATAAATTGATCTTTTAGTCTTTAAGTTTGCTAAATTATTTTTATTTTTATTATTTTTTTTTTTTTGAGACAAGAGTCTCACTCTGTTGCCCAGGCTGGAGTACAGTGGCACGATCTCGGCTCACTGCAACCTCTACCTCCTTTGTTCAAGCAGTTCTCCTGCCTCAGCCTCCCTAGTAGCTGGGATTGCAGGCGCTTACCACCATATCCAGCTGATTTTTGTATTTTAGTAGACACGAGGTTTCACCATGTTGGCCAGGCTGGTCTGGAACTCCTGACCTGAAGCAATCCACCTGCCTTGGCCTCCCAAAATGTTGGGATTACAAGCATGAGCCACCACGCTCGGCCCTAAATTTGCTAAATTCTTGTTTTCGTTCTAGTAGCTTTTTTGTAGATTTCATCAGATTTTCAACTGAGGCAGTTTTTTGTCAACTATGAGTAAAGACAGTTTTACGACTTGCTTTCTAGTCTAGATACTTTTTAAGTTCTTATTTTATTGTACTTTTCAGATCATCCCATACAATGTTGAATAGAAGTGGTGAGAGTAGACATCAATAAGTGTGATATTAGCTGTTGCTTTTTTTCTAGATCCCCTTTATCATGTTGAGAAAGTTTCCTTGTATTCCTAGTTTTCTGACAGTTTTCATCAGGAATGTCTGGTGGATTTTGTCTAATGCATTTTCTGTAGCTATTGAAATGATCACATGATCTTTTGAATTTTGTTAACATGGTGAGTTACATTGATTCTTTTTTTTTTTTTTGAGACAGAGTCTCGCTTTGTCACCCAGGCTGGAGTGCAGTGGCGCCATCTCGGCTCACTGCAACCTCTGCCTCCCAGGTTCAAGCAATTCTCTTACCTTAGCCTCCTGAGTAGCTGGGACTACAGGCGCCCGCCACCACGCCTGGCTAATTTTTTGTATTTTTTGTAGAGACGGGGTTTCACCATGTTAGCTAGGATGGTCTCAATCTCCTGACCTCATGATCCGCCCACCTTGGCCTCCCAAAGTGCTGGGATTACAGGCATGAGCCACCACACCTGGCCCATTGATTCATTTTTAAATGTTAAACTCACCTTGTATTCTTAGGATAAATTTCACTTGATTGTAATGTATTCTTTTTATATATTGCTGGGTTTGGTTTGCTGAAATTTTTAAAATATTTTTTCATCTATGTTCACGAGAGTTATTAGTATGCAATTTTCTTTAGGTCTTTGCAAGGCTTTGGTATTAGGATAATGCTGACATGATAAAATGGGGTAGGAAATGTTTCTTCTTTTCAGTGTTCTAGAAGAGTTGTTATAGATTTCCTTCTGATCTTTATTTTCTTTCTTCTGGTTGCTTTGTGTTTTATTCTTCTGTTTCTGGATTTTTTTTTTTTTTTTTTTTGAGACAGGGTCTCCCTCTGTCACCCAGGCTAGAGTGCAATGGTGTGATCTCGGCTCACTGCAAACTCTGCATCCTGGGCTCAAACGATCTTTCTGCCTCAGCCTCTCAAGTAGCTGGGACTACATGCCTGGCACCACCATCCCTGGCTAATTTTTGCATTTTTTGTAGAGATAGGGTTTTGCCATGTTGCCCAGGCTGGTCTCGAACTCCTGTACTCAAGTGATCCGCCTGCCTCGGCCTCCCAAAGTGCTGGGATTACAGGCATGAGCCACTGCGCCTGGCCATGTTTCTTGATTCTTTTTTTTTTTTGAGATGGAGTCTTGCTCTGTCCCCCAGGCTGGAGTGCAGTGGCGCGATCTCAGCTCACTGCAAGCTCCGCCTCCCGGGTTCACGCCATTCTCTTGCCTCAGCCTCCCGAGTAGCTGGGACTACAGGCGCCCGCCACCACGACCAGCTAATTTTTTGTGTTTTTAGTAGAGACGGGGTTTCACCGTGTTAGCCAGGATGGTCTCGATCTCCTGACCTCATGATCCGCCCGCCTCGGCTTCCCAAAGTGCTGGGATTACAGGCTTGATCCACCACGCCCGGCCCTGTTTCTTGATTCTTGAAATGGAAGCTGAAGTCTTTTATTTGAGATCTTCTTTTATTAATAGGAGTGTTTAGTGTTATACATTTCCTTTAGTGCTGTTTTAGCAACATTCTACAAATTTTGATGTATTTTCATTTTCATTCAGTTCAAAACACTTTCTAATTTACCTTTTGATTTATTCTTTGACCCATCAGTTACTTAGGTGTGTATTACTTTACTTCCTGATATTTGGGAGTTTTGCAGATGTTTTCCTTTGTTGATTCCTAGTTTAATTCCATTATGGTTAGAGAACATACTTTGTATGACTCTAATTCCTTTATATTTATTGAGTATTGATTTATGGCCTCAAATGTGGCTTATCTTGGTAAATTTTTTACGTGCACTGAAAAAATATTTTTCTATTATTGGTGCATTTTTTCTTGTGTTTTTTGTTCTTGTGGTTCATGTAGCATCTTAGATCTATGAGTTCATTGTCAATATCAAATTTGGAAAAATTTGACCACTATTTCTTTAAATATCCCTGTCTTTCCTCTCTTTCCTTCTGGGAACTCTAGTTACATGTATATTAAACTGCTTAAAGTGTTCCCAGAATTCACTCATAGTCTTTTTATTCTTTTTCCACTCTGGTTTATTTTGGGTAGTTTTTGTTATGTGTCTTCTAGTTCACTCATCTCTTATGTTTTGTCTGATCTGCCGTCAGTTTTATCCAATGCATTTTTCATATTAGACATTATTCTTTTTATCTGTAGAAGTTGGATTTAGGCTTTATTTTCTTTCTCCCATGTTTCTGCTTAGCTTTTTGAATATGGAATAACTTTTTTAATTCCCTCGTCTGCTAATTCTAACATATATGTCAATTTTGTTAGCTTCAGTTGATTGATTTTTTTCTTCTTCGTGGGTCATATTTTCTTCTTTGCATGTTTGATAAATTTGTGTGGATTATAAATATTGTGAATTTTACCTTTTTAGGTACTGGATTTTTTTTTATTTGTTCTGTGTCACAGTTAATTTATTAATACAGTTGAATCCTTTCCTTAAGATTTGTTTCAAAAACTTAGAGAGAAGAGGGGGAGAAAAAAAAAGATTTGTTAGGTGGGGCCAGAGCAGTTTTCCATCTAGGGTAGTTATTCCTCAAGATCCTTGGAATACTCTACCTCGTGCCCTGTTAATTATGGGGTTTTCCAGTTTGGCTGGTGGGAACAGGCATCGTTCTTGTTCTGTTTGAGTGCCAGTTGGTGTTCCCTCTAGTTCTCTGAGTAGTTCCTACATGCACTCACTGGTCAGTACCCCACTGAGTACTTAAGAGGAGCCCACTGCAGAGCTCCAGGTGCTCCCAGCTGCAGCCCCTTTTCCAGCACTCCATCCTGCACACTCTCTCTGCCTTGGCCTTCCCAGACTCTCAGCTCCATCTCTTCAGCTAAGATAGCCCTGGGCTCTAGTTGGGTTCTTCCTTCATTAAACTGCACCTTGGAAATATTCTCAAGGCAGTAAGCAGAAGCATTCACAGAACTTACTTCACTTGTTTTCGGACTCTCAGGGATCGCTGTTCTTCATTGCCTAATGTGCAGTGTCTTTGAAACCATCGTTTCATATATTTTCTCTGCTTTTTTTGTTTGTTTGTTTCAGGCAGGTAGGTAAATCTTATACTTGTTATTTCATATTGGCTAGAAATGGAAGTCCATTATTTTAAATACTTCTTAAGTGCTTGAAATGCTTCAGGATAAACATGTACACTAAATGGATATATTTGCCAAAGACGAGGTACTGATAGAAATTTTCTAGACTTTAAAATTAAGTTTCACCTTCTTCTCTTCCATCATTTTGAGAGACTAAAGTTTTATATTTTAAGTGTTTTTTGGTAATTGCTTGTGCTTTGCTTTTTATCTATAAAAAAAGAGGTTTAATATGTTCTATGGTTGTGTGAATCAAACAATATAGTACTTTTTGTACCACAGGCCCTGAGGTCTGAACTCCGCATCACTATCTTTTTTCGTATTAGATTCCAAATAGCATCAAGTGGTCATTTTTAAAATTTAAAACCAGTCTACCTATCTTGTTTGATTTGATCTTGTGGCCTTAGGGAAGAAACCCACCCAGGAATAGAATAAAGAAACTTTTTACATCCTGAGGCTTTAAAAAACAAAATCAAAATCCAGCTATTTAAAAAATTTTAATATATTTAAACCTTTCTACAATGGAGTCATTTTTTTTTAAAAGAAAGCACTGTCCTTTGCCTGGTTAATGAATAATGTGAGTACTATTTTATTATAAATAATTGATTTCCAGGACTTCCTGGGGTAGGAAGAATGTGTCCTAGCTGAATAAATTAAGGGAAGTGATAACGACTGAATTCTGTTAGTGGAAGTAATAAAGGAAAGAAAGGTATGAGGTTGGGGTTGACTGTGAGCAGAGAGTGATTCCGTAGTTAAGATGAAGGGATTTGTTAGTCTTCTCAGAGAGGAAGGACAAGCGTGAGGAATAGGAAAATTTCACCTGTAGGTGGGATGGAAAAAGCTTGGAATAGTTGGCTAGGCATAGTGGCTCACGCCTGTAATCCCAGCACTTTGGGAGGCTGAGGTGGGCGGATCACCTAAGGTCAGGAGTTCAAGACCAGCATGGCCAACATGGTGAAACCCCCATCTCTACTAAAAATAAAAAAATTAGCTGGGCATGGTGGTGTGTGCCTGTAATCCCAGCTGCTTGGCAGGCTAAGGCAGGAGAATCGCAGGAACCCAGGAGGCAGAGGTTGCAGTGAGCCAAGATTGCACCACTGTACTCCAGCCTAGATGACAGAGTTGAGACTCTGTCTCAGAAAAAAAAAGCTTGGAATAGTTGTTTGGGGGCCATCCTGAGACAATGTGATTCTCACATATGGGAGTATGAAGATAAGGAATCTCTTGGAGAATTCTAGCTTGTGACTTTCACTCCTGCTTTCTCTTTCTTCTCTATGTTCAGTACGCAATTGTTGATTAATTGAAAAGGAGTGGAAATGAAAAAATGAAAAAAAATTTTTTTTCAAACTAGAAAAATGTATTAAGAAATTGAAAATGAAATCATTTGTTTCTAGAGCTTTATTTTTGGCAAACTAGAATAATCCAAGTTTTATTTTACTAATTTTATTGAATTAGAGCCCTAGGAAGGTAAGCAAATTTGTTTTCTGCTACAATATTTTTGTAAAGGTGAAATCTAGTTAAAATATCTTGGAGTATAAAAAATTAGAAGACATGGTACAGAAGAGGCCAGTGCTGCTCAGGGGTTAATAAGGCTGGGACAGCCAGCTCTAGCTGTTAGCATATGTAGGTATTATATATACTAAAGGCCGTGAGCTACAGCCTTTGCTTTCTCTGCCATCTATGGCCTCCTTCGTGTATTTATGTATGTAGCCTCCCTGATGTGTGGATGTATGGATGTATTTACAGCTAGCATCAGCTGTGGTTAGGGCTGCATTCTGTTCTTTCTCTCCCATCTGAGGCCTCCTGGAGTCATTCTTGGAAGAGTTCACACAAGTTTGTTGAACTGAATTAAACTTCAAGTTTTTGTTAGAAGAATTGGGCAGGGATCAGAGCATAGAGATTCCTGATGGAGAATCCATCAGGCAAGGAAATGAACAGCTCTTTGTGTCCTGAGATGACCAGCTTCTCCTACCCAGACCAGGAAGGATTGTTTTGCCAGTATTCCCATGGTGTCAGGGAACCAGGATTGAGGAGTCTAAATTTCAGTTTTGGCAAGTTGGAAAAGAAAAAAAGATACAAAAAAAGGAACTTAGGTTGAACTTCCTGCCAGTCTTTCCCCAGAAGGAAATGTTCTTCCTGACCTTGTAGAACCATGTGATTAAAGTTCTTCATGTCCTTTTCAGAGTTCTGAGCAGTAATCCTCTATTTTCTTTTATTTTCTTTCTTTCTTTCTTTTTTTTTTTTTTTTTTTGAGATAGGGTCTGGCTCTGTCACCCAGGTTGGAGTGCAGTGGCACGATCTCAACCTCCACCTTGCTAACTGCAACCTTCACCTCCCAGGCTCAAGCAATCCTCCCACCTTGGTCTCTTGAGTAGCTGGGACTATAGGCATGTGCCACCCCACCCAGCTAATTTTTGTATTTTGTGTAGAGACAGGGGTCTCTCTTTGTTGCCCAAGCTGGTCTCAAATTCCTGAGCTCAAGTAATCCGCCCACCTTGGCCTCCCAAAGTGCTGGGATTAGGGCCATGAACCACCATGCCTGGCCTAAATCCTCTACTTAAACCAAGACCACCTTCCTACCCCCAACCTCCACCAAAAAGAAATTTTAGTTATATCAAACCAACTAGTTTTAGGTCACAGTGTCTTTCTTTGGAGGGTGAAAATGAAAGAATTGAGGCCACACAATATACAATGAAATGGTAATGTGAGCATTAATTAGAATTATAGGTGTTTTAGAGCAGTAGTTCTCAAACTTTTTTGTCTCAGGGCCCTTTACACTCTTTATTTTTTTATTTTTTATTTTTGTGTGTGTGAGATGGAGTCTTGCTCTGTTGCCCAGGCTGGAGTGCAGTGGCGCAATCTCAGCTCACTGCACCCTCTGCCTCCTGGGTTCAAGCTTCTCCCCATGAGACTTGCCTTGGCCTTTTCCTTTTTTACCTTTACCTGGCTTTCAAAGACAAATATAAACATGAGAGGAGGGGAGTTAGTTTTTTTTTTTTTTGAGACAGGGTTTCACTCTCATCACCCAGGCTGGAGTGCAAGTGGCATGCTCTCAGCTCACTACAACCTCCACCTCCTGGGCTCAAGTGATCCTCCTGCCTCAGCCTCCCGAGTAGCTGGGACCATAGGCACATGCCACCGTGCCCGGCTAATTGTTTGTATTTTTAGTAGAGATGGGTTTCACCATGTTGGCCAGGCTGGTCCCGAACTCCTGACCTCAAGTGATCCACCTGCCTTGGCCTCCCAGAGTGCTGGGATTACAGGGGTGAGCCACCACTTCCAGCTCCTTTACACTCTTAAAAATTAAGGATCCCAAAGAGTTGTCTCTGTGGGTTATATCTATATCAATACTTACAATGTTAGGAATTAAACCTGATAATTTAAAAATGTTGATTGATTGATTGATTTAAAATAACTGTAAACCCACCATGTGTTATTTATTTAAAATGGAGACATTTAATAATATTTAAATATTAATAAATTGAAAATAATAATCCCACTATATATTAACGTAAATAATATTTTCATGAAAAATAACTATATTTTCTAAAACAAAAAGACATTTAATGGGAAGAAAAGCATTGTTTTATATTCCTACGAATCTCTTTGATGACCAAATTCATAAAAAACTGTTGGATACTTGTATCTGCTTTTGCCTTATCTGACGTGTTGCCACACATCTTGTATCCTCTGGAAAACTCCACTGTATACTTATAAAATAATAAGAGTAAAAAGAACAAATATAATCTTAGTGTTATCATGAAAATACTTTTAACCTCAAGCACCCCCTCCAGGGATACCTCCAGTAGTTTCTGGACCATGTTTTGAGACCACTGTTCCCAAACTGTTTATGTGTGAGAAAAGAGAAACACAAGAGTTATCAGCGTTACTTCTACAGTAGATTTTTCCTTGTGTTTAATCAGTACTGGCTGTTTAGCCTAATTAAGCAGTATAACATCCAGACTCCAGAATTGAAGTGGGTGGTATAGCTGAAAACTCCAAGCACTGTACTGGGAGTAAGTCTCAGTTTAATGTGCTTTTTAAAAGTAGTTGTTGTTCAGTGTTTTTGTAGGCTATCGCTAACCAGTGGGAGAGTAAAGTTAAGGCAGCTCTCTGGGAAAGAAAAACCAAAGAATTTTAGAGATTAAAAATGACCTTTAAAGATTATCTGGTCATCGAATTTTAGACTTTTGGATTTGAAAGTCAGATGCTGAGAGGTCATCTAATCCAACCCTTAAGCTTTTTAGTGATTATAATTAGTACTTGTGATACACAGGCTAAGTTCTTTATGTAGAGCTCCTTCTCCCCACCCCACGTCATTTTGATGTTTACTGTTTCTTTTGAATGTTTTTTATAATAGAAAATGTCGATCATGTACTCCATTACTCACCTTCAACAATTGTGAATTCATGGCCACTTGTTTCACATATAGCCCTATCCACACCATCCACTCCCTGGATTATTGGATGCAAATTGAAGAATTTTATAACTTCACCTGTAAACATATCACTATATCTCTAAAGATAAAGACTTTAAATAACTTCAATTCCATTATCATGCTAAAAAATTAGCAATAATTTTTTAATAGCATAAATACCCAGTGTTCACATTTCCCTCATTGTGTTATTCATAAATGTATATTTTTTCAGTATGTTTGAATCAGGATGCAAATGAGTATCATATAGTGCAGTTTGTTGATTTGTCTCTTAACATTAGTCCTCTCGTCTCCCCTGCTTTTTGTTTTGCAGTTTTTTGTTGTAGAAATCAAGTCATTTGTGTTGCAGAATTTCCCTGAGTCTGAATTTTGCCAATTACATCTCTGTAGTGTCATTTAACATGTTCCTTTGTCTTCCGCAACTCCTGTAAATTGGTATTTATATTTATATTTATTTTATTTTATTTTATTTTATGAGACAGAGTCTCGCATCGCTCAGGCTGGAGTGCAGTGGCGTGATCTCGGCTCACTGCACCCTCCACCTTCCGGGTTCAAGCGATTCTCCTCCTCAGCCTCCCACATAGCTGGGATTACAGGGGCCCACCACCACGCCCGGCTAATTCTTGTATTTTTAGTAGAGACAGGGTCTCATCATATTGGCCAGGCTGGTCTTGAACTCCTGACCTCAAGTGATCTGCCTGCCTCAGCCTCCCCAGAGTGCTGGGATTACAGGTGTGAGCCACTGCGCCCGGCAGTACTTCTGTTTAGAAGGGTGCTCAGACTTATTCATGAGTGGTGTTAAATACTTCCATCAGAAGGTACATAAATGTCTGCTTGTCTTTTTTGTTTTAAAATTTTATCTATTTATTATTATTATTTTTGAGACAAGGCCTTGTTCTGTCACCCAGGCTGGAGGTGCAGTAGCATGATCACAGCTCACTGCAGCTTCAACCTCCTGGGCTCAATTGATCTTCCTACCTCAGCTTCCTGAGTAGCTGCGACTGCAGGCATGCACCACCACGCCTGGCTAATTTTTGTTTGTTTGTTTATTTTGTAGAGATAGAGTTTTACCGTGTTGCCTAGGCTGGTCCTGAACTCCTGGGCTCAAGCCATCTGCCAGCCTTGGCCTTCCCCTTAAAGTGCTGGGATTACAGGTATAAGCCACCACAATGGGCCTATTTTAATTTTTATTTTACTTTTTTGAATCAGGGTCTTGCTGTGTCGCCCAGGCTGGAGTGCAGTGGCACAATTACAGCTCACTGCAGCCTCAACCTCCTGAGCTCAAGTGATCCTCCTGCCTCAGCCTGCCTAATAGCTAGGAGCACAGGTTGTGCCACAATGCCTAGCTAATTTTTAAATTTTTTTTTGTAGAGATGGGGTCTCACTATGTTGCCTAGGCTCGTCTTGAACTCCTGGGTTCAAGCAGTCCTCTTGCCTTGGCCTCCCAAAGTGTTGAGATTGCGGGCGTGAGCCACCTCGCCCGACCTGTCTCTTTTTGTGTGATGTTGGTAACTATTGATGATTTTTACTTAGGTCCATTAAATCATTAAGAGCTATACAATGATGATATTCCAGTTCTATTATTCTTTCATTTATTAGCTGGAATACTTCTATAAAGAGAAACCTCCCCTTTTCTAATCTTTGATTTACCCAGTGATATAATACATATGGGAAAGTCAGGATGAATGTTTTGTTCTTTCCCCTTGTTTACCAATTTTCAGAATACTGTATTGGTTCACTAGCATTCTCCAATTAGGCATTGGTTTTGGTGGGTTTTTTTTGGTATCATAAACTCTTGGTTTTAAACATTTTTGAATATGTTTCAATTCATTGCATTTTTTTCCTTTTCTAGTGATTTTACTTGTATATTTCTTCTTTCTTTCTTTTTTTTTTTTTTGAGACAGAGTTTCGCTCCTGTTGCCCAGGCTGGAGTGCAGTGGTGCAATCTCAGCTCACTGCAACCTCCGCCTCTCGGGTTCAAGGGTTTCTCCTGCCTCAGTCTCCTGAGTAGCTGGGATTACAGGCATGCACCATCTCGCCCAACTAATTTTGTATTTTTAGTAGAGATGGGGTTTCTCCATGTTGGTCAGGCTGGTCTTGAACTCCTGACCTCAGGTGATCCTCCTGCCTCGGCCTCCTAAAGTACTGGGATTACAGGCACCATGCCCAGTGGCATATATATTTCTTCTAATAAACTCAGCTTGATGATGAGAATGTGTCTTAGACATCTTTCTGTCCATGGTGCCTAGTGCATGGCTTTCAATAAATGTCGAATGAATGAGTTGATATTCTGAGCAGCATTTAAAAATAAGAGCTAGTGGCTGGGCACGGTGGCTCATGCCTGTAATCCCAGCACTTTGGGAGGCCAAGGCGGGAGGATCACGAGGTCAGGAGATGAGACCATCCTGGCCAACACGGTGAAACCCTGTCTCTACTAAAAATACAAAAATTAGCCGGGCGTGGTGGCGGGCACCTTTAGTCCCAGCTACTTGGGAGGCTGAGGCAGGAGAATGGCGTGAACCTGGGAGGCAGAGCTTGCAGTGAGCTGAGATCGCGCCACTGCACTCCAGCCTGGGCGACAGAGTGAGACTCCATCTCAAAAAAAAAAAAAGTTAGTTTTGGAGGCATGACAGAGGAGCAAAGTCCAGTATTATTTTCCTGTGTGATCTGAAGAAAGGGCAATATAACAGTGAAAAATAATACGGTTGCAGGTGTAAGAAAAACATTTTTTAAAAAGTGAATGTGGCCGGGCGCGGTGGCTCACGCCTGTAATCCCAACACTTTGGGAGGCCGAGGCAGGTGGATCATGAGGTCAGGAGTTTGAGACCAGCCTGGCCAAGATGGTGAAACCGCATCTCTACTAAAAAATACAAAAATTAGCCAGGCGCAGTGGCGGGCACCTGTAATCCCAGCTACTCAGGAGGCTGAGGCAGGAGAATCGCTTGAACCCGGGAGGTGGAGTTTGCAGTGAGCCGAGATCATGCCACTGCACTCTAGCCTGGGCGACAGAGCGAGACTCCATCTCAAAAAAAAAAAAAGTTAATGTTATTTAATTGCCATTTGTTAACAGACATGGCATTGTTTCCACTATTGTTTCCAGTGGATCTTTTAATTACATTTATTAAAATATAAAAAAAGGAGTAATTCACAGTCCTTGTCTTTACTTCACTTGCTGTAAGATAAGTAACATTTAAAAGCCACCTGTCCTCCCCTCAAGTTCTTTTCTCTTTTAATATAAATGGCAAAGAACAAACATGTTTATGACAGACATGTTCCCCATAAGTTTATTCATTTATTCTACAAAACCCCCAAAAATTTTGCAGGGAAGTAAAACAAAACTAATTTAAGTACCCACAATATGTGAGGCACTGTTCTGAACATTTTTGCATGGATTTTACGTATCATTTATTCTTACCACAACTCTGTAAAGTTGGTAGGATTGTTATCATCGTCTCCTTTTTATAGATTAAGTATTGAAGCACCGAAATTAAGTAACTTACTGAGGGCACACAACTAGTGAATATTAGTGCTAGGATTCAAATCATGCATTCTTTTACCAGGGCCTCTGCTGTTAAATTACTTTTAGTGACTTTACCTGAGACTGTTTTTTTTTTTTTTTTTTTTGCAGGATGGGGTGGTATTCATAAAAGGATTTTTTATAATCATGTGAATAATAAAATTTATTGCCACAAAGTCTGCCTTTTTTTTTTTTTTTGAGACAGAGTCTTGCTCTGTCACCCAGGCTGGAGTGCAGTGGCGTGATCTCAGCTCACTGCAAGCTCCTCCTCCCAGGTTCACGCCATTCTTCTGCCTCAGCCTCCCGAGTAGCTGGGACTACAGGCACCTGCCACCACGCCTGGAAAGTTTTGTTTTTGTATTTTTAGTAGAGACGGGGTTTCACCGTGTTAGCCAGGATGGTCTCAATCTCCTGACCTCATGGTCCGCCCACCTCAGCCTCCCAAAGTGCTGGGATTACAGGTGTGAGCCACTGCACCCTGCCCAAAGTCTGTCATTTTATGATGACAAATATGGCTAAGTTTTTTTTTAATGGAACTTTATTCCTCCAAAAAATGACTTTTAATTTTTCCCAGGCCATCATTTCATGGTTGGTATTAAGACAAACAATTATGAAGTATTAAAGAATTAAGTTCTTATTATTACTGTATTACTGTACTATGTATTACTGTAAAAAAAATTAGAATTCATAGAATTTGCAAATCTTGAACATTTTTAGTAGGACTACTGCTTGTCACAGTTTGCTTACCATCATTTTCCCTTTGATTAGATAATTATAACTTGTTTTGTGTGGTTATAAACAGGTTCATAACATTCTCATACATGAGTCCTAAAGAGGCAGCCATCCTAGTTTCTTCATCTGTCTTTGCTTCATTATCATGAATTTATGCATGGATAAAGATAAAATAAGTCACAAGCACTATAATAATCAGCAGTTGTCACAGCTGTGAGTATAGCATATGTAATAGAGCCCACTGGTTGTCCAAAATTCCTTGCTGACTAGGGCTATATATCATTCTCTCCCATTCAGTAAAGTTAAATGTGACACAAGAATGAAAATGATGTTAAGGCTGGGCACGGTGGCTCACGCCTGTAATCCTAGCACTTTGGGAGTCTGAGACAGGCAGATCACCTGAGATCAGGAGTTCAAGACCAGCCAGGCCAACATGGTGAAACCCATCTCTACTAAAAATACAAAAATTACCTGGGCATGGTGGCACACACCAGTAATCCTAGCTAGTTGGGAGGCTGAGGCAGGAGAATTGCTGGAACCCAGGAGGCAGAGGTTGCAAAGAGCTGAGATCACGCCACTGTACTCCAGCCTGGGTGACAGAGTGAGACTGTCTCAAAAAAAAAAAAAAAAACAAAGTTATGTTAATAGGGATTGAATTTACTTTAACTTATTCATTAGACAGGAACTTAAATATTATTAGGAACAAATTATTTGGGATGCAGTTTTATAGCTTCTAGACTGAGAAACATTACTCTTAAAAGTATATTGCTTTGGGAATGATAGTAAGAGGAGTAAAAAATAAAAGCATATTGCTTACCCACTTTTAAAATTATTTATTTATTTATTAGAGATGGGGTCTCACTGTGTTGCCCAGGCTGGTCTCAAACTACCAGGCCCAAGCACTACTCCCACCTCTGCCTCCTGAGTAGCTGTGATTATAGGCGCTTGCCACTGTGCCTGGCTTTCTCAAGTTGATCAGCGAAGACAGAATTTTTGGGTTTTTTTTGGTATCTTTCAAAGTATGGCATTGGGAAACTCATTTGTAATGGTTGCAGAAAAGGGATTTTTAAAAAAGGAAACTAAGAAATAATAAATGCTAAACTTATTGTCATAAGTTATAGTTGTTGGTTTTCCAAGACTAAGAGGTTAAAAGTACTCTTAAAGCACATAAAAGTTATATACAAATATATGTGTATCCCTTCAACTAATAACCAGAGTCTGGCCTTGAAAATGTTCTAGCAGAAGCCATAGATTGATTGTAATGGACTAAAACTGGCTGGACGCGGGAGGCCAAGACCAGCGGATCACTTGAGCCCAAGAGTTTGAGACCAGCCTGGGCAACATGGCAAAACCCCATCTCTACAAAAAATACAAAAAAATTAGCGGGGCATGGTGGCACATGTCTATAGTCCCAGTTACTAGGGGGGTGGGAGACTGCTTGAATCCAGCCTGGGCAACAGAGTGAATGAACCCTTGCCTCAAAAAACACCACCCCCCCAAAAAAAACCCAAAAACTTATTTGAGGAAACCGAATACACACATAACATTTTTTCAAACAAAAATGATAAAAATTGCAACAATTAATTTAAGTTCTTATAGGTCAGGGACTTAACATGTTCAAATTGTTCAAATATTTATAGCAGTAATCTCTTAACTGTGTTTTGGAATATAGTATAATTCCAGGAGAGAGATGGCTTAGTATGAATTTGTATATAGTATTGAGATTAAGACTTGGATGTGATTTGTTCCAAACTAATTTAGAGATTGTTAATTCACTTTTAGGAACTAATTTCACAGTCAACGTGATTTTTTACTTATTGGTTGTGAAAAGTGCTTTATCTTATTTGGCTTGTTTGGTATTAATGGAGAAAGATTATTTAGATTAATGTTTATATTATTTCACTTTGGATCTAACCAGTTGTTTTGTAGGAAAAGAAACATTGTTCTCTTCTTTATTGGGAGATTGAATGGTGTATTCTAGCTGGAATTTAAATATTTGTTTAGTTGGTAGAACAATTACTTTGTGTACCTACGATGAATGTTATTTATTTGGACACATTTGCCTTTTCCTATTTTTTTCTTAATTGGTTTGACTGCATCTCTAAAAGCTCTCTTTAGATTGATGCCAAAAAATCCCACATGTCTGAGGGAAGTGCCAGGAAAGTGTTAATGCTTCAATTTCCTTGATTCTTATCCCTTAATTTTTAGGGGTCATTGAAATTAGAAGGGTTAGACTCTCTAGAGGCTGTTGGTCTGTTTAAGGACTATTCCAGGGAAGGAAATTAACACTTACATGCCTGTTAGTATTAGGAATTTGATGTGTTAACTCATTTAATTCTTAGAATTCTGTGAGGTAGATGGTATAGCAATTTTTCTGATACAGCAATTGAAGCCAGTTATCAATTTACCATAAGTCACACACCTTAAGTGGCAAGAGTGTAATCTGAATCCATATCGGTCTCTAAATATTTCTCTTTCTACTACAGCATGTTAATCTATATCCACCACAACACTGTAGCTGTTCATCTGAACATGATGTCTTCTATTAGCAAATATTTTAATAAGGTGGGGCAGATACTGAGATTAGTAGATGTACTAAGGAGATTACAATGATATGTGATGTATAGAAAAATCCTGGGACTGTAACTTCATAAATTAGAATTTTAGATCCACTATTAACATGTGTACCCTAGATAAGTCATATGTTGCCTTTGTTGTAGTTTTCCAGTCTGTAAAAATGAAGATATTAATAATATCTATTCTACCTTCCCAATGGGGTGTGTTGAATGTGTGTTTGCTGGCTTTGAAAATGATAAAACTTTACCAATGTAAAGTATTAAGTAATGTGGTTATGGGGAGTCGTGTGGCTTGATGGATTGGTACCATTCTTTTAACCAAGAAACAATTAGTTGATCTTGGCAGTAGGCCATTGGAACTCAAAGAAATAGCATCTGTCAATCACAGTCATTTCTTGGAAGAAAGAATTGAAAAATGGCACAGGAGTTATTCTCCTTGACCTCTTTCTCTGAAAGGGAATTTGATTAGGCAAGCTGGTTTCATAATAGAATAGAGCTTCTCTCTTCTCTCCGGAGAATTGAAGCTGAGCAGCCAGACTGGTTCTGTGAAGCCAGAGCAATCTGGTTTTAAAGGATTTAACTAAATTCTCTATGATTAAGGTTTTCCGAGGGATGCGCATTGCTGAGCAGCAGCTTTAAAAATGTTACGTATGAGTCAGTCTGTGTCCCTAGACTGAGAACAGAGTAGTGGAACTGGTTTAAGTTCAGGGAATAGTCTTCAACAAGTTCATAGCATCTTGAAGAGAAGCCTAGACTCTGAAAGCTGAAAAAAAGGGCAGTAGGAGACCATTGTGTAGACTATAGAACTGAGACCCCATCTAGTCATTATTTGGTATTTCTCCACACCTTTGTTAGTGAGCTGACTCAAGTACTTTATAATACAGAAAAATAAAACTAAAGGTCAACAATCAACATATAGTAGGTGTGCAGTAAGGATACGAATATGTAATAAAAATGATTGTAAAATTATGCCTAATTATTGTCTTACAGTGAAGGCCATGAATGGCCAGAGAAACTACTTAAAACATTTGAGTTTCTGTAACTACAGGCATCCTCAGAGGGTTAATGCATGCTCTAGTAGAACTCAAATGTCTCTAATTAGGAAGATCTTAATCCTTTATTCTTCCAACAGTTGCTGACTTTGCTGGGGGGTTGTGCGTATATATGCAGAATTAAAGCCACTGGTTTAAGTAATTTGGCCAAAGTCAGGATAAAAATAGATTAGTTTCTCTAAAGCTTCTCTGCGTTTATACTGTTACCTTTATTTGCTAAATAGATTTTGGGTAAATATATAGCTTATTTTAGATCTTGGAATCTTAGTACTTTAGACAGCCACTTGCCTTCGCTGCTTCAATCCCCATTCCAGTATGTGTTATTCCAACTCATTGGAGACTTTAGAAATGTGATTAGATGAGTCTCATTTTGGAGGAATCATGTAGGATCACCCCATGATAGTTACTTAAAATTCTTATCACTATATTTAGGAGAAAACACATTTAGATGGAAGTAAAAAATCAAGGAAATAATAGGAAGAGTAGAAGAGAGGTTGCATAAAGGGAGCCAGTGAGTAACCTCTGTACACCTTAATATTCCATCAACCACAGACTTTTCTTCCAATTAAGTACTTTCCCAAAGAATCACAAACATCAAGGGAAGAAAGACAAAATTATTTTCTGGTGTTATGTTGGCTTTCATTGGATTTAAATATTTTGGGGCCAGGTATGGTGGCTCACGCCTATAATCGCAGCATTTTGGGAGACTGAGGTGGGAGGATCACTCGAGCTGAGGGATTCAAGACCAGCCTGGGCAACATACTGAGACCCCATCTCTACTAAAAAAATTAAAAAATTAGTTCGGCATGTAACACGTGCCTGTAGTCCCAGCTACTTGGGAGGCTGAGGTAGGAGGATCCCTTCAGCCCAGGAGTTCAAGGCTACAGTGAGCTATGATCATGTCACTGTACTCTATCCTGGGTGACAGAGTGAGACCCTGTCTCTAAAAAATAAAAATAAATAAAAAATTTTGGCTTCCTAGAATGGTCCATGCAGTTGATAGACAGTAAATGCCTGGGGTTTATTAAAATGGAGAGGTTAGGATGCTTATACCTATTTTTCACATAATCTGGAAGGTAAAATAAGTAAAAATTTCAGGACATTCTGATACTAGGTAGTTTAAAACAATACTCAAATGGTTTCTGAAAATAGCCTTATAAAGGAGAATTAAACTAAATTGGCTAAGTTAGAGTCCTTACCCTTGCTTGGCGAGTTAGAGTTTTCGGAAGCTTAAAGTTTATGTTCTTTTTGAGATTTAATATATGTCAGCCTTTCTGAAGTGGGTAGCCAACTTGTGAAGACTGTGTGTACACATGCACACTGATCTATTGTAGCCTTGGCACATTGTGTGACTTTAAGTAGGGTGATTGGGGATGTGAAAGGTAAAAGGATCGTAGAGAGGTGGCTGCTCCAAAGAGGAGGAATTTCTGAAAACATCACTGTTTATTCCAGTTACAAATTTTTTGTAGTGCTATGTCCCCTGGTTAATGATGGTGTCAGTGGTTGCCTGTGAGTCCTTTGCACTCTAGTATGCTTTGCTTTGAAGTAAACTTCATCTTAGGACCGGGCTGAGTTGTGCATACTGCTGAAATTAAAGGTACTGAAAAAGCATAGGGTAGACAGGCCCCAAGGGAGAAGTAACTGTTGGGAGCTTTGGAAAGCTAGCGAACAGCTCCAGAGCACTGGTGCTTGGGGAGCAGAAGTGTCACATGTTGAGATAGGAAATTTAGAATGCCTTTGCTTGAGACCTAATTGGTCTCCTTCCTCCTATAGACTGCCAGAAATTGCCATGTAGCTCTGGACTATGGGTCCCGAAGTTGGAACCACCATTCTATTCCTGTCATTTGTAGTATGGAAAAGTAACTTTTTTCTTGTTTATAAAATGAGAAAAATTTTTGAGAAGGATTTTTTTTTATGAGTGAAAGTATAAGGTGTTTGACAGGGTAATTTAGAGCTGTAATCAAAATCATTACCTGGCCGGATGCAGTGGCTCATGCTTGTAATCCCAGCACTTTGGGAGGCCAAGGCATGGGAAGATCCTTTGAACCTGGGAGTTTGAGACCAGCCTGGACAACATAGGGAGAGCCAGTCTCTAAAAAAAAATAAAAAATTAGCCCGACGTGGTGGTGGACTAATCCACTAATAGTCTCAGCTACTCAGGAGTCTTAGGTGGGAGGATTGCTTGAGCTGGGGAGGTTGAGGCTGCAGTAAGCCATGATCCTGCCCCTGCACTCCAGCTTGGGTGACAGCGAGATCCTGTCTCCAAATAAATCATTACCTGCTGAAATAGTCATTCCCAGTTTATATAATCAGATAGCTAGAGGGTAACTGTAGAAAAGAAGGCCTGTGGTTTAATTTGATAGGAAAGACGCTAACCTCATTGAGAGAAAACTATCAGAAAATATTCCTTTTCTAATGGCAAGAGAGGAAAAACTTGATTTATTTAAACATATAAATTAGGTTCATATTATATAGGGAATGGGATATTCACCAGCCACCCTATTTCTGATTCCTTAGTGAAATCTGATTTAGGAAATACAAGGTAGCCTGGTTTTATTGTTGAACTAGGGAAGGAAAAAATCACTTGATCTTATCTAGTTAACTAAATATTTCAAGGTAAGGATATGAAGATAGTTTAAATTTCCATTACAACTGGTATCAAATTTTGCTTCTCTGCTTTGATTAGAAACTGTCTCCACCTACTGGCTGCAATTCACTTGACATTTCATGAGGACACCTGGTTTTTTGTTTTGTTTTCTTGAAACGTATAACAGCTATGGAAAGTACTTAGGCAGGGTTGTAGTGACTAAAATACCTCTATGTAGCTTTTCCTAAAATTCCCGGAAGGATTTTGGAGTTTTTTCCTAAACTTTGCTTGGGGGATAATGGAAAAGAAGCAATATAAGGCCTTACGAGAACCGAACCAAAGCAGCACATTTGCAGTGTTTGTTTATTTGTCATTCTACCAAGTGAATTGTCTATTTTATGTGTTATATTAAACTGTTTAAGCTTTGTTATTTATAATTAAGGTCATTATTTTCCAAATTGCTGTTGGTTTCACCTCTTTTGCCTATTTGGAAATAATTATCACAATCACTACTGAATTATACAATAAAATAAAACTTTTCTTGGTCTAAAGGTAAGCAAGTTTTTTCTGTAAAGGGTCAGATAGTAAGTATTTTAGGCTTTGCAGGCTATATGTTTTTTGTTGTAACTACTCAAACCTGTTATTGTAGCAAAAAAAGTAGCCATAGGCAATACATAAATGAGTGAGTTCCAAAAAAACTTAATGGAAACCAAAAATTTGAATTTGATACAATTTCCATGTGCCGTGATATATTGTTCTTTTTTAAATTTTTTGACCTTTTTTGGGGGGAGATTCAGGGACAGACTGGAAATTTTTCAACCATTTAAAAATGTAGAAACTGTCGGGCATGGTAGCCCATGTCTGTAATCCCAGCGACTCGAGAGGCTGAGGTGGGAAGATCGCTTGAGGCTGGGAGTTTGAGAGCAGCCTGGGCACCATAGCAAGTCCCCTTCTCTACCAAAAAAAAAAAAAAAAAAAAATTATCCGGGCATAGTGGCTTACCTGTAGTTTCAACTATTCAGGAGGCTGAGGTGGGAGAGTCCAGCTTTTTTTTTTTTTTTTGAGACTGAGTCTCGCTCTGTCGCCCAGGCTGGAGTGCAGTGGCGCAATCTCGGCTCACTGCAAGCTCCGCCTCCCAGGCTCACGCCATTCTCCTGCCTCAGCCTCCCGAGTAGCTGGGACTACAGGTGCCTGCCACCACGCCCTGCTAATTTTTTGTATTTTTAGTAGAGACGGGGTTTCACCCTGTTAGCTAGGATGGTCTCGATCTCCTGACCTCGTGATCCGCCCGCCTCGGCCTCCCAAAGTGCTGGGATTACAGGCATGAGCCACCACGCCCGGCCAGATTCCAACTTTTAGGAGTACTTCCATAACAAAGAAAACTTGTTAGAAGGGTGTTGTACCTGTTCCATCTCATCACCAACCACATGGTATAGAAGTACAGAACTTTGTATATGTGGAAGGTGATTCTTTACCCACACATATAGGATCATGACCTGTCGTGGTTTGATTATATACCCATGGTTTAGATAATTTAAGTTCAAAACACCAAAATGATTTTTTAAAGGAGAAGACTGTTTTTAAAATTTTTGAGACCAGCCTGGAAATTTTATACATACAGGAGAAAACTTTAAAAATTTTTTTATTTATTTAAAATTTTTAATTTTTGTGGGTACATAGTAGGTGCATATATTTATGGAGTTTATGGAATATTTTGATACAGGCATATGATGCACAATAATTACATCAAGGTAAATGAAAGTATCTATCAATTCAAACATTTATTGTGTTACAATCCTATTATACTCTTTATTTTAAAATGTACAATTAAATTATTATTGACTATAGTTACCCTGTTGTGCTATCAGATACCAGATCTTATTCATTCTTTGTTTTTTTGTACCCATTAGCCATCCCCGCCTCCCCGCCAACCTCCTCACTACCCTTCCCAACCTTTGGTAACCATCATTCTACTCTCTATCTCCATGAGTTCAATTCTTTTAATTATTATCTCCCAGAAATAGGTGAGAACGTGCAAAGTTTGTCTTTCTGTGCCTGGCTTATTTCACTTAACATAAGTATATGTACTTTGATTCATGTTTTTGCAAATGACAGGATCTCATTCTTTTTTATGACTGAATAGTACTCCATTGCTTATATGTACCA
Organism: Hylobates moloch; assembly: GCF_009828535.3. Taxonomy (NCBI): domain Eukaryota; kingdom Metazoa; phylum Chordata; class Mammalia; order Primates; family Hylobatidae; genus Hylobates; species Hylobates moloch. Next base: position 210,156,368 of record NW_026652276.1, read on the forward strand.
CATTTTAAAAAATCTATTCGTCTGTTGATGGACACTTAGGTTGCTTCCAAATCCTGGCTGTTGTGAACAGTGCTACAATAAACATGGGAGTGCAGATATCTCTTCAATATACTAACTTCTTTTCTTTTGAATGTATACCCGACAGTGGGATTGCTGGATTATATGGTGCTTCTATTTTTAATTTTTTGAGGAATCTCTAAATTGTTCTTCATAGTGTATGAGGGTTTCCTTTTATCCGTATCCTCACCAGCATTTGTTATTGCCTGTCTTTTGGATATACGCCATTTCAGCTGTGGCAAGATATCTCATTGTAGTTTTTCTATGTTTTTTTGAGATGGAGTCTCACTCTGTCGCCCAGGCTAGAGTGCAGTGGCACAATCTCAGCTCACTGCAATCTCCACCTCCTGGGTAAGGGATTCTCCTGCCTTGGCCTGCCAAGTAGTTGGGATTACAGGCATGTGCCACCACACCTGACTAATTTTTGTATTTTTAGTAGAGATGAGGTTTCACCATGTTGGCCAGGCGGGCCTCGAACTCCTGACCTCAACTGGTCTGCCCACCTTGGCCTCCCTAAGTGCTAGGATTATAGGTGTGAGCCACTGCACCCAGCCTTGAGCATCTTTTCATACACCTGTTTGCCATTTGTATGTCTTTTGAGAAATGTCTATTCAGATCTTTTGCCCATTTTTAAATTGGATTATTAGATTTTGTTTCCATAGGGTTGTTTGAGCTCCTTATATATTATGGTTATTAATCCTTTGTCAGATGGATAGTTTGCAAATACTTTCTCCCGTTCTGTGGGTTGTGTCTTCACTTTGTTGGTTATTTCCTTTGCTGTGTACAAGCTTTTTAACTTGATGTGATCTGATTTGTCCATTTTTGCTTTGGTTCCTGTGCTTGTGGGGTATTTACTCAAGAAATCTTTGCCCACTCCAATGTCCTGGAGAGTTTCTCCAGTGTTTTCTTTTGGTAGTTTCATAGTTTGAGGTCTTAGATTTAAATCTTTAATCTATTTTTATTTGATTTTTGTATATGTGAGAGATAGAGGTCTAGTTTTATTCTTCTGCATATGGATATCCAGTTTTCCCAGCACCATTTATTGAAGAGACTGTTCTTTCCTCAGTGTATAGTTTTGGCATGTTTGTCGAAAATGAATTCACTATAGATGTATGGATTTGTTTCTGGGTTCTCTATTCTGTTCCATTGGTCTATGTGTCTGTTTTTATGCCAGTACCATGCTGTTTTGGTTACTGTAGCTCTGTAGTATAATTTGAAGTCAGGTCATGTTATTCCTCCAGTTTTGTTCTTTTTGCCCAGGATAGCTTTCGCTATTCTGTCACTTTTGTAGTTCTATGTAAATTTTAGGATTTTTTTTCTATTTCTGTGAAGAATGTTACTGGTATTTGGAATCTATAGATTCAGTGCAATCGCTATTATTACACTGATTCTGCTTTAGATAGGATGGACATTTTTACAATATTGATTGTTCCAATCCATGGACATGGAATATCTTTTCCTTTGTGGGGGGTATTCTTTTCAGTGTCTTGTATCAGTGTTTTATAGTTTTCATTGTAGATATATTTCACTTATTTGGTTAAGTTAATTCCTAGGTATTTAATTTTATCTGTAGTTATTATAAATGGGGTTACTTCCTTGATTTCTTTTTCAGATTGCTTGCTGTTAGTATATAGAAATGCTAGTGACTTTTGTGTGTTGATTTTACTGAATTTGCTTATCAGTTCTAATAGGTTTTTGGTGGAGTCTTTAGGTTTTTCCAAATATAAGGTGATATCATCTACAAACAAGGATAATTTGACTTCTTCCTTTCCAGTTTGAGTGCCCTTTGTTTCTTTCTCTTGACTCATTGCTCTAGCTAGGACTTCCAGTACTGTATTGGATAACAGTGGTGAAAGTGGGCATTGTTGTCATGTTCTAAATCTTAGAGGAAAGGCTTTCAGTTTTTCCCCATTCAGTATGATACTGGCTGTGGGTTGTTGTATATGTTTTATTATGCTGAGGTATGTTTCTTCTATACTCAGTTATTTTTAGGCTTTTTATCATGAAGTGATGTTGAATTTTATCAAATGCTTTTTCGGCATCAGTTGAAATGTCTATATGGTTCTTGTCCTTCATTCTGATGATAGACTGTATCACATTCATTGATTGGTGTATGTTGAACCATCCTTATATCCTTGGGTACATCCCACTTGATCATGATGAATGATCTTTTTAATGTGTTGTTGAATTTGATTTGTTAGTATTTGTTGAGGATTTTTGCATAAATGTTCATCAGAGCCTGTAGTTTTCTTTTTTTGGTGTGTCTTTGTCTGGTTTTGGTATCAGGGTAATACTAGTCTCATAGAATGAGTTTGGAAGTATTCCTTCCACCTCCGTTTTTTGGAATTGTTTGAGTAAGATTGGTGTTAGTTCTTCTTTAAATGTTTGGTAAAATTCAGCAGTGAAGCCATTGGGTCCCAAGCTTTTCTTTGCTGGGATACTTCTTTTTTGAGATGAACTTTCACTCTTGTTGCCCAGGCTGGAGTGCAATGGTGTGATCTCGGCTCACTGCAACCTCTGCCTCCGGGGTTCAAGTGATTCTCCTGCTTCAGCCTCCCAAGTAGCTGCGCGATTATAGGCATCCGCCACCACGCCCAGTTAATTTTGTATTTTTAGTAGAGACCGGTTTCTCCATGTTGGTCAGGCTGGTCTCAAACTCCCAACCTCAGGTGATCCACCTGCCTCGGCCTCCCAAAGTGCTGAGATTACAGGCGTAAGCTACTATGTCCGGCCGACTGAGAGATTTTTAACTTTGACTTTGATCTTGCTACTTGTTATTGGTCTGTTTAGGTTTTAGATTTCTTCATGATTCAATTTTGGGAGGTTGTATGTGTCAAGAAATTTATCCATTTCTTCTAGGTTTTCCTATTTATTGGCATATAATTGCTCATAGTAGCCTCAAACGGTCCTTTGAGTTTCTACAGTATCAGCTGTAATGTCTTCTTTTTCATCTCTGATTTTATTTTGGTCTTCTCATGTTTTTTCTTAGTCTGGCTAAAGGTTTGTCAATTTCATTTATCTTTTCAAAGAAACAATTTGTTATTTTGTTGACGTTTTGTATTGTTTTCTTCATTTCAATTTCATTTATTTCTCCTCTGATCTTTATTTCTTTTCTACTAACTTTGGGTTTGGTTGGGTCTTGCTTTTCTAGTTATTTAAGATGCGTTGTTAGGCTATTTATTTGATGCATTTCTACTTTTTTGATATAGGAACTTATAGCTATAAACTTCCCTCTTTGGCTGGGTGTGGTGGCTCACACCTGTAATCATAGCACTTTGGGAGGCTGAGGTGGGTGAATTGCCAGAGCTCAGGAGTTCCAGACCAGCCTAGGCAACACGGTGAGACCCTGTCTCTACTAAAAATACAAAAAATTAGTCAGGCATTGGTGGTGCATGCCTGTAATCCCAGCTACTCAGGAGGCTGAGGCACAAGACTCACTTGAACCCGGGAGCTGGAGGTTGCATTGAGCTGAGATCGTGCCACTGTACTCCAGCCTGGGCGACAGAGCGCAAGACTCTGTCTCAAAAAATAAAAAATAAAATAAAAATAAATAAATAAACAAACTTCCCTCTTAGTACTGTTTTAGCTGTATCGCATAGGTTTGGGTATGTTATGTTTCCATTATCATTTGTTTCAAGAAATTCCTTCATGTTTGTACCATTTCCAAAATTCTTGTTATTGATTTCTAGTTTTATTCCATTGTGGTCAGAAAATGCTTGATATTACTTTAGTTTTTTGAGTGTTTTAAGACTTGTCTTGTGACCTAACATATAATCTGTCCTTGAGAATGATCCATGTACTGAGGAGAAGAATGTGTATTTTGCAGCCATTGGATGAAGTGTTCTGTAAATATCTATTAGGTCCATTTGGTTTGTAGTGCAGATTAAGTCCAGTGTTTCTTTGTTGATTTTCTGTCTAGGTGATCTGTCTGATGCTGCAAATGGGATGTTGAAGTCTCTAGCTAGCTATTGTTTTGGAGTCTTATCTATTTAGCTCTAATAATACTTCCTTTATATATCTGGGTGCTCCAGTGTTGGGTACATATATATTTAAAATGGCTACATCTTCTTGCTGAATTAACCCCTTTATCATTATATAATGACCTTTTTCTGTCTCTTTTTGTAGTTTTTGTCTTGAAATCTATTTTGTCTGATACAAATACAGTTAGTCTTCTTCTTTTTTGGTTTCCATTGGTGTGGAATATTTTTTTTCATCCTTTCATTTTCACTCTGTGTTTCTTTAAAGGTGAAGTGTGTTTCTTGTAGGCAACAGATCATTGAATCTTGCTTTTTTATCCATTCAGCCACTCTATGTCTTTTGATTGGAGAGTTTAGTCCATTTACATTCAATGCTATTATTAATAAGTAGGGACTTACTCCTGCCATTTTATTTGTTTTCTGGTTATTTTTTTGGTCTTCTCTTTCTTCTTTTCTTCCTTCCTATTTTCCTTTTAGTGGGTTTTCTCTGGTGGTATGTTTTAATTTCTCCCTTTTTATTTTTTGTGTATCCACTATATGTTTTTAGATTTGTGGTTACCATGAAGTTTGCACATAATATCTTATAACCCTTTATTTTAAACTGATGACAATACCGATTATATAAACAAGCAAGCAAAAAAAACTAATAAAAACTTTATACTTAGGCCGGGCACGGTGGCTCATGCCTGTAATCCCAGCACCTTGGGAGGCTGAGGCGGGCAGATCACGAGGTCAAGAGATTGAGACCATCTTGGTCAACATGGTGAAACCCCATCTCTACTAAAAATACAAAAATTAGCCAAGCATGGTAGCGCGTGCCTATAGTCCCAGCTACTTGGGAGGCTGAGGCAGGAGAATCGCTTGAATCCGGGAGGCAGAGGTTGCAGTGAACTGAAATCGTGCCACTGCACTCCAGTCTGGGTGACAGAGTGATAATCCATCTCAAAAACAAACAAAAAAAACAAAAAAACACTTTATACTTTAACTTCATACCCCCCACTTTCTAATTTTTTGTTGTTTCTACTTGTATCTTATTGTACTGTGTCTTGAAAAGTTGTAGTTATTATTTTTGATCAGTTCATCTTTCTTCTTGAAATACGAGTTTACACACCACAATTACCTAAGTTCAAAAACACTTGAATCTGTGTTTTTCTGTGTACTATTACCAGTGAGTTTTATACCTTCGGATGATGTCTTGTTGATCATTAGCATCCTCTTCTTTCAGATTGAGAGCTCACTTTAGTGTTTCTTATAAGACAGGTCTGGTGTTGATGAAATCCTTTAGCTTTTGTATGTCTGGGAAAGTCTTTATTTCTCCTTCATGTTTGAAGCATATTTTTGCTGGATATACTGTTCTAGGGTAAAAGATTTTTCCTTCAACACTTTAAATATGTCATGCCACTCTGTCCTGGCCTGTAAGGTTTCCACTGAGAGGTCTGCTGGCAGATGTATTTGGAGCTCCATTGTATGTTGTTTCCTTTCTCTTCCTGCTTTTAGGATCCTTTCTCTGTCCTTGACCTTTGGGAGTTTGGATATTAAATGCTTTGAGGTAGTCATCTTTGGGTTAAATCTGCTTGGTGTTCTATAACCTTCTTGTACTTGAATACTGATATCTTTCTCTAGGCTTGGGAAGTTCTCTATTGTTATCCCTTTGAATAAACTTTCTATGTCTGTCTCTACCTTCTCTTTAAGGCCAATAACTCTTATATTTGCCCTTTTGAGGCTATGTTCTAGATCTTGTAGGTGTGCTTTATTCTTTTGTATTCTTTTTTCTTTTGTCTCCTCTGGGTGTGTGTTTTCAAATAGCCTGTCTGTCTAAAGGCTCACAGTTCTTTCTTCTGCTTGAGCAATTCTGCTATTAAGAGACTCTGATGCATTCTTCAGTGTGTCAATTGCATTTTTCCACTGCAGAATTTCTGATTTATTCTTTTTTAAATTAGTTCAATTTCATCGTTAAGTTTATCTGATAAGATTCTGAATTCTTTCTTACGTTATCTCGAATTTCTTTGAGTTTCCTCAAAACAGCTATCTTGAATTCTGTCTGAAAGATCACATATCTCTGTCTCTCTGAGATTGGCCTCTGATGCCTTAGTTTGTTTGGTCAGATCATGTTTTCCTCCTGGTCTTGATGCTTGTGGATGTTTGTCACGATGCCCAATGTCTGGGCATTGAAGAGTTGGGTATTTGTTGACTTCTTAGCAATCTGGGCTTATTTGTACCTGTGCTTCTTGGGAAGGCTTTCCAGATATTCGAAGGGACTTGAGTGTTGAGATCTAAGTTTTTGGTCACTACAGCCATATCTGCATTAAGTGGCACCCCAAACCCAGTAATACTGTAGTTCTTACAGACTCGTAGAGGTATCACCTCGATGGTCTTGGGTAAGATCCAGATGAATTCTCTGGATTACCAGGCAGAGACTCTTGTTCTCTTACCTTACTTTCTTCTAAACAAACGGAGTCTCCCTCTGTCTGTGTGCTGAACTACCTGGACCTAGGGGTGAGGTAACATAAGCAGCCCTGTGGCCACCAACACTGGGACTGCACTGGGTCAGTCCTGAAGCCAGTATAGCATTGAATCTTGTCCAAGGGGTGCTGTGACCACTACCTGTCTGCTGCATATGTTCACTCAAGGCCCTAGGGCTCCACAGTCAGCAGGTAGTGAAGCCAGCTAGTCTTGTGCCTTTCCCTTCAGGGTGGCAAGTTCCCTTGGGCCCTGGGCAAGTCCAGAGATGCTGTTCAGGAGCCAGGGCTTGGAGTTGGAAACCTTAGAAAGAAATCTACTTGGTGCCCTATTCCATTGCAGCTATGCTGGCAGTGAAACCCCAAGACAAATCCTTCCTATTCTTCCCTACCCTTTCCCCAGGCAGAGGAGTCTCTTCCCATGTCCACCACCACCACAGGCCTATGAGTACCAGGGCACCACTGATGTTCACTTAAGGCCCAAGGGCTCTTCAGTCAGTTTGTGGTGAATGCTGCCAGGCCTAGAACTCACCCTTCAGGGCAGTGGGCTCCCCTCTGGCTCAGGGTAAGTCTAGAAATGCCATGCAAGAGCCAAGGCCTGGAATCAGGGACCCCAAGAGCCTGTTTGGTACTCTTCCCCACTTTGACTGAGCTGGTACCTAAGCTGCAGGACAAAGTCTCCTTTATTCTTTCCTCTCCATTTCTCAAGCAGAAGGATTCTCTCCTCATAGCCAACACAGTTGTGAATTTGCAGGGACGCACCTGAAGTCAGCATGTCTCAGAGTCTTACCTAAGACCCATGGCATGTACTAGCTGGTTACCACTGCTGATTATTTAGAGCCCAAGGGCTGTTTAGTCAGCAGGTGATGAATCCTGCCAGGACTGTTTCCCTTCTGGCCCAAGATATGTCTAGAAATGTCCGGGAGCTAGGGCCTGGAATGGGGCCTTATGATCCTGCCTGGTGCCCTTTCCTACTGTGGCTGAGCTGGTATCTAGGTTGTAAAATAACATCCTCTTTACTCTTCCTTCTCCTCTCCTCAAGCAGAAGAAAGGGGTCTCTTTTGAAGCTGGGAGCTTCAAGCTGCACTGCCTTGGGTTGGGGAAGGGGTGACGCAAGCACTCCCTTAGCCACCCTGGCTGACATCTCACTAGGTCATGTGCCCCTCAAGTCCTCTGGCTCCAAGCCCAGCACAGCACTAGGACTTGCCCAGGAGTTGTAGTCCTAGTGGCCTAGACAGCCTTTCAAGTTTATTTAGAACCCCAGAGCACTTTAGCCCATGGTGGCAGGGCTTATGGAAGTTACAGATATGACCGCTGGGTTGGGTGATTCCCCTGTGGCTAGGGCTTTTCTGAATGCTCCCTCTGTGGGTACCTGCTGAGTCCTGTCTGGTGTTGCCAGCCCTGAGTTCCAATGCAAAGTTCCACAATCACTGAGCTCTCCATGCCTGAAGCATACAGATTGCCCATGTGGCTGCTGCCAGGAGATGGGAGAGGGGTATTGTTGCATTTCAAGATTGTTTTTCCTGCCTTTTTCAGTGCCTCTTTCAGTAATATGTAGTTAAAACCAGGTACTGTGATTGCTCACGATTTTGATTCTAATTGAAGGTGCTTTTTTTGTGTAGATAATTGTTAAATTTGGTGTTCCTGCAGGGAGGATGATCAGTGGAGGCTTCTATTCGGCTATCTTACTCCATGTCTTCTCAGGAGAAGATTCTTTGTGTTCATTTAAAAAACAGAAACATTCAGATAGTAGAATTATTCTAAGACAGTTTCAAAAAAGAAACTATCATTACAACTGAAGAATAATTTGCTGTAGTGAGGAGCATGTGGGGTTGGTATTGGGTGGCCTGGGCCACATGATCTGGGCAGCATGGTATAGATCATTCATTACAGTTTCAGTGTGATGTCACTGTGGTCATGTGGTGGTTCTTAGTCTCTTTTGGAAGATAACTATTTTAAAACATTGAATTAAAAATATTTATGGTTATGGGCTGGGCACAGTGGCTCATGCCTGTAATCCCAGCACTTTGGGAGGCCGAGACCAGGCAGATCACCTGAAGTCAGGAGTTCGAGACCAGCCTGGCCAACATGGTGAAACCCCGTCTCTACTAAAAATACAAAAATTAGCCGGGCATGGTGGCGGGCACCTGTAATCCCAGCTACTTGGGAGGCTGAGTCAGGAGAATCACTTGAACCTGGGAGGTGGAGGTTGTAGTGAGCTGAGATCATGCCATTGCACTCTAGCCTGGGTGACAGAGCAAGACTTTGTCCCAAAACAACAACAAAAAATTATGGTTATGTCAGGTGCAGTGGCTCACACCTGTAATCCCAGCACTTTGGGAGGCTGAGATGGGAGGATCACTTGAGGCTAAGAGTTTGAGATCAGTCTAGAAAACATAGTGAGATCCCATCTCTACAAAAAGTTTAAAAATTAGCTGGGTGTGGTGGTACATACCTGTAGTCCCAGCTACGTGGGAGGTTGAGGTGAGAGGATCACTTGGGCCTAGGAGTTTGAGGCTGCAGTGAGCTGTGATCACACCACTGCACTCCAGCCTGGGCAACAGAGCAAGATCTTGTCTCAAAATAAATAAATGAAAGAAAAGAAAATTTATGGTTACAAATGGTTCATCATTTTAGTTTGTCACATATGAATATGTTTTATTCCTTTGGTTCTTGTCTGCTGCCAGCCCCCGCATTCCTGGATCAATCTTACCCTCTGCCTTCTGTGTTTCTGCCTATGCCTTAAAAACTGAGTGCTGTAAAGTTATGGAATTGCTGCCTCTCTAAGCTCATGTCTCTAAATTCCAATCTCATTTGAGTTCTCTTTACCAGTCACCATTTCTTTTTTTAAATTTTACGTTGGTTAGTTCCCTTTGCCTTTTCCTTCAGCAGCTGTTACAGACTTCTACTCATCTCAGACCCCTTCCTAATCTCTGTCTCATTGTCATCCAACCCACCTTGGATCTGGGACACCAGAAAGTTTAGGCTTTCTCTTGTGAACTCTTTCAACTTCCTTCTGACTTTCTCATTACATGTCTCTGTTTGACCTCATTTTTACCTTTTTCCTTTCTGTCCCAGAGGAAGAGGTTTAGCTCTTCCCATTTTAGATAGTTGTACATCTGTCTAAATATATGATTCTTGATACCATCTCATCCACCTCCTCGGTGACTTAACAACATCATTTATATCCTTGATCTTCAGTCTTTCCCTCTCCATTAACTTCATTCCCATTTAAAGAAAAAAGAAAAAAGATGACAAAATAGACCCCATAAATCTCTAATCCTATCTATACGTGCGCTTTTGGATTTATCATTTCATTTTCTGTTTTGTAATAGAGCATTTATCCTCACCTTTTCTCTGAAACCATGCTTGCTAAGATCACCAAAGATCTCCTGTCAAATCATTCATTCTTTCAGTGGAATCACCAGGGAGTTTATATGAAGTGATGGAGACAAGGCTGAGAATGGACCCCAATGGACATCAACATTTAAGGGAATTGGTGAAGGAAAATATAATGAAGGAAATTAGAAGCCAGGGTTGAAGGAGAAAGCCAGGAGAGTGTGGTGTTCCAAAAAGAAGAGAGTTTTTAAGAAGGAGTGGAATTAAGTGTTAAATACTATACAGATGTAAAATAAAGTCAGTATTGAAAATAATTCACTGAATTTAGCAGCAAAGCAGTTAAGTGTTAGGATAGATGGTAAGGTTAAATTGCACTGGTGAGAGACATTATTTGTAGGGAAGCAAAACAAGCTGGGGTAGAAAACTGTTTTGAAAATATTGACTGTGAAGAATAAGGGAGTTAGAGTTGCCGGAGAGGGTTGCAAGCTCTAGGGAAAATGTTTTTTAAAACAATATATAACAGACTTGATGGGCCAGGTGCAGTGGCTTATGCTTGTAATTCTAGCACATTGGGAGGCTGATGTGGGCATATCACTTTGAGCTCAGGAGTTTGAGTCCAGCCTGGGCAACATGGTGAAACCCTGTTTCTACAAAAAATACAACAATTAGCCAGGCATGGTGGCTCACACCTGTAGTCCCAGCTACTCAGGAGGCTGAGGCTAGAGAATTGTTTGAGCCCAGGAAACAGAGGTTGTAGCGAGCCAAGATCACACCACTGCACTCCAACCTGGGCAAGAGTGAGACCCTGTCTCAAAAAAAAAAAGTATGACAGACTTGGATATGTTTAGGTGCCTATGGAAAAGAGTTTGGAGAGGAAGAAAGCAAGATTGGAAGAAGAAAGGAATAAAAATGGACTGAAGTCCTTGAAAAGAAAGGAAGGAACATGATTCAAAGCATGAATAGGACGATTGGCCTTATTTACATAGAAACAGGATATCTTACACAGTAAGAAACCTATTAATATGGGATGCCATGGGGCCAGTCCTTGAATAAGTTCATCTCTTTTCTGTCATGGTGATCGTACCTATTCCCATGGTTTTAAATATCATCTAACCTAAATGCTGACAAGTCCCAAACTCTCCTGAATTCCAGACTTGCATCTCTAACTGCCATCTTTATATCTTCTCTCGGGTGTCTGTAAACATTTCAAAACTTAGCATGTCAAAACTGAATTCCTCTGAAACGTATTTCTTCTACAGTCTTGCCTTACCCGCCCCCAGAAACTTGGGCAGAAAGTCCTATTGTCATTGTTGACTCCCCTCTCTAATACTAATCTGTCAGCAAATCCTTTTGGCTCTACTTTCAATATATTCATAGTCTAACCACTTCTCACCACTTTGGTCTAAGCCACACTGTCACATCTTATGTGGATTATTGCATAGCCTTCCAAATGGTCTTTGCTTCTGTTATTGCTGTTTCTGTCATCTGTTTTCAGTTTATAGCCGGAGGGAACTTGTTAAAACCTATGTCAGATCGTATCACTCTTAGGCTCTGACTCTTGTAGTGGCTTCTCAGTCATGGGTAATGAAAGGCAAAGTCCTTAAAATTGACTATAATTATATTAAACTATGAACTCTTATTTATATTTCTCCTTGTTCATTCTGCTACACTCTTTTTCTTCTTCTTCTTTTGGAGACAACGTTTCGCTGTTGTCATTGCCCCAGGCTGGAGTACGGTGGTGCAATCACAGCTCACTGTAGCCTCAACCTCTTGGGCTCAGGCAGTCCTCCCACCTCAGCCTCCTGAGTAGCTGGGACCAGGCTGGAGTGCAGTGGCGTGATCACGGCTCACTGTAGTCTCTACCTGTTGGGTTCAAGTAATTCTCTCAGCTCAACCTCCTGAGTAGCTGGGACCACAAGCGTGCACCACCATGCCTGGCTAATTCTGAAATTTTTTGTAGATACAGGGTCTCCCTGTGTTTCCCAGGCTAGTCTTCAACTACTGGGTTCAAGTGATCCTCCTGCTTCAGCCTCCCAAAGTGCTGGGATTACAGGCTTGAGCCATTGCACCCAGCCTCCTTCATTTTCTTTTCTTTCTTTCTTTTTCTTTTTGTTATCTTTTAGAGATGGAGTTTTGCTCTGTTACTCAGGCTGGTGTGCAGTGGTGCCATCATAGCTCACTGAAGCCTCGAATTTCTGGGCCTAGGCCATCCTCCTGCCTTAGCCTCCCAAGTAGCTGTGATTACAGATGTGAGCCACTATGCTCAACTCTGCTACACTCCTTCGAATCTCTAGTTCTTAATCATTTTTAGTCAGGAGGTCAATATACAGGATTACCTTTTTGCTATAGTTACCTATAACTATTTAGACTTTTTTTTTTTTTAAAAATTGAGGTGTAAAATACACAAATATTGAGTCTACAGCACATATAACACCATCCTCATCGAGACATCGAACGTTCTCATCTCTCTAGAACATTCTCTTATACTGTTTCCCTGTCGGAAGCTCCCTGCCTCTCACCCCCACCCCTATGTAACCACTATTCAGACTTATATCACCCCATAAATTAGCTTTTCTGTTTCTAAACTTGAGCCCTACTTATTTAATACTATTAGGTGTAATACTATAGCCTGACCCTCCACACCAATCCCTGCTTCTGCACTTGCTATTTTTTACCCTGCAGTACTTTTTCTTTCTTCTGTCTCTCTTAACCACTTTCTAACATATAATCTAATATGTTTGATATTTATTGTCTCTCTCCTAGAATCTAAGCTGTACAAGGGCAGGGATTTTTGTTCTGCTATAACCACCCAAAACAGCCCCTAATACACAGTAAGTGTTCGATAAGTATTAGTGAAATGAATGAATGAAAGGTCCGGTGAATGGATGTAAATTTGTAGGCAATCTAGATGGGAGGATTCAGAAATTGAAGAAAATCTCATGTTGTATTTATATGTTTTTAGAGAATAAGGGATAAAATTGTCTTTTGGGAGTGCAGAGGAGGTGATGGGATTGGGGTTTTGAAGACAGTGAAGGGAGTTTGAAATGTTAGGAGCATGGGAGATTGAAGATTTGGGCAACGTAGATTTATTGCTTATTGTTGGAGGCTCAGTGTTCTGGCCATGAGTGTGGTTCATGTAATACCAGCCAATGTGGTTGAATGACTTACTTCAGCAGAACTTAGCTCAGGTGTAGAAACAGAGAAAGTTGACAGTGTTTTTTGCCATGTAGGTTCAGTGGAAGGCCAGAGAGACAAAGGAGTTAGCCAGATACTGACTGAAGTGATAATACCTTGAGTTTTGGCTAGCCTGAGAAAGAAGTGATAGGCAAGAAAAACAGATTGGGATAGTACAAAAGGATCGTTTCCAGAGGTATGGTTGAGTTCAAACTATTTCCAAATAGACATAATGAAAAAGATAGAATGGGATATTGATAAAAGGATTAGCAGTTGTCATAAAAGTTAAGATACCATAGTTGATTGGTTTTACGGAATACTATCTTTTCCATTTTAACATTTCTAAAGTTGAGATGCCAGTTTAATTGGTAACACTTTCTTTTTACTATTATGTGAAATGATGGTGAGTCTTCCAATTAATGGCAGATTTGATAAAATACAGTATTTGAATGTTAGATTCCAGAAGTGTAGCATTTATAGGTACTGACAAGGTTACCAGGGCACGGCCATTAAGGAATATAACTAAAAAAGAGTCAAGATCAAGTATCTAATTAGATAAATTATGCCCATGGACTTCAAAGACCCAGAGTCATGAGCTAGTTTTAAGAGTTTTCAGCAAATGACATGGAGCGACTAGAGGTAGCAGATGACAGCATAGAAATAGGTAGATAGGAAAATTCACCTTCAAGTCATCCCTTCAAGTCTCATGGGTCACTTTCTCAGAGGTCTTCCCATAAATCTCCTTTCCTCAAGTCTAACTATGGTTTTCCTCTGTACTGTCTTTAATATCTTATACTTTTTCTTGTATAATTCTTCATTCATTTCTAATTAATCTTTTATTATGTGATTATATTATGTTTTTCTTTCACCAGATTGTAAACTCATTGGCTGTAGGAATTATTTTTGTACATTGCCTAGCACATTGTCTTAGCCCATTCAGGCTGTTACACAAACTTCCGTAGACTGGGTGACTTAAAAACAACAGTTTATTTCTCATAATTCTGGAGGCCAGGAAGTTCAAGAACAAGGCACCAATAGATTCGGTTTCTGGTTAGGGCCCACTTCCTGGTTCGTAGAGAGCTATCCTCTTGCCATGTCCTCGCATAGTGGAAGGGATGAGAGAACTCTCAGCTCTCTTTTATAAGGGCACTAATCCCATTCAGTTCTCATGACCTAATCATTGGGCCTCACTTCCAAATACCAACACATTGGAGATTAGGTTTCAACATAAGAATTTGGGGTGGGGGTGGGGTGGGGACACATAGGACACATTCTAGGCACTGAATAAATGAATTGAAATAGAGAATGTGAGCTGTCTGTGACCAGATTAAGGATATATTACTCTGGAATAACGTTCTAGAGGCCACAATGACAGTACAGAGTACATTTTCCTAAATTTGATTCTGTTTCAGTGGTTCGCTTATTTGCTGCATTTTTTAGCTTTATCTGTTTTCTCTGAGCCTCAGTTTCCTCCTGTTAGATTAAGATACTAATGCCTATTTGACAGGGTTATGGTAACCATTAAGTGAGTTTAGTATGGGAAGCACATCATACAGCACCTACCACATAGTTGGTGCTCTGTAAGTGATAGGCTGAAATGGCCATCTTCATTTCTTTTCTTCTGAAAAAAACCCTGTGTCTTACCTGAACTATTGCAGCTGACGCCTGACAGTCTTGCTTTTGTCCCTCCTCCCTCTTTTTTCTTCTCTACACTTATGTTGAATAATTCTTCTAAAACATTGATCATGTAATCTTCCCTTTTTATATTTCTGTAACATCTGTTCATTGCTTACATGATCAAGTTCAAACTCTTTGGCTTGGAATTCAAAGCACTTCAGGGTCCAGTACCTTGGTTCTTTCCTAATCCCCTACTGTCCTGTGCTGCCATTTCTCTCCTGCCTTTCCTGTTACACTCCAGCAACATCATGTCATTTGTTTCCCATGCATCCCACGTGTTCAGCACTCTGCCTTTGCTCTGGAATTTCTCTCTGATTGAAATGTCCTCCTTATTCTAGGTCTGATGGAGTCCTATTCATTCTTAAAGTTACCACCTTTCCCAACCTTTATATATTTTCCTATAGTTGCATGATTACACTGTGTTATAAATGTAAATTTACATGTCTTTCTTTAAACCAGACTGTGGGTTGCTTGAGGGCAAAAGCTATGTATTTACCTTTATCCACAACACTTGTATCCTAGTGGGTGATTAGTAAAAGCTGATTGAACCAAAGGGACTATGGAGAGTTTACAACCTATTTATTTTACTTAAAACAGTTACTCGAAGGAGGAGAGAGGTTTGAGTGTAGGTTTAACAAGGAAAAAATCTTAGGTGGGAATCCAATAGAGAGGGGAGAAAATGGTCAGTTATGAAAATTAGCCGTCAGCCATTTTAATACTAATGTCAGGCCAAAATATGAACAATATTCATTTATCTAGGAAATTAACAATAGGACACAATTCTACTCTTGTTTCAGAGGCTGAAGAGGAGATACAAGAGATCTGACAGAAAAAACTAAATGAAACCCCAGAGGGCCAGAGAGACTTGACAGAAATGGCAGATAACAAACTTGGTTTGGGCTTGAAATGTGATCTGGCACTCAAAGGAAAGCCAGTGCTATTCTGGGCAGCTAACAAAGAAGAATTGTGCCACGGCATAGGGAGTTGGCAAGAGCCCACTGGGAGTATTACATTTAGCACAGTGTCAGCATGATAGAAACAGAAGGTGGTGAGCTCTGAGAGCAACTGTAGTGCTGAGGGGGATAAATACATGAATTTATGAAGATCAGTTAACAAATTCAAGCATGCAGGTTTGACTGAATTCCAACTATAAGATCCAGGAGAGACACTCCCAAATATTTGAAGGGTGTTAACATTGGAAGAAGAGAGGAATTATTTAGCCTGGAGTACAGAACTTTGTAAGAAGGTGAAACCAAGGGCAGGGCAAATTTATACTTCTCTAAAAGAATGCCCTGATGTAGTTTTTGGGTGATTCGGGTGCCTTTATCCCCCAGGACTTTTTGTAGTATGAAGCCGTAAGGCCAAAATGAAAGATTTGAGAGTTCTTTCTCTGGAGAAATGGTTGAGAAATATTTTGGTCTTGTGAATAAAGAGTTTTTGTCCCAGAGACAGGTTGTGAAGGATTGATTTAATATTTATTAGCCATGCACGGTATATTAAGCACTGTATACAACACAGTACATAGTTCTTGAGGTTCTGAAATAAAACAACTGGTCATTATACACTTTATGCATTCTCAGTGTGTTTCAATAGTTTAGAAACTTTGGGAAATTTCCTAAGACTTTCCCTTTGGAATAGAATGATGGAGGAATTCGGCCAAATGTAAATGTAAAACAACAACAACAACAACAGATGAAATCCTGTTGAAACAAATGTTTCCTTTCACAAGATGGCAAAACATATATCCTTGAGTCGGGAGTTTCCTCAGTGATGGGGATGAAGAAGCCTTGAGCTGATAACATGATAACATGTTTGTTCTTCAGGATATTTTAAATGCCAGATAGAGGTGCTATATTGTCTTCATTGCTGGCCAGGTCTCTGTTATTTCTCAGTTCAAGATAGGTCAAGGGAAAATTCGTTGATTCACTTAGAGACAGTTCTGTTTCCTGAGGCAAAGGTACTTGAATTTTCAAGTGAAATGGCCAAAAAGCCCACAGTATACTTAGATTTTTTAAAAAAGCTTATATCTCTTCTTTTACATCTGGGCTTCTTGATTTCCATCTGTTTGTCTACAGAAGCCATCATGCGATTTTAAAGATAATGTTGGGTATGAAGAATGTGGAGTCAGGTTCTGTTTAAATAGGCAATTGAGTCTTTCCTCAATTAACTAAATTATCTTATGCTCCCTGTGTCAGTGTGGATCCTCCAAGACAGACTCAGAGGCATAAGATTTATTGAACCACAAACAATCAGTTGGGAGGGAGCCGGGAGTAGGCAGGGAGAGCTTTTTGAATATGGTGCAAGTCTAATACCTGTGAAGGAAGACTGGGAAGAAAAGGCTGGGTAGGAAATCTTGCAGACCACAGCATAGTTGAGAAAATCCCAGCCATGCAGATGTAGAGTCCCTAAGCAAAAGCTGCTTGTTAGCAGAATCCCATATGGGGCAGGTGGGCAGGCACTACTACCCCTGCCTTGCTCAGTCACTGGCTGGGAGCAGCTTAGGCAAAGAGTGCTTTCAGTGTTCATGGGGTTGGTGGCTAGAGGCTAAACTGTGGTCCATACAATAGGTTCTCTTGAAGCAGATCTGAGCGACACATCTTCTTGGCTACTACACTTCCCTAGCAAGCTTATTTATTCATTTCATGACAAGGTTCACAAAGTTTTAATGTGTCTTGCCATATAACATTTACAACAGCATAATAAATACTAGGGAAGATAGAAATAAAAGTAGAAACTCAAAGAACTAACTATTACTATTCCTCTAGATAAACAGAAGTTTTCTGGGGTATTTTTCAAGGAGGATTCACCCTGAAAATACTGAGCGATAATGACTTCATTGTCTATAATACTCGTGCAATAAATATATTTAGTTGTTTTATTTTCTAATGGCTCTTTTATGTAGTGTGTTTTGAGAAAACCCAAGGGTTTAACATTATAACACAACTCATTGATGATAAGTATGTGGAAGCTAAGATTATATGTAACAGTCAGGTAGCTGACAGTCTGTATGGTTGGAATAGAGAATAGATCTCTGAATTTTCAGAGAAGGAAATGGACTGAACAGCATTTAAATAATCTTGCATAAATATGACTTCTATCAAACAAGTTTTGTGTTATTCTTTTTTTAAGAGACAGGTCTTGCTGTGTTGCCATGGCTGGACTTAAACTTCTGGGCTCAAGTGATCCTTCCGCCTCATGCTCTTGAGTAGCTGGGACTACAGGCATGTGCCACTGTGCCCAGCTTATAAAACAAAATTTTGGTAAGGAGCTTGAAACAATAGACTATTCAAAATTATATTCCTTAAAATAGAAAGCCTATTAACAGACCCAAAAGTTATGTAATATAAGATAAAGGTGGCATTTTAAATCCATGGTGGTGAGTAAGATTGTGGAAGATAATGGATTATTTAATAAATGGTGTAGAGAAATTTGGGTAGCCAATATGGAAAATAAACTTGTCTTCATACCTCACATTTTATATCAGGATAAATTCCAAATGGATCAAATATTAAATGTAAGAAATGGAACTATGGTCCTAGTAAAGTACTAAAACAAACCATGGAAGAATTAAAAAACATAATTTTGTATAGTATAGTGTGATAAAATATTCCAGAAGCCACGAAAGAATAGACTGTATTTTTTTTTTTTTAATTTCAGTAAGTTTTGGGGGAACAGGTGGTGTTTGGTTACATGGATAAGTTCTTTAGTGGTGATTTCTGAGATTTTGGTACACCCATCACCTGAGCCAGACTGTAAATTCGACTATATAATTTTTTTTTTTTAATTTGGGGGTAGGGGATGGTGGCATGGCAAAAACTACTATAAGCAAAGTTAAAAGACAAGTGAGAAACTGGGGAAAATATTTGCAACTCACAAAGGGCTGATTTCCCTAATATATAGAGAACTCTAAAAATCAGTGAGAAAAAGAAGAATAATCCAGTAGAAATAATGGGCAGAGAATGTGAACAGATAGTTCAGAAGAAATGAAATACAAATGTCATTTAAACTTATGAAAATAAACACAAGCTGGGCACAGTGGCTCACACCTGTAATCCCAGCACTTTGGAGGCCAAGGCAGGCGGATCACTTGAGGTCAGGAGTTCAAGACCAGCCTGGGCAACATGTTGAAACCTGTCTCTACTAAAAATATAAAAATTAGCCAGGCCTGGTGGTGCCCACCTGTAATCCCAGCTACATAGGAGGCTCAGGCAATCCCTTGAACCCAGGAGGCAGAGGTTGCAGTGAGCCAAGATCACGCCACTGCGCTCCAGCCTGGGCAACAGAGTGAGATTCCGTCGCAAAAAAAAAAAAAAGAAAAAAGAAAATAATCACTGTCTAACTCTTGATTAGGGGAATGCACATAAAAACTACTCAGAGATACTATTTTGATGTCTCAGATTGTCAAGTACCTGGAAATTTGGTAATAAACTCTATTATAATATGTGGGGAAGCAGACCCACATTGGCAATTACTTATCTGCTGTCTTATTACAATAGATTTGTTTGCATTTTCTAGAATCTTAAACACACAATATGAACTCTTATCTGGCTTCTTTCACTCAGCAAAATTATTTTGAGATTCATTCATGTTACAGCATGTATCAATAGTTGATTCCTTTATAACTGAATGGATATACTGCAATTTGTTATCAGGTTTACTGTTAATGGACTTTTGAGTGGTTTTCAATATGGGGCTATTACAAATAAAGCTGTTATAAACATCTGTGAACAAGTCTTTGTATATACATATGCTTTCTTTTTTTTTTTTTTAGGTAAATACAAAGGAGTGTAATAGCTGGGGTTTTATGGCAGATTTATGTTTAGCTTTTATTTAAAACTGCAAACTGGTTTTTAAATTGGTTGTATTGTTTTATATTCATGACAATAGTATGTGAGAATTCCCGTTTCTCCACATTTTAGTCGTTCTAATGGGTGTGTAGTGGTTTTTGTGTTTAATTTGCAATTCCATAATGTCTGATGATAAATCCATGTGCTTTTATTTTTATTTACCTTTGTAAAAGTATGGGTGTCTTTTTGCCTAATTTTTAATTGGGTTGTTGTCTTTTTGTTAAGTTGTAAGTGTTCTTTATACGTTCTAAATATATAAATACATTGCCACATAATATATTTTGTAAATATTTTCTACCAGTCTGTTTGGCACAGTGTCTTTTTATCACCGTTTGTTTGTTTGTTTGTTTGTTTGAGATAGAGTCTTCTTCTGTCGCCTAGGCTGGAGTGCAATGGCACGGTCTCGGCTAACTGCAACCTCTGCCTCCCAGGTTCAAGCAATTCTCCTGCGTCAGCCTCCTAAGTAGCTGGGATTACAGGTGCATGTCACCACGCATAGCTAATTTTTGTATTTTTAGTAGAGATGCGGTTTCACCATGTTGGCCAGGTTGGTCTCGAACTCCTGACCTCAAGTGACCCACCGCCCATCCCAAGGTCCTGGGATTACAGGCGTGAGCCACCACGTCTGGCCTTAAAACAGTTTTAAAAAATTTGAGATATAAATAATATGCCATAAAATCTTCCTTTTTGAAGTTCAGTGGTTTGTAGTATCTTCACAAGGTTGTACAACCAACAGCATCATCTGATTCCAGAACATTTTTACCATCCCCTAAATAAATTCCCCTACCCATTAGTGGTGGTATTTTCCTCCCCACAACCCCTGGCAACCACTAACCTACTTTCTGTCTCTCGATTTGCTGATTCTGGACTTTCATATAAATGGAATCATACAATGTATGATCTTTTGTGTCTGGCTTCTTTGACTTAGCACGTATCATTACTTCATTCCTTTTTATTGCCAAGTAATGTTACATTGTATGGATATACATTTTGTTTATCCAGTCATCAATTGATGCACATTTGTAAAATACAATGAATGTCTGTATCTTAACCTTGAATCCTACAACCAAGCTAGACTCATATTAGCTGTAGTGCAGTTTTTTTGTAAATTCCATAGGTTTTCTACATAGATAATTATTTCACCTGTAAATAAAGACAATTTTACTTTTTTCTTTCCAATTTGATTCCTTTTATTTCCTTTTTTTATTGCACTGATTAGAACTTGCCATATGGTGTTAAATAAAAATACACAGAAGATTCTTGTTCTCAATGTTAAGAAGAAAGCATTCAGTTTTTCATCCTTAAGTATAATGTTAACTGTAATTTGTTGTAGATGTTCTATATCAAGTAAAAGCATTCTGTTCTAGTCTTAGTTTTCCAACAATTTTTATCAGGAATGGATGGTGGATTTTGGAAATACTTTTTCTGCACCTATTGAGATGACCGTATGGTTTTTCTTTTTTAGTTTGTTGATACAGTAAGTTATATTGATTGATTTTCATATGCCAGACCAATCTTGCATTATGAGATAAACCCCACTTGGTTGTGATGTTATTCTTTTCATATATTGCTGGAATAGATTTTCTAAAAATTTGTGAAGAACTTTTACATCTGTGTTAGCGAGAAACATTAGTCTGTGGTTTTCTTCTCTTACTATGTCTTTCTATGGTTTTGGTATGTGGGTAATGCAAGCCTTGTAGGATGGGTTAGAAAGTATTTCTCCTTCAGTTTTCTGGGAGCGTTTGTATGGAATTTGTATTCTTTCTTTGGTTTTTTTGTTTTGTTTTGTTTTTGTTTTTTCCAGACGGAGTCTCACTCTTTTGCCCAGGCTGGAGTGCAGTGGCACGATCTCGGCTCACGTTAACCTCCACCTCCCAGGTTCAAGTGATCCTCCTGCCTCAGCTCTGCTAGTAGGTGGGATTACAGGCACACGCCACCATGCCCACCTAATTTTTGTATTTTTAGTAGAGATGGGGTTTTGCCATGTTGGCTAGGCTGGTCTCGAACTCCTGACCTCAGGTGATCCGCCCGCCTTGGCCCCCCAAAGTGCTGGGATTACAGGCTATTTCTTCTTTAAATATTTGGAATTCACCAAGTAAACCTTCTGGGCCAGGTCTTGTGTGTGTGTGTATAGGAAGGTAAGGTTTTTTGTTTGTTTGTTTGTTGTTGTTGTTGTTGTTGTTTGAGATGGAATCTTGCCCTGTTACCCAGGCTGGAGTCCAGTGGCACGATCTTGGCTCACTGCAACCTCTTCCTCCTGGGTTCAAGTGATTCTCCTGTCTCGGCCTCCTGAGTAGCTGGGATTACAGGCGCCTGCCACCATGTCTGGCTAATTTTTGTATTTTTAGTAGAGATGTGGTGTTGCCATGTTGGCCAGGCTGGTCTCGAACTCCTGACCTCAGGTGATCTGCCCGCCTCGGTCTCCCAAAGTGCTGGGATTACAGGCATGAGCCACCACACCCAGCCAGATAAGGTTTTATAAACCACAAATTTAATATCTTTAGTAAATATTTCTATATATTCTATATTTATAGAGCTATTTAGATTTACTCTTGAATGACCTTTGTGCCTTTCAAAGTATTTGTTGAATGTCTTAGCAAAAAAGCTGTTCATAATTTTTCTTTTTTCTTTTTTTTTTTTGAGACAGGGTCTCACTCTGTTGCCCAGGCTGGCATGCAGTGGCATGATCTCTGCTTACTGCAGCCTCTGCCTCCTGGGCTCAAGCCATCCTCCCACTTCACCCTCCCGAGTAGCTGGGGCTATAGGCATGCATCACCATGCCAGGCTAATTTTGTATTTTTTTAGGGGTGGGGTTTTGCCAGGTTGCTCAGGCTGATCTCAAACTCCTGAGCTTGAGCTCAAGTGATCCACCTGCTTCAGCCTCCCAAAATGCTGGGATTACAGGTGTGAGCCACCATGCCTGGCCTATTTTTTTATTTTTATTTTAAAATTTTAGAATTCTAGTGAGGTCACCTTTGTCATTCTTGATATTATTCATTTGGATCTTCTCTCTTTTTCTCCTGATCAGTCTGACTAAATGTTTATGTATTTCATTGATTTTCTCAAAGAACACCCTTTGGTTCCATTGATTTTCTCTATTGCTTTTCTCTTTTTTATTTTAAAATTTCTGCTGTGGAAAAAAATCTTCTGTTTGCTTATGGTTTGTTGATTCTTTTTCTAGCTTCTTAAGGTGGAAACTGAGGTTTTTTATCTGAGACTTTTCTTCTTTTCTAATAGAGGTATTTTGTACTATAAATTTCCTTCTAAGTGCTGCTTTAGGTGCATTCCACACATTTTGATTTGCTGTGTTTTTAGTCTGCTTAAAATATTTTTAAATTCTTTTGTTTGTTCCTTTTACTCCTGGGTAATATAGAAGTATTGTATATAATTTCAAAATATCTTTTTTTTTTTTTCTCCATGTTTTTTTTTTTTTTTATTATACTTTAGGGTTTTAGGGTACATGTGCACAATGTGCAGGTTTGTTACATATGTATCCATGTGCCATGTTGATTTCCTGCACCCATTAACTCGTCATTTAGCATTAGGTGTATCTCCTAATGCTGTCCCTCCCCCCTCCCCCCACCCCACAACAGTCCCCGGAGTGTGATGTTCCCCTTCCTGTGTCCATGAGTTCTCATTGTTCAATTCCCACCTATGAGTGAGAACATGCGGTGTTTGGTTTTTTGTCCTTGCGATAGTTTACTGAGAATGATGTTTTCCAGTTTCATCCATGTCCCTACAAAGGACACGAACTCATCATTTTTTATGGCTGCATAGTATTCCATGGTGTATATGTGCCACATTTTCTTAATCCAGTCTATCGTTGTTGGACATTTGGGTTGGTTCCAACTCTTTGCTATTGTGAATAGTGCTGCAATAAACATACGTGTGCATGTGTCTTTATAGCAGCATGATTTATAGTCCTTTGGGTATATACCCAGTAATGGGATGGCTGGGTCAAATGGTATTTCTAGTTCGAGATCCCTGAGGAATCGCCACACTGACTTCCACAATGGTTGAACTAGTTTACAGTCCCACCAACAGTGTAAAAGTGTTCCTATTTCTCCACATCCTCTCCAGCACCTATTGTTTCCTGATTTTTTAATGATGGCCATTCTAACTGGTGTGAGATGGTATCTCACTGTGGTTTTGATTTGCATTTCTCTGATGGCCAGTGATGATGAGCATCAAAATATCTGAGGGATTTTCCAGACATGTTTCTGTTTTCTAATTTAATTTCATTGTGTTCAGAGAACATACTTTGTATGACTTGAATTCTTTTAAATTTAGTTAAATTCATTTTATGGCCCAGAATATACTTTATATTGTTAAATGTTCTGTGTACCCTCAAAAAGAATATGTTTTCTGCTCTTGTTGGGTTGAGTGTTCTATGAATGTCAATTAGGTCAAGTTGGTTGTTAGTGTTGTTGAAGTCTTCTGTATCTTTCCTGCTTTTTCTATTTGTCCTATCAATAAGAGAAAGGTGTTGAAATTTGTAGCTAGAATTGTGGGTTTGTCTATTTCTCTTAGCAGTTTTGTCAGTGTTTGCTTCATGTATTTGAAACTTAGTTACCAGATACATAACATTTAGGATTATCTCCTTTTGATAAATTGACTTCTTTATGATTATGAAATGATATCCTTTAGTCCTGGTAATATTCTTTGTTCTGAAATATACTTTACTTGATATTAATATAGCCCTTTTAGCTTTTTTTTTTTTTGAGAGTCTCACTCTTTCACCCAGGTTGGAGTGCAATGGCGCGATCTCAGCCCACTGCAACCTCTGCCTCCCAGGTTCAAGAGATTCTCCTGCCTCAGACTCTCGAGTAGCTGGGATTACAGGCACCTGCCATTGTGCCTGGCTAGTTTTTGTATTTTTGTAGAGTCGGGATTTCACCATGTTGGCAAAGAAGGTCTTGAACTCCCGACCTTAGATGATCAGCCCACCTTGGTGTCCCAAAGTGCTGGGATTACAGGCATGAGCCACCGTGCCTGGCCCAGCTTTCTTTTGATTAATATTAGCATAGTATATATTTTTCCATTCTTTTTCTTTCAGAATGATTTTATCTTTATATGTAAAGTAGATGTCTTATAGGCAGCATATAGGTAGGTCTTATTTTTATCCAGTCTGACAATCTCTGCCTTTTAATTGGGATGTTTAGACCATTTACATTTGATGTGATTATTCATATGGATGAGTGTAAATCTGCCATCTTGCTGTTTGTTTTCTATTTGTCCCACCTCTTCTTTGTTCTCCTTTTCTTCTTCTGTTTCTTTTGGATTAATTAAGCATATTGTAATCATTCAGTTTTACCTCCATATTGGCTTATTACTTTTTTTGTTTTGTTTTGAGACAGAGTCTCACTCTGTCGGAGTGCAGTGGCGTGATCTTGGCTCACTGCAACCTCTGCCTCCCGGGTTCATGCCATTCTCCTGCCTCAGCCTCCCAAGTAGCTGGGACTACAGGCATCTGCCACTACGTCCAGATAATTTTTTGTATTTTTAGTAGAGATGGGGTTTCACTGTGTTAGCCAAGATGGTCTCAATCTCCTGACCTCGTGACCCGCCCGCCTCAGCCTCCCAAAGTGCTGGGATTACAGGCATGAGCCACTGTGCCCGGCCTGGCTTATTACTTCTAACTCTGTTTCCTTTTTTGTAACTGTTTTAGGGTTTGTGGTGTAAATAGTGTACATCTTTAACTTATCAGACACCTCCTTCGTGTGATATTACGGCACTTCACATATAGTACGTCAATCTTGTAATAGTATACTTCCATTTCTCCCCACTCAGCCTTCACGTTATTATTGTCATACATTTTAGTTCTGCACATAACTCCACAGTACCTTATTTATTTTTCTATACAAACTTTCAAGGTTATCTAAATAATTGTAAAAAATGTTTGTATTTACCATTTTTGGTACTTTTCATTCTTTGGTGTAGATCTGTCTTTCCATGTGGTATAATTTTCCTTGTGCCTGAGGGACTTCCTTTAATGTTTCTTGTACTGCAAGCCTGGTAGTGATGCTTTTTTTCAGCTTTTATGCATCTGGGAAAGTCTGTATTTTGCCTTTGTTTTTGAAGGATATTTTTACTGGGTATACAATATTAGGTTAACATGGTTTTTTTGTTTCGGTTTTTAAAGATGTTTCATTGCTTTATTGTCACTTGCATGGCTTCCTGTGAGAAGTCTGTTGTTAACCATACTTTTTTTCATTTGCACATAATGTGGGGTTTTTTCCCCTCTCGATGTTTTTAAGTTTTCTTTGTCACTAGATTTGAGCAATTTGATTGTGATGTTCCTTGGTGTAATTTTGTTTATACCTTTGTGCTTGGGGTTTGTTGAGTCTTTTGGATTAATGGGTTTGTAGTTTTCATGAAATTTAGAAAACTTTCAGCCATTATTCTATTTTCTATACCCCTTTTCTTACCTTTCCTTTGGAGATTCCATTTATATGTAATTAGACCAGTTGAAGTTGCCCTCCAGTTCATGAATGTTCTGGGTTTGTTTTATTTTGTTTTGTTTTTTCTTTTTCTTTTTCTTTTTTTTTTTTCCGAGACTGAGTCTCTCTGTGTTGCCTAGGCTGGAGTGCCGTGGTGCAACCTCCACCTCCTGGGTTCAAGCGATTCTCCTGCCTCAGCCTCCCGAATAGCTGGGACTACAGGCACGTGCCACTATGCCTGGCTAATTTTGTATTTTTAATAGAGGCAGGATTTCACCATGTTGGCTAGGTTGGCCTTGAACTCTTGACTTAATGTGATCCGCCCGTCTCGGCCTCACAAAGTTCTGGGATTACAGGTGTGAGCCACCTCGCCTGGCTTAAGTTTTTTAAATGTGATTTTTAAATGACTCCATAATGTGTTCCACTTGGCTGAATGTCTAAGATTTTCTTCCTTTTTTTCATTAATCGAAATAATAGTGTGATGAACATTTGTATACAAAAATATTAGTATACATCTGTGATCATTTTCTTAGAATAAATTTCTCCTTAAGACTTTTAATATGTGTTGCAAAATGCTGTCCGTATATTTTTGTATCACATAAAAAAACAAAACAAAAAGCTCCTGGCCGGGCACAGTGGCTCATACTTGTAATCCCAGCACTTTGGGAGGCTGAGGTGAGTGGATCACCTGAGGTCAGGGGTTCGAGACCAGCCTGGCCAACGTGGTAAAACCCTATCTCTGCTAAAAATAAAAAAATTAGCCAGGCGTTGTGGCAGGTGTCTGTAATCCCAGCTACTTGGGAGGCTGAGGCAGAAGAATCACTTGAACCAGGGGGCAGAGGTTGCAGTGAGCTGAGATCATGCCATTACACTCCAGCCTGGGCGAAAGAGCGAGACTCCAACTCAAAACAAACAAACAAAAATCGTCCTATGAAAACTGCTAGTTTTAATGGCGGGGGAACATTCAACTACTTGAACTCCTATTCTTTAGAAGGGCCAGGATTGCTTGCTTGACACCAATATATCAGAATTTTAAAGTGAAACTTAAAGACTAAGAAGAAACTAACCATATGAGGAATAGGGGAAAAAGAATTACAAGCAGAATGAACTGCAGTGCAAAGCCTCAAGAAAGAAGGGATGTTAGAAGAATGGAGAGAAACCGAGGGTAGCTAGAGCATAGTGAGAAAGAGAGTCTGTCTTAAAAGGAGATTGCAGAGAGGCAAGGACTGGATCATGTAGAACCCTGAGGGTCAAGGCAGCTATGCTTTGGACTTTATTCTAAGTGCCATGATAAGCCATTGAAAGGCTGTAAGCTGGGGAGTTTATGATGTTGTGTAGAGGAAGGTGGTTTAGAGAGTGGCAAGAGTGGAAGCAGGATGACCAGCTAGAAGATACGATTCTTTACTATTTCTCGATCACTTTATCATATATATTAGTGTATATTACTGCTATGGACTGAATGTGTTCCTCCCAAATGCATATGTTGAAGCCCTAATTCCCAGTGTGATGGTATTAGGAGGTGGGGCCTTTGGGAGGTAGTTAGGTTTAAATGAGGTCATATGTGTGGAGTCTCCATGATGGGATTAGTACCCTTATAAGAAAAGGAAGAAACACCAGAGCTTCCCTTCTCCACCATATGAGGATACAGCAAAACAATGGCTAGTTGTCTGCAAGCCAAGAAGTGGGACCTTACTGAGAACCAGATTTGCTGCATGTTGATCTTGGCCTTCCCAGCCTCTAGAACTGTGAGGAATAAATGTCTGTTGGTTAATCCACCTAGTCTGTGGTATTTTGTTATAGCAGGTCAAGCAGACTAAAACATCTAGGAAGTGATAAAGAAGAAAATATATATCTGAGACGGAGTCTAGCTCTGTTGCCCAGGCTGGAGTGCAGTGGCATGATCTTGGCTTACTGCAACCTCTGCCTCCCAGGTTCAAGCAATTCTCTGCCTCAGCCTCCTGAGTAGCTGGGATTATAGGTGCCCACCACCACACCTGGCTAATTTTTGTATTTTTTGTAGAGATGAGGTTTTACCATCTTGGCCAGGCTGGTCTTGAACTCCTGACCCCGTGATCCACCCACCTTGGCCTCCCAAAGTGCTGGGATTACAGGCATGAGCCACCGCACCTGGCCAAGAAGAAAGATATTTTAATATTTTAATTTATTATTATTATTTTTTTTTCAGACTGAGTCTTACTCTGTCACCCAGGCTGTAGTGCAGTGATGTGATTATTACTCACTGCAGCCTCAAACTCCCAGGCTCAAGTGATCCTCCTGACTCAGCCTCCCTAGTAGCTGGTACTAAGGTATGCACCACCACGCCCAGCTAATTTTTTAATTTTTCTTTTGTAGAGATGAGGTCTCACTATGTGGATTAGCCTGATTTTGAACTCCTGGCCTCAAGTGATCTTCCTATGTCTGCCTCCCAAAGGGCTGGGATTGTAGGCATGAGGCACCATGCCCAGCTGAGAAAACTATTTTAAAAGTAATGGGAAACTATCACATTATTCCCCTTGGCTAGTTATGCTGCATTTCCTCATTTGGCTTTTTTTGTTTGTTTGTTTTGAGAGAGAGTCTTACTCTGTTGCCCAGGCTGGAGTGCAGTGGCACAGTCTTGGCTCACTGCAACCTCTGCCTCTTGGGTTCAAGTGATTCGCCTGTCTCAGCCTCCCAAGTAGCTGGGATTACAGGCATGGGCCACCATGCCTGGCTAATTTTTGTCCTTTTAATAGAGATGGGGTTTTGCCATGCTGACCAGGCTGGTCTTGAACTCCTGACCTTGTGATCCACACGTCTTGGCCTCCCAAAGTGCTGGGATTACAGGCTTGAGCCACTGTGCCCAGCATTTTTGTTTGTTTGTTTGTTTGTTTTTGAGACAGGGTCTCACTCTGTCGCCCAGACTGGTGTGCAGTGGCACAATCTCAGCTCACCACAACCTCCGCCTCCCAGGCTCAAGCAATTCTTCTGCCTCAGCCTTCTGAGTAGCTGGGATTACAGGCGTGTGCCACTACCACCCAACTAATTTTTGTATTTTTAGTAGAGATAGGGTTTCACCATGTTGGCCAGGCTGCTCTTGAACTCCTGACCTCAAATGATCCACCCACCTCGGCCTCCCAAAGTGTTGGGATTACAGGCATGAGCCACCATGCCCGGCCTGATTTGGCTTTCTAATGCTATTGCTGCATACCTAACATTTTTCTTCTATTTTATGACATCCCTAATCAGTATTTAAGCTTTGAATGTTTATTCTCCTGTTTTGCCTAGATAATTTGTTTTTCTCCTTTATTTTCTTAAATACATGGAATCTTTTATTATGCCTCTAATATAGTGTTCTCAAACTGACTTGAATGTGGATTTTAAATTTTTTAAAACAAAATATCTGCCTGGGACACCCTTTGAAAAGCTAGGCCAGAGGATTGGGTTCCAGTGATTACCAAAGGCTTATGGTCAACCAAATGAGAGAATGCAGTAAAATAATTACAACCAAATGCAACCAAAGCAATGAGAGAATACCTTGCAGGAGCTGGTCCTAGAACTGCTATTAATGTTTTTTATTTTGTTTTGTTTGAGATAGGGTCTCACTCTGTTGCTCGGGCTGGAGTACAGTGGCACGATCACAGCTCGCTGTAGCCTCCACCTCCTGGGCTCAAGCAATCTTCCCACCTCAGCCTCTCAAGTAGCTAGGACTACAGGACAAGTGCCACCACGCCTGGCTATTTTTTTTTATTTTTTGTACAAATAAGGTCTGCCTATGTCGCCCAGACTGGTCTCAAACTCCTGAGCTCAGGCAATCCTCTACCTTGGCCTCCCAAAATGCTGGGATTACAGGTATGAGCCATGAGCCACCATGCCTGGTCTATTAATGTCTGTAGATTGATTTCTTAGATAATGATGTAGAGATTATGTTAATCATGAATATGGATTTGATATTACACCAGGGCAGGAATGAAGGCAATTTTGTGAGAGGGGAATGGGGCTTTGGAATCTGTGAATCAGGTTAAAATCTTAGTTTTAGCCTTTGCTAGGCTGAGTAGCCTTTGGCAAGTTGCCTAATTTCTTTGTCTTCAGTTTCTTCATTTGTAAAATGAATAGGATGACACCTACCTTGTGTGGTTTTTGTGAAGAGCAGATAAGATGTATAAGGTATAAATTTCTTTATCCACTTTTACTGTTGTTCTGTACCATCTTGAAAGATGGGGATAGAATCTGTTATAATCTTAATAAATTGGAGAAGGGGCAAAGCAAACAAGGAAATTTAGTGAGAATAGTTCTGAATAAGTATAAATATAGCATGTAGGATCAACAGGGTATAAGAGTTTTTTACTTGGATGTTTGGAATCTTGGGAATAGAAAACCTTTTTTAAAAATTTAATTAAATTTTTTAAAAGACAGATGAGGTCTCACTCTGTTGTTGCCCAGGCTGGAGTACAGAGGCACGATCATAAGTGAGCTTGAGCTCACCTCCTGGGCTCAAGGAATCCTCCCGCCTCAGCCTCCTGAGTAGCTGGGACTACAGGAATGCACCAGCATGCCTGGCTAATTTATTTTCTTTGTACAAGTGGGTTTTCACTATGTCGGGCTGGTTTCAAATTCCTGGCCTCAAGTGATCCTCTCACCTTGGCCTCCCAAAGTGCTGGGATTTTAGGCGTGAGCCACTGCACCCTGCCCAAAAGCTGTTCTGTTTGTAATAGTGAAAAATGGAAACAATGAAGTAGCAAAAGAATGATTAAATGAACCATATGTAGTACACTCATGCAATGAAATATTTTCCAGTCTTTCAAAAGAATGATACAGATCTATATATTTGGACATGGAAAGGTTTCCAGGATACTCTGGTACATTTTTTTTTCTTTGAGACGGAGTCTCACTCTGTTGTCCAGGCTGGAGTGCAGTGTCGCCATCCCAGCTCACTGCAAACTCCACCTCCCGGGTTCACGCCATTCTCCTGCCTCAGCCTCCCGAGTAGCTGGGACTATAGGCGCCCACCACCACGCCCAGCTGATTTTTTGTATTTTTAGTAGAGTTGGGGTTTCACCGTGTTAGCCAGGATAGTCTCGATCTCCCGACCTTGTGATCTGCCCGCCTTGGCCTCCCAAAGTGCTGGGATTACAGGCATGAGCCACCACGCCCGGCCTCTGGTACATTTTTTAAAAAAGGAAATTAATAAACCACTTTTGTAGTAGGATGGTGTATGACCATATTTGTATTTAAAAAATTATGAACATGTCTATGAATTCATAGATAAAGGTCTGGAAGGGTGAACTTCAAATTGTTAGTCATCATAAACAACTTCTATACCTTAGGCTTGCATAAATAAAAATGAGACTGAAAAGGTACTGTAAGAAGCCATCAGAGATTGTTTTCTAAATATGACATAAAACCCATTATTCACAAGAGCAATACATTATCTACATAAAAATTAACCTCCAAATATGGGAAACTTCCAGCAATTCTGAAGTGATGGGTTTTCTATTAGAATCCTATATTTTTTTGTTCTGAAACATAGATTATTAAAAGATTTGCATATTTTTAATGTATAAAACTCTATGCGGCTGAAGGGGTGAGAAGACGAACATTTTTATACACCCTGATAGAAATATAAATCGGTGCTTTTCTAGCGGGTACTTTGGCAATAGAGAACATGTTATCTCTTTTGACGTAGAGTTCCACTTATAGGAATTTATTTTAATGAAAAACAATCACAGACATAAAGATTTAGATTTAGCATTTATTGCATTGTTATTTATAATATTATAAATTTAGAAACAACAATATCTGACAATAAAGGATTTTTAATAAAGTAGGATACATTTATTCAGTGGACTACTAGCCACATAATATATTGTAGAAGTGTAAAATTGATGCAGTGTATCTTGTTGAGTGCTTACTGTGTACCAGATTTGTTCTAAGTACATTATTAATATTATTTAATCCCGGCTGGGTGCAGTGGCTCCACGCCTGTAATCCCAGCACTTTGGGAGGCCAAGGCAGGCGGATCATGAGCTCAGGAGTTCAAGACCAGTCTGGCCAAAATAATGAAACCTCGTCTCTACTAAAAATACAAAAATTAGCCAGGCGAGGTAGCACACAACTGTAGTCCTAGCTACTCAGGAGGCTGAGGCAGGAGAACCTCTCGAACCCGGGAGGTGGAGGTTGCAGTGAGCTGAGACTGCACCATTGCACTCCAGCCTGGGCAACAGAGTGAGACTCCTTCTCAAAAAAAAAATTAATTTAATTAAAAAAAAATATATATATATATAAAATTTAATCCTTAGAATAAGCAGTGAGACAATCATTTCTTATTTCATTTTACATATAAAGTAACTTGGGCACTGAGAGAGGTTAAATAACTTGTCTAAAATCACATAGGGAGTGGGAAAGCTGGGACTCACTTTTATCTGCCTGACTTCAAAATTCATACTCTCAATTACTATATTTAATGATTTTATAGATATAAAAATATGGCATAATACTTACATTAAAAAAGTTATAAGAGGATATCATTTTGTTGAAGAAGGATTTATTCTAAAATGTCAGCAGTAGAAATAGTTGAGTATTGGGATAATGGTTGATTTTTGTCTCTTCTTTTATTATTGTTTTCCACAGTGAGCATGAATGACTTTCATAACTACAGTTTTTAAGAGATACTCATTTCATAGCAGAAGGGTGGAGTGTATTAAAAAAATAATTATTCCTTCTTCCCCTCTGTTTCTGGGTATATTTCTGAGATACATTTCTGAGTTTGGGTGTATTCACTCCTGAAGTTGCCTGTAATTGCCTCTTGGCACTAGTTTATAAAAACTAGAAAGTTGAAACAGTGATGTTATTCTGAGATCTGAAGATGTAGGCAGATGAAATATGTTTAAATAATGACATATTAACCATTATTCAGTTCCCTAGATCTGGGACCAGGGCCACTGGTAACAGGATTCAGAAGCCAGAAGCACAGTACCACACAGTGAGCAATTCCCCAGACTCGTCTCTGAGCTTTTCACTAGAAAATCCTTCTTCACCTCTCCTTTCTCCCAATTCCTTTTTATTAAGAGTCTTTTAACCTGGATGAACATAATTTGAACCAATCATAAACAAATAGCTCTCTTTTGTGCCTGACTTTATGCATTTCCGTTGCCATGTAAACCAAATAAAGCTAGTTGTGAGCAAACCAGCTGCTGCCTGCAGCCTCCTTCCCTAGAGGAAGGGAAAGGGTGGTGAAGGTAATTGGGAAGGACTATAAGAAGGGTAGAAATTGAGAGAAGAGAGTATTCTATTTACATTTCTGGTCCTGATTCTCACTCTGTTTATTTGGCTATTTAGAATGTGATGACTATAGTTAACTTAGTCATTCTTCCCAGCAGCTGAGAGATATAGGTGACTAATAATTTTTTTCTGTATTTGTTTGCATGTTGGAAATGGTTACTATTGAGGGGTGGAATTAATAGAGTCTAAGCTATATTTCAGGACTGGAAAACTTGGAAAACGAATGGTTGTAGGGAATAGCATGGGGTTTATGATTTTTTGTTTCAAAGAGTTACACTTTGGGTACTGGCATTAAAAAGTAGTTCCAGGGGCCAGGCACGGTGGCTCATGCCTGTAATCCCAGCCCCTTAAGAGGCTGAGTCCAGAGGATTGCTTGAGGCCAGGAGTTCAACATCAGCCCTGGCAACTTAGCGAGATCTCATCTCTACCCAAAAAAAAAAAAAAAAAATTTTTTTTTAATTTGTAGGGTGTTTAATTGAATGTGCCCTAGAGGCACTGTGCAAAGACTACATATAGGTGGTCAGTGACTGTCAAGCATTTACACTTACAACTGAAAGGACATGACAGCTGAGGCCTAAATCACATGACATAGTAACTAGGTAAGTACTTGGAATCATTAATGAAAAGACAGTAAGGTGTTCGCTTAAATTATAAATATTGATTGGGGTAGTAGAGGTAATACATTATTATGAGAAGAGAAAAGTGAGTGTGGCAGTTACTTATTTAGTTCAGACATGGGGAAAAAAAGTTATCTCTTCTCTGAGCTCAGGAAACTTTGGAAGTCAATCAGCATCAGGTACACCAATCCTCAGACCCTATAGTGCCATCCAAAACTAAATATTTTCCTTCAGATGGCCCAGTTCATCCTTAAGCTAGGAAAGAGCAAAAATTAAATAAGAAGAAACATTGTAATAATCTTAAGTTTCTCACTGGGCCATAAGGTTGATAGTGAACTTATGTGTAAATATCCAAAAAACATTTTTTTGTGGCCCAGTCTTCATTTCTTATTGTCTAATTATGCAAATATGAGTAATGCATTTATTTATTCCTATCCCCTTTTTCTTACACAATAGGGTAGTATAATATGAACCTTGCTTTTTTGCCATATGAGTACAAAGAAAGTTTCCTCTTTTTATAGCTGTATAAATACTCTGTTGTTGGATGTACCTCAGTTTATGCAATCAGAACCCTGTTGATGGATAGTTGAGTTGTTTCAAATCATTTTAAGCTGTAATTTTACTGACTTTAAGTCTCTTTTATTAGCAATCCCACTTTGAGGCCAGGCTACAGAAGTTAATATACAGAAAACAAATGAATATAAGTAAAAAACTACAAATCCAACTTTAGTTCTAATCTGGGCTGTGGGAAGATGGCTGCCTAACTTCAAAGTTTTGCTACCTTCATGCAGTCCTCTCTATTTTGTTTTTCTTTGCTGCCGTCTATGTATTTGGTGATGTTTGGTTTGTTTTTTGTCTTCTAATTTTTCTCTCATGGTTACTTCCTGATCCTATCTAATACACCAGCCTTCCTAACTCCTAGTTAGAGCTTTGTTAGAAAATTGTCAGACATGCAGATCTTTGGATTTTACTGTCGACAAACGATAGCAGTTTTCAGTCTAGATGATGATGGGATTCCTCCTATCTACCTTGCTGGAAGTTCTATGAAAATCTTAATACTTGGATAATGCACTTCTACTATCACTGCTTCCCTGCTAATAAAGTACACTTGGTAACAAATTTGTACTACTGCTGGTGGGATGTCAAAATTTCTTCCTGCTCAGTAGGGGTAGAGACAAGCAGAATTGAGAAATGCTGTTTAAATCTGTGAATTTAAATCTGGATTCTTTGGAGGAAGGCATAAAGGGGTGATTGATTAATATCATTTTGGCTGCTCTTCTGCCACAAGGAATAAGAGTAGAATAAAGAAAGGAAGAAGAAGATACAAAGAAATTCAGATTAGAGAAGAAACACTACATTGAGAATCAAGAAGCATGGATTTTGATCTGTATTCTGTTACTAATTTGGTCTGTGATTTGATCTATATTCTGTTACTAATTTGGTCTGTGATTTCACTTCTCTGGTCCTAAGTTTGTGACCTATGAAATTAGTGGTTTGGAATTTTTTAAAAAATTGTCTGAAATTCTAAGGCAGAAAAGAGAAGTAAAGCAGCAGGCCAGGCATGGTGGCTCATGCCTGTAATCCCAGCACTTTGGGAGGCCAGGGCGGAGGATTGCTTGAGCCCAGGAGTTCAAGACCAGCCTGGGCAACACGGTGCCACTCTGTCTCTACAAAAAATAAAAATTAAAAAAATTAGACTGGCCTGGTAGCACATGCCTATAGTCCCAGCTACTGAGGAGGGAGGCAGGAAAATCACCTGAGCTCAGGAGTTCAAGACCACAGTGAACTATATGATCACACACCTGCACTTTGGCCTGGGTAACAGAGTGAGACCCTGTCTAAAAAAAAAATTCCATAGTTATTAAATAATATAAAAAGGAGAGCTTGTCTATTAAAGAAAAATAACTATTACAGTTAGTGTTGTTGCATAGCAAATTATTCCCAGAATTTAGGGGCTTAAAGTAATTGTTTTACTTTGCTTCTGATTTTGTGGGTCAGGATTGTGGGAATGGCTCAGCTGGATAATTCTCATTTGGGGTTTCTCATGAGGCTGATGTCAGATGGGGCTACAGTCATCTGAAAGCTCAGTTGGGCTAGATGTCCAAGATGGCTCATTCACACGGCTGGCAGTTGATTTTGGCCATCAGTCAGGGTGTCTGCATGTAGCCTTTCCAGTATGATGGTCCCAAGATACTCAGGTTTTTTTTTTTTTTTTTATTATACTTTAGGTTTCAGGGTACATGTGCACAATGTGCAGGTTTGTTACATATGTATCCATGTGCCAGTTGATTTCCTGCACCCATTAACTCATCATTTAGCATTAGGTATATCTCCTAATGCTGTCCCTCCCCCCTCCGCCAACCCCACAACAGTCCCCGGAGTGTGATGTTCCCCTTCCTGTGTCCATGAGTTCTCATTGTTCAATTCCCACCTATGAGTGAGAACATGTGGTGTTTGGTTTTTTGTCCTTGCGATAGTTTACTGAGAATGATGTTTTCCAGTTTCATCCATGTCCCTACAAAGGACATGAACTCATCATTTTTTATGGCTGCATAGTATTCCATGGTGTATATGTGCCACATTTTCTTAATCCAGTCTATCGTTGTTGGACATTTGAGTTGGTTCCAAGTCTTTGCTATTGTGAATAGTGCCGCAATAAACATACGTGTGCATGTGTCTTTATAGCAGCATGATTTATAGTCCTTTGGGTATATACCCAGTAATGGGATGGCTGGGTCAGATGGTATTTCTAGTTCTAGATCCCTGAGGAATCGCCACACTGACTTCCACAATGGTTGAACTAGTTTACAGTCCCAGCAACAGTGTAAAAGTGTTCCTATTTCTCCACATCCTCTCCAGCACCTGTTGTTTCCTGATTTTTTAATGATGGCCATTCTAACTGGTGTGAGATGGTATCTCACTATGGTTTTGATTTGCATTTCTCTGATGGCCAGTGATGATGAGCATTTCTTCATGTGTTTTTTGGCTGCATAAATGTCTTCTTTTGAGAAGTGTCTGTTCATGTCCTTTGCCCACTTTTTGATGGGGTTGTTTGTTTTTTTCTTGTAAATTTGTTTGAGTTCATTGTAGATTCTGGATATTAGCCCTTTGTCAGATGAGTAGGTTGCAAAAATTTTGTCCCATTCTGTAGGTTGCCTGTTCACTCTGATGGTAGTTTCTTTTGCTGTGCAGAAGCTCTTTAGTTTAATTAGATCCCATTTGTCAATTTTGGCTTTTGTTGCCATTGCTTTTGGTGTTTTAGACATGAAGTCCTTGCCCACGCCTATGTCCTGAATGGTATTGCCTAGGTTTTCTTGAACAAAGCTGGAGGCGTCACGCTACCTGACTTCAAACTATACTACAAGGCTACAGTAACCAAAACAGCATGGTACTGGTACCACAACAGAGACATAGATCAATGGAACAGAACAGAGCCCTCAGAAATGATGCCGCATATCTACAACTATCTGATCTTTGACAAACCTGACAAAAACAAGAAATGGGGAAAGGATTCCCTATTCAATAAATGGTGCTGGGAAAACTGGCTAGCCATATGTAGAAAGCTGAAACTGGATCCCTTCCGTACACCTTATACAAAAATTAATTCAAGATGGATTAAAGACTTAAATGATAGTCAGGTTTTTTACATGGTGGCTCTCTTCTACCAGAGTGTCCCAAAGAAGACCAGATAGAAACTGCGTGACTTTTCTGACCTTGTCTTGAAAGTCACTTAGCATTACTTCCCCGGTACTATATTGGTTGAAGCAGATACAAGCATGCCTAGATTCAAGGGGACAGGTCCTAAATCCCACTTCTGTGAGAAGATGTCAGAGAATTTGGGGGCCACGTGTTTAAAACTGCCACACTTTCTCTTCGTAGAGTAGATGGCTTCTATTGAGAATAGCACATAAGTACTGAAGTTTCTTTTCTTTTCTCTTCTCTTCTCTTTTCTTTTCTTTTTTTTCTTTTGACGGAGTCTCACTCTGTCGCCCAGGCTGGAGTGCAGTGGCATGATCTTGGCTCACTGCAACCTCTACTCCCAGGTTGAAATGATTCTCCTGCCTCAGCCTCCCAAGTAACTGGGATTACAGGCACATGCCACCATGCCTGGCTAATTTTTGTATTTTTGGTAGAGACAGGGTTTCACCATGTTGGCCAGGCTGGTCTCAAACTCTTGACCTCGAGTGATCCACCTGCCTTGGCCTCCCAAAGTACTGGGATTACAGGCTTGAGCCACCCCACCCAGCCTGAAGTTTATTCTTTCTTTTTGCTTGGTTGAAGCACAACCAAGCAAAAGAAATTTGTTTAAAATTATGATCACAGAATAAGTGTTACAGATTTTCCAGTGGTAACTTAATCCAGATAGTAATAACCTGAACATTAATTTCTTGCCTTTGTCTTGTATGGAGATTATGCAGAGGAGTTTGGACCTTGTTCTGTAGACAATTGGGAATCACTTGAGGCAGGAAGTATAGAAGTTGATTAGAAATAGGTAAGACTGGAGGCAAAAAGAGTAGCGCCAATTCTTTTCTTCCCCAAGCAGTGCAGGTGAGCAGTGAGATCCAGAACTGGGGCAGTGGCAGTTGGGATAGAGAGGAGTTGTTTAATTCAAGACATAGTAAAACATTAATAAAACGTAATTTTTTTTTTGAGACAGGGTCTCACTGTCGCCCAGGCTGGAGTGCAGTGGCACGATCACAGCTCACTCTAGCCGCAATCCCCTGAGCTCAAGCAATCCTCCCACCTCAGCCTCCTGAGTAGCTGGGACTGCAGGCACAAGCCACCGGTCCTGGCTAATTTTTAATTTTTTGTAAAGACGGGTGTCTCATCATGTTGCCTAGGCTAGTCTCGAACTCCTGGACTCAAGTGATCCTTCTGCCTTGGTCTCCCAAAATGTTGGGATTGCAAGTGTGAACCACTACATGCTGCCTAATATATTTGTAAAGAAATTATTTATGTTAGAATAGGTAGCAAACAAATGAACAAAATTCAAAATGTACAAAAGGATAGATAATAAAAATAAGTTTTTTTATCATCTCTTCTCCCCTATTTGCCCAGTTTTCCCCTAAGGCTATCACTATTACTAATTTTGTGTGTGTATTTCCAGAGATTCTATGCATATACAAACTTACTTTTATTGTACTGTATTCACTATTCTGTACCTTGCTTTTTTCACTTAAAATATATCTTGGAGATAGTTTATATCAAAACATATATAGCTGCCTTGTTGTCTTAACTGTAGAGGATTCCATTGTATAGTTAGGCCGTAATTTATTTATTTTTATTTTTTATTTTTTTGGAGACGGAGTCTCGCTCTTCTCCCAGGCTGGAGTACAGTGACGTGATCTCAGCTCAGTTCAACCACCACCTCCCGGGTTAAAACAATTCTCCTAGTTCAGGCTCCTGAGTAGCTAGGATTACAGATGCACACCACCACGCCCAGCTAATTTTTGTATTTTAGCAGAGACAGGGTTTCACCATGTTGGCCAGGCTGGTCTCGAACTCTTGACCTTGGGTGATCTACCTGCCTCAACCTCCCAAAGTGCTGGGATTACAGGTGTGAGTTACTGCGCCCGTCCATGCCATAATTTAAGTCAATCTCCTATAAAGATTTAAATTGTTTTTAGTCTTTCTTTTTTTTGAGACGGAGTGTCACTCTTGTTGCCCAGGCTGGAGTGCAATAGTACAATCTTGACTCACCGCAACCTCCGCTTCCTGGGTTCAAGCAATTCTTCTGCCTCAGCCTCCCAAGTAGCTGGAATTATAGGCATGTGCCACCACACCTGGCTAATTTTGTATTTTTAGTAGAGACAGGGTTTCTCCATGTTGGTCAGGCTGGCCTCGAACTCCCGACCTCAGGTGATCTACCCGCCTTGGCCTCCCAAAGTGTTGGGATTACAGGTGTGAGCCACCGTGCCCGGCCAGTTTTTCTTTACAACAAAAATGCTTTAATGAATATCTTCATTATTTCATACATGGGGAAGTATATCTGTGAGACAGATTGCTAGAGGTGGAATTGCTGATTCCAAGGATGTATGCATTGTATTTTTTCTTTTTTTTTTTTAAAGACAGGGTCTTGCTCTGTCACTCAGGCTGGAGTTCAGCTTACTATAACCTAGAACTCCTTGGCTCAAGCAATCCTCCTGCCTCAGCCTTCTGAGTAGCTAGGACTAAAGGTGTGTACCACCACGCCCGGCTAATTTGTAAATATTTTTTTCTGTAGAGACTGGAGGTCTTGCTGTTTCCCAGGCATGTCTCAAACTCCTGGCCTCAAGTGATCCTCCTGCCTCAGCCTCCCAAAGAGCTAGGATTACAGGAGTGACCTGCTGTGCCTGGCCTACATTATAAATTTTGATAGATACTACTAAATGGCTTTTCATGGAGAATAGAAACCAGTTTATATTCTCACCAGCAGTGTATGTGAGTAGCTGTTTCCTGCAACTTCATTAGCACTATGTTATCAGACTTTCGGATCTTTCCTGTTCTGATGGATGAAAGGTGGTATGTCATTGAAGTTTCAATTTACATTTCTCTTTAAGGCCATTTGTATTTATTTCTCTTTCTGTGTAAACTGGTGATATGCTCTGCGTACTTGCCTGTTGGATTGTTGGTCTTTTAAAAAATCAGTTTGTTGGAGCTTTTTGTATATTGAAGAAAAAGGTCCTTTGTAATATGAATTGTGAATATTTCCCCCAATTTGTCATTTGTCTTTTGATTTTAATGTAGTTTAATAGAACTTAATTTCTTAATAGTGTCTTATGTAGTTTGTGTCATATACAGGCCCTTTCCACTTTACGATTATTTTAACTGATGGGTCTATTTCAAATCTTCTGTACATCCTTTGTGTTCAGATCTCACTTCCTACTTTAATGGGAAAACAGAAGCTATTAAGACTTACAACTTGCTCCTTTCCTTTTATTTGGAAAGGCATCCTGTTTCCTAAGTTGGTATTGATTTGTTATCTAATTCTCAGTGCCCTTATTATATTCCAGGGATGTTGCCACATTGATTCTTTAACTTCTCCCTTGGTTCTAACTTCACATTAGCCATTTAGGTTCTTGTCTCTTGTGTTTGCCTATTTGTTTGTTTTAAAGAACCAGTTCTAGGTGTAGAAAAACAGACACTGGTACATTCGTGGTGGAAGTGCAGTCTTGGTACAGTCAATTTGGAGGGCAGTTTGAGAGTTAATATCTCTCAAACCTAAAAATGTATGTAGGCTTTGACCAAATTATTTCACTTTTTAGAAATGTACCCTATTGATAACCAAACGTATATGAAAAGTATATACAAAGATATGTTACCGCAGTATTTGTGGTAGAAGACTGGTAACTATCTTTGTTATATTTTTCAGTAGTTATGTATCCATCTGTTTCCATGCCTTTAATGCAGCCATTAAAATTCACACCATTCTGGGGACTATTTTTTGCCATTTTTCTTTTCATTTTTAGAGACAGGATCTCCCACTGTTGCCCAGGCTGGCTCATTGCAGCCTCAAACTACCGGGCTCAAGCAATCCTCCCACTTCAGCCTCCCTGGTAGCTAGGACTACAGGTGCATTCTGCCATGCCTTGCTAATTGTTTATTTTTTTTAGAGACAAGGTCTTGCTATGTTGCCCAGGCTGGTCTCAAAATCCTGGCTTCAAGTGATCCTCCCACCTCAGCCTCCCAAAGTGTTGGGACTACAGGCGTGAGCCACGTTGCCTGGCCACTAATTAATTTTCTTTTAGAATTTTGAAGGAGTACACTGTTATCCAGTTTTGCTCTTGTTGCTCTTTTTCTTTTTCCTGTGTTCTTTTTTCTTTTTCTTTTTTTTTTTGAGACGGAGTCTTGCTCTGTCGCCCAGGCTGGAGTGTAGTGGCACCATCTTGGGTCACTGCAAGCTCCGCCTCCCAGGTTCACGCCATTCTCCTGCCTCAGCCTCCCCAGCAGCTGGGACTACAGGCACTCGCCACCATGCCCGGCCAATTTTTTTGTGTTTTTAGTAGAGACAGGGTTTCACCGTGTTAGCCAGGATGGTCTCGATCTCCTGACCTTGTGATCCTCCCGCGTTGGCCTCCCAAAGTGCTGGGATTACCGGTACGAGCCACCGCGCCTGGCCCCTTTTCCTCTGTTCTTTATGACTTTCTGTCCTGATCTGCCAGCTTTAAAAAAATATTTTTTCAGGCCGGGCGCGGTGGCTCAAGCCTGTAGTCTCAGCTCTTTGGGAGGCCAAGACGGGCGGATCACGAGGTCAGGAGATCGAGACCATCCTGGCTAACACGGTGAAACCCCGTCTCTACTAAAAATACAAAAAAATTAGCCAGGCGTAGTGGTGGATGCCTGTAGTCCCAGCTACTCCGGAGGCTGAGGCAGGAGAATGGCGTGAACCTGGCCTGGGAGGCGGAGCTTGCAGTGACCCGAGATGGGGCCACTGCACTCCAGCCTGGAGTGCAAGACTCCGTCTCAAAAAAAAAAAAAAAAAAAAAAATTTCTCTTTGTCGTTTTATCTACTGTTTGTAAAATTGTTTTTAACTTCCTCTTCCAACTCTTCTATTGAATTTTTAAATTCCTACTATTATTTTTAATTTCTAAGAACTGCTTTTACCCGTTTAAGAGTTTTTTTAAAATTATGAATTGTTGAATTTTATCAAATGCTTTTTCTATGTCTATTGAGATCATATGATATTTTCTCCTTTAATCCATTATGGTGGTAATTCTACAAAGTAGTATTTTAAATGTTTAATCACTCTTGAATACTTTGGATAAGCTTACATGATCATGCTTTTTTTACATTGCTGTGTTAGTTTGCTATTTTGTTCATGAGCTCATATTTTGTATATGTATCTATGTCCATGATTGAAATCAGTGTGTAATTTTCCTTTGTTGTACTGCCCTTGTCTGGTTTTGGAATCAAGGTTATGCTGGTTTGATCAAAAGTTGGCTGGGGCTGCAAATTACACTGACAAAAGACAAATTAACAAGAGAAAAACAAAGTTTTTCTTTTCTTCAAAGTTTATTCATGGCACATACATAAGGAGAGCTCAGTGATGTGTAACTCAAAGAGGTAGTTAGAACTTGGGGTTACATAGCATCTTAGCAAAGAATAGTAATTTTTTAGAGAAGTGACAAGACAAAGGAAAAGGACATTGAGCTTCTAGGGGTAGCAAGTGTGGGAACACAAATATATGGGGAAACTAGGTAGATAAAGGCTAGTTAGCAAGGTTTGTTTGTGTTGACTCTCAGTGCCATCCTTTCTCCAGTGATGAGGCTTTTTATCTCCTTCCTGGTAAGGAAAGTGGTTGGGGGACACTTTCACAAAGGTAGAGGAAAGGTGGATGTGGGGAGGGAGGCAGAGAACTTGTCCTGTGTCTGCTTTTTCTCAATTGCCTTCAGCACAAAATAATTCTTATGCCAGGGTAGCATACTCTGAACTCCTTCGTTAGAATTAACTAAAGGCATAGCATATAATTCTTTGGTACCACTTACCAGAGAAAGAAAGGGAAGGTGTAGGAATGAAGAGATCTGGTGGCGGCAGTGGCTGTCCAGGGTGGTGATGGAGGTGGGAGGCAGATGAAGATGGGAATGGAGGACCAAGTCTGTGTAAGTCATTGATAGCAGTAAAAGTGACTATTGTCCCCAAAGCTTTCTTGTCGAATGCCTGTGAATTTCGAGGGTGGGAATAATGCACTCATGGTTATCATATGAAACCTATTTGGGGCAAGATAGTAGAAATAAAATGAACTGTGTAATCTGTCCACAATCTTGAGAATTTACCAACCCTTGGGAAAAATTAGCAAGTGCTTAAAGAGAAGAATATCAGTGTAAAGAAGCATGGACTACAAGTCTGTTAAGTGGTACAGGCAGTAATTACAACCATGAA
The DNA here is from genome assembly GCF_009828535.3 of Hylobates moloch. Classification (NCBI taxonomy): domain Eukaryota; kingdom Metazoa; phylum Chordata; class Mammalia; order Primates; family Hylobatidae; genus Hylobates; species Hylobates moloch. Next base: position 210,200,071 of record NW_026652276.1, read on the forward strand.
ACCACTCAGAAGAATGGTTTATCTCCAGGGATATAAAGGTAAAGCCTTATGTGGGAACCAGCATGTACTTTGGCATTAAAAGAAGAGAAGGGAAGGAGAACAGAAAGTAAATAGAAAGATTTTAATAGGAAGAAGACAGAACAGGCATTTTAAACTGAGGAAATTATATGCAAAAGTACAGGGGTGGAATTGGGAAGGGACACCAGTGTTGAAGTATTCCTGTTACTTGTTGGTATCATCATTCACCCTATCAACTGGTAGGAGAGCACCAGAAACCCAAGTCTTCTTAGACTCCTCCTCCCCATTAACTCAAAGGTAATATCCAGAAGAAACAACATTTTTGAAAGGAGAGTAAGAGTCATGACTCAGTTTTGAACCTAAGTGACCAGAATAATAGATTTTAAAAATATATGGGTAGGGAGGTAGTTTGAAGGAGACAGTAATGAAGAGAGAGACTCCTTCCTTTAAAATAGGAATAAAGAAGCAAAAGGTAGGTGAATATACCAAGAACTTCCAATTAAAAGAAGAGGGAACTTGTAGTAATCTCCCTTCTGTGTGTTAGAGAATGCGGCTATGTAGCTTTGTACCTTTTAGGACTTAACAAGGGTTAATTATAATCAACCGTTGGAACACACTGTTCTAAACGCAGTATTATTCACTTGCCACCTATTTTGGGAGTTCATGCATAAGCATATAAAATTACCATTAGACTGTTTCAAAGTGGTAGACCTATATTTTAAAGTAAGAGCATTTATTTTACATGTTTAAAATAAGGGATATATAAATCTTCCCTTTCTCCCTACTCACCTCTGCTCACCACAGGCAGTCATTGTTGACATCATCTTGTGCTTCATTCTAGAAAAATTTGGCATATATGTATATAATATACATTATGTGTTACATACAAGTATATGTTAACATATATATCTTGATAATGTATTTATACTATGTATCTTGAAACAATTTCATTTACATCTTTTAATTATGTAAAATCTTTTCTCTTTTCCTTTGGCCTCTGGCCCCATTTCCAATAGGGAAGTATACTATGGGGATATAAATTCCAAATACCTGTTTTGTTTGTCTATCCAATTTTCTATTTCATTGTATTCACATTGGATTAAAGTTGCTTAAAACAGCAAAACATTTTCCTTTTTTATTTAAAATTTTTTGTCTTAAAAAGCATGAGGAGAAGGCATGGAAATATTAGTCACATTTCTTGGTATTCGATATTCCTGTGAGTAGTGTTTATTAGCTCATCTTTCTTGATTGGCATATCCTTACAGTTGCCTCCCACTAGAGGGCACCAGGATATTGTTTGTTTTTAGTGGTCTGTTTATGATGAACTTAGCATTAATTTTCATATGTTTTGTTATTTGTCCTGCATTATAATAGGAATTAAATCTTCATGCTGATGTCACTTTGTTAGAGATACATGGACAATTAAGGCACCTTCCCTGCAATCAATTGTGACTTCGAAGACTATTTTGTGCTTAATACTTAAGAAGAAAAGGAGAGGGGGAGCTTAGAGCAGTGGGAAATTCCAGAAGTAGACCTCTACCTATAGAATGAACTGGATTTTGAAAAAGAAGCCAAGATAATTCTGTGGGGAAAAATTTTTCTTTTCAACAAATGGTGCTGGAACAATTAGATATTGTTTGGGGGAAAGTGAACTTTGTTTCTGATCTCATTCCAAGTATAGAAGTTAACTTAAAATGGGTCATAGACTATAGAAAAAAACAAAGGAGAAAATCTTCATGACCTTGGGGTAGGCAAAACTTTCTTTGCACACAAAAAATACTCTAAAAGAAAATGTTTTGATAGAGTTCTCCAAAATTAGAAACTTCTATTCAAAAGACACAGGTAAGTAAATAAAAAGGCAAGCACAGACTGGGAGAAAATATTCACAATACATATACAGAAAAATGACGGGTATTTAGAATTCATATAAAGAAATCTAAAACTCAGTAATAAGATAATCTAGTTTCTTAAATGGACAAATGATTTGAACAGACATAGCACAGTAGATACTATATGAATGCCAATAAACACATAAGATACTCAACACCACAAGAGAAGTGCAAATTAAAACCACAGTGATATACTGCACACCTGCTAGAATGGCTAAAATTAAAAAGAGTGACAATAGCTACTACTGATGAGGATGTGGGACAATTGTAATGATCATACATTGCTGGTGGGAAACAGTTTATTTTTAATATATTCTTACCAGGTGACCCAGCAATTTCACCCTTACCTATGCATTTACCCAAGAAAATGAAGCCCATTGTTCACATGAAGACCTGTACACAAGTGTCCGTGGCAGTTTGATTCATAATGGCCCCAAAGTGGAAACAACACCACATGTCCATCAATAAGTGAATGGATAAATAAAGTATGGTACACCCATGTAATGTGCTACTCAGCAGTAAAAAATAATGAACTACACATGTAACAGTATGGATGAATCTCAAAAACATTAAATGAAAGAAGCTAGACATAAAAGAGTATTTTGATTCCATATGATTTGTATGACATTCCATAAAAGGCAAATCTATCTATAGTAACAGAACAGAACAGATCAGTAGTTGCCTCGGGTTGTGATAGTAGTGAGATGAGTCAGCAACAAAAGAGAAAATAAACTGAAGTAACCAAAAATTATAAGTGTTATGAAGGAAACAAAGCAGGTGGCAGTATGTATAAAGGCCCTAAGTTGGAAAAGAAGACTGTTGATGGAGTATAGTGAACAAAGGAGTGAGTGGTAGGAGAGATAAATAAGGGACCAGGTCATGTGGAAAGAGTCCTTAAAAGGGGCAGGAAGCGGGGAGGAAAAAAAAGAGTTCTTACTAACTTGACAGGGAACAGACTACAGCTCAAATAGAAATCCTTCCTTCAGCTGGGCATGGTGGCTCACACCTGTAATCCCAGCACTTTGGGAGGTCGAGGCGGGTGGATCACCCGAGGTCAGGAGTTCGAGACTATCCTGGCTAACATGGTGAAACCCCATCTCTACTAAAAATATGAAAATTAGCCAGGCATGGTGACAGGTGCCTGTAATCCCAGCTACTCGGGAGGTTGAGGCAGGAGAATCACTTGAACCCAGGAGGCAGAGGTTGCAGTGAGGTGAGATCATGCCACTGCACTCCAGCCTGGGTCACAGAAAAAAGAAAAATTTTTCCTTCAGTGGGAGAAGGTAAGAAGGAAGCTGTGCAAATGAGGTTTGCCTGGTGATTGGAAAGGGAGAGAGTTTACATCAGACATTTTTCTGTTTTCTTACATTTATTTTCTTTTTTTTATGTAAAGTAAGTCTGCCACCTGAAGGTGAAGAAGTTGAGGGGACAAACATACAATATTCTTTTTGGGAGAGGATAGGGGAGTATGTGCCTACTAAAGAAACTTTGTAAGATGACTGAAGAACTATTGATGCTCATTAGATGTTTGGGAAGGTGATTTTAATATGAAACCTGTCAGCTTAGTCACACATGGTTTTTCTTTTGCAACATGTAACTGCTTGGGCCCAGACATGGAATTAATAATATATGTCATCAGAATTTAGGTTTTGCCTGGCAGAAACAATGAAGAGAGTGAAGGTGGTGTTGTGGTTGGCTTGCTTTTGTCTAGACCATTGATCACTGAGTGAAGGTGTTTCCAGAGTCATTATCAAGATGGACAGGAAATCTAGGCTAGAAAAGGAGGAAAATGAAACTAGGAAAGAGTTCATGAATAGGAAGAGAATGATAGGATCATTGGCTGGAGAATACAGAATTATATACTGGGGCCATTTCTGCAAATGAAATGGTAGGATAGGAGGAAGTGATCTCAGAGTGACTTCCAGGTTTCCGAAATAGAGGCTCAATTATTGACATAGGTAATCCTAGAGGAGGAAGAGCAGGTCTGGGGGGTAAGATGATGGGTTCAGTTTTGGACAGGCTGTGTCTGAGGAACCTGTGGGATGTATAAGTGGAGATGTCCAATGAGCAATTAAGTATATAGATCTGTGAGATCTGGGCTATAAGTAGAGATTTAGCAGTTATCAGCATATAGATGATAACTGAAACATGGTAACAGAAAAGATTATCAGAGAGGATTTGTGGGATAAGAGAAGGTAAGGGTGTGCAATTTCCTTTTTCCACAACCAGAGTGGTTGTGGTGGTGGTTGGTATTTGGTTTCGTTCCTTTTCCTTCAGTATTGTGTCTTGTTTTTCAAATAAATCCTAAGAAATACAACATGGAATGATGGTAAGAGCAGAGTTAAAGTCCTGTCTTTGCTATTTCCTACTATGTGCCTTGAGTAGTTAAACTTCTCAGAGCCTCAGTTTTTTCAACTATTAAAAACAGTGGTATCAAAAGAATGAGAAGACAAACAACAGACGGAGAGAAAATATTTGCACAAGACCTATATGATAAAGGACTGTTATCTAAACTGTGAAAATAGCTCTTAATAATGACACAACCTGATTAAAAAGTGGGCAAAAGACATGAATAGACAACTCACCAAAGAAGATATATAGATGTCTAATAAGTATCTAAAAAGATGCTCAACATCATATGTCATTAGGGAAGTGCAAATTAAAACCATTTGAGATACCACTACTCATCTATTAAAATGCCAAAATTCAGAACACTGATAACACCAAATGCTAATGAGGTTGTGGAGCAAAAGGAACTGATTCATTGGTGGGAATGCAATATTGTACAGCTACTTAAAGACAGTTTGGTAGTTTCCTAGAAAACTAAACATATTCTTACCATACAATCCAGCAATTCCATTCCTTGGTATTTACCTAAAGGAATTGAAAACTTCTGTCCACACAAAAACCTGCTCACAGGTGTTTATAGCAGCTTTATTTATAATTGCCGAAATTTGGAAGCAATTTTAAAGATGTTCTTCAGTAGGTGGGTGGGTAAATAAACTGTGGTACATCCAGACAATGGAATATTATTCAGTGCTAAAAAGAAATTAGTGATCAAGTTGTGAAAACATATGATAGAAGCTGAAATGCATATTACTAAGTGAAGTAAGGCAACCTGAAAAGGCTACATACTGTATGATTCCAAATATATGACCTTCTGGTAGAGGAAAAATATGGAGACAGTGAAACGATCAGTGGTTGCCAGGGGCTGGGAGAAGGGAAGGATAAATAGGCAAAGCACAGAAGATTTTTAGGGCTGTGAAATCATCCTGTATAATGCTACAATGATGGTACACATCATTATACATTTGTCTAAACTCATAGAATGCATAACACCAAGAGGGAACCCAAATGTAAACTGGGGACTTTGGGTGATAAAGATGCGTCAGTGTAGGCTTATTGATTGACTGTAACAGATGTACCACTCTGGTGCAGGTTGTTGACAGCGGGGAAAACTATGTCTGTGAGGGGCAGAGGGTATGTGGGAACTCTGACTTTCTCCTCAATTTTGCCGTGAACCTAAAACTGCTCTTTAAAAGTCTATTTTTAAAAACAGAACAGCTGTGATAAGAAACTGCATGGAGACAGGTCAAATAACTAAGGACTACTGGTCTAAATTCAAAATCACCCTCAGCTGTATAGGTACTTATGCGTTCACTTGCGGCTTAGCTTACTGCTGCTTAATGGGAAAGTTTTGCTTCCCTTCCTCACCTCTGTTTTTTGTTTTTTTGTTTTTGTTTTTGTTTTTGTTTTTTTACAGGGATAGTGAACAATTACAGTCCTTGGAAAGATTGAATTATAGCTTAATGAATGTACAGATACAAATGTCTGGATTTTTATATTGTCAGGGGTAGAAATGACGAGGGAAGACACACAACCCCCACAATTAAAAGGTGTTTATTTCACTATTCTAAGGAATATTTGAATCTCCTTTCAGTTGTATCCCTTACCTTGTTTACTTTACACCCAAGTGGCATTTCATACCTTAAAGCTTTTCAGATAGATATTACAGTATCAATCTACTTTGCGTACCAGGACCTCCTTCCCCTGTGGATTCCAAAACAATTTCTGAAAATATGGGAGAAGGATCTTCAGTTATACCCACGTATACGAAATAGCATATGTCTGGATGAAAGATACGTCTGGAAATTTATCCTACAGATATTCTCACACATGTAGAATATTCACTACAGCATTATACATTCATATGTAGAATGCATTACATTCACATGTAGAAGCATATTCACTACAGCATTATATCACGGTGATAAATAGCACAGGGTAGGAGCAATCTAAATGTCCATTGGCAGGGAACTGGTTAAATAAATATTGGTATATCTATAAAATAGAACAATGTGCAGAAGTTAAAAAGAGTGAGGCAACTCTGTATATGGATAGTGAAAGTCTTCAAGATAATGTTGAGGGGGAAAACTGGATGCAGAACTACATGTATGATATGCTACCATCTGTGTAGAAAAAGAAACATTACCCCCCCACACACACACATGCTTTTATGAAAAGAAGTCTCTAGAAGAATGCACAAGTAAGATTTCTCTCTAGAGAGGATATTCAGGTGCTGAAGGAAAAGGGTAGAGACTTTTCACCATATACTCTTTATATCTCTTGAACTTTGTGCCATAGTTAAAAACAAATGAAGAAATAAAATTCAGATTTTAAAAACCTTTCTGATAGGATTGTCACAAGGATTAAATGAGTCATGTATATAATCTAATGCATTGCCTGGCATCTAGTTAAGTATATAATACTTACTAAATATGATACTTACTAGCCTTTGTTTCTGTCCCTTCCCCTCCAGTTCCATAATTGCTGTTTGGAGGGTTCACAGGGTTTATTTTCTTCACCTAGGCCAAGGATTGTTAACCTGAATGGATCAATGAACCTTTGAAATTGCAAATTTTGTGTAAGCATATGCTTATTCCAGACTTCCTAGATTCTAGAGAGAAGAGGGTCTGTGACTTTAATCAGATTTGCTAAGGAAGGGAAGGTCCCATGGCCCTAAAAGGTTAAAACACACTAACCTAAGCTGTTTTGCTATTTTATGTTTCTTTCCACCAGAAAATACTCTGCTGTCAGATCGTTTTCTCTTTATAGCTAGGAAAAGACTCTGGCTGACTTTTTTTCCTCATAACTTTTATCTTTTCTAAATATATCATGTCTGGGCAAGTAATTTAAACTTTCTAGGTCTCAACTTCTTAACTGTAAAAAGAAGTGATTGATCTGGACAAATTCAAAGGTTCCCTTCATCTTGAAAATGTTTTGATTCTATCTAGGTTTACTATGTATGGACTTTAAAAATTAGAAATATTGTCATAAACCAAGACAAACCCTTATGCTAAGAATAATCTTTAGGTAGAGGCCTAAATCTTGACTGAGGGATAAAATTGGAGGTTCGTATATACAAATATAAGAACATATGCCAGGCTGGGCGTGGTGGCTCATGCCTGTAATCCCAGCACTTGGGAAGGCTGAGGTGAGAGAATCACCTGAGGTCAGGAGTTCGAGACTAGCCTGGCCAACATGGTGAAACCCCATCTCTACCAAAAAAAAAAAAAAACCACAAAAATTAGCCAGGCATGGTGGCACATGCCTGTAATCCCAGCTACTCAGGAGGCTGAGTGAGGCAGGAGATTCGCTTGAACCCGGGAAGCGGAGGTTGTAGTGAGCTGAGATGGCGCCATTGCATTCCAGCCTGGGCAACAATGCAAGACTGTGTTTCAAAAAAAAAAAAAAAAAAGCATATGCCAACCTGATTCCATATGGAACAGCCATGGTTTATTTTCATACCAGCAATAAAGCTACCTTACTAAAGAAATAGGCTATGTAAGATCCCCTAGTAGTCCTGTTGACATCTCTGTAAAATCTCTCCCATCTCAAGGTCTTTTCTCTGCTTTGTTTTGGGAAAAGAGGAGAACAGTAGAACCAGTGAGTTGTAGTTCTACACTAATAAAAAATGCCTCTATCAATATTGATCATTATCTGTTACTTGATTGAAGTCCAGATCATAGTTCTTATTTATGAAAAATCAATCTGCATACTTTAACTCAGATGTACATTTAGTTATTCATATTATTGTACAACTCAATTACTCAGAAACATTTGTCCCAAATTTATACTGTGGTCATTTTTGCTTATTGCTTCAAAAGGCTTTATAGAAGATGGGATTCTTGACCTACAAGGCAGTTCAGGGTTAATACATTCAACAAGCATACGAAGATAAAGGCATTTCAGATAAAGCATGCAGAGGTACCTGGATTCAGGTTTTAGCTCTGTGTCTTATGAGCTCTGATCTTGGGTCAGTCACTTATCCTGTCCATACTTGTTTCCTCAGTTGTGAAATGGTGATAATAAAAGCACCTACTTATAGCATTATAAGGATTAAATGAGATAATACATGCCAAAATAACATAGTATTTGGAATGTAGAAGGCATTCAACAAATGTAGTCTTCTTTTTTTTTTTTTTTTCCAGATGGAGTCTCACTTTTGTCACCCAGGCTGGAGTGCAATGGTGTGGTCTCAGCTTACTGCAACCTCCGCCTCCCGGGTTCAAGGGATTGTCTCACCTCAGCCTCTCGAGTGGCTGGGACTACAGGCGCGTTGTGCCACCACACCTGACTAATTTTTGTATTTTTAGTAGAGACAGGGTTTCACTATGTTGGCCAGGCTGGTCTCGAACTCCTGACCTTGTGATCCTCCTGCCTCAGCCTTCCAAAGTGCTGGGATTACAGGTGTGAGCCATTGCACCCAGCCTCCTTCATTTTCTTTTCTTTCTTTTTCTTTCTTTTTTTCTTTTTTTATCTTTTAGAGATGGAGTTTTGCTCTGTTACTCAGGCTCTCAGCTCACTGCAATCTCTGTCTCCCAGGTTCAAGTGCTTCTCCTGCCTCAGCTTCCTGAGTAGCTGGGATTACAGGCTCCCACCACGATGCCCCGCTAATTTTTGTATATTTAGTAGAGACAGAGTTTCACCATGTTGACCAGGCTGGTCTTGAACTTCTGACCTCAGGTGATCCAACCTCCTCGGCCTCCCGAAGTGCTTGAGCCACTGCGCCCGGCCCCGGCCTAATTTCTTTTTTAAAAGCAAACAATTCATCCTTAAGTATTAGAAATAGCATAAATTTTATTTTATTCTAGAATATTATTAAATTCTAAAATAGCAGTTTTAAATGATTTTAAATTTATGAAAGTGGAAAAAATTTTGAATTTTATTTTAAAACAAGTCAAAGATACTTATTTTTGGTGTTTCCGCATAGGCATAAAGAACACTTTTGGATTAAAAAAATAACAATTTATTGGATGATAGTGAAGTTACAGAGATTATAGTGGGTATAGCTGGAGATACCAGCAGGAACATAGTAGAAATAATAAGCCAAAAGCACATTTATTTATACTGTAACCAATCTCCTTGGAAAGTCTTTAGAAAACACAAAAATATACAAGCATACATTCCATTTATTCAGCCTGATGACATCATCACACATATAGCCTCTGGAAAACCCCACTCTACACTCAAGAGAGAATGAAAAGTGAAAAAGACAAATGACATTTTAGTATTATGAAGATGCTTTTGACCTCAAAAGCCCCTAAATCAAAGGGGAAGGTGAAAAGGAAATCCCTGTTGGCAATGGTAGAGGCTATGGAAGATTGGGTCTTGCAAAATTTATTAGAAGACATTTCTGAAGAGAAGACCTTCTGAGGCACCCCTTTGCAGGTAAAAAACATTCATGTCCTCTTTCTCCACAAAGCTTTTGTTAATCACCAGACCTCACAGTGGTCTTGCAGCACCTCTTAAAGCAGTGGTTCTCAAAATGTGGTCCGTGGACTCCCAGGAGTCCCTGATACTCTTTTTCAAGGTCTGTGAGGTCAGAGCTGTTTTCATAATAATACTAAGGTGTTTGCCTTTTCTATTGTGTTGACATTTTGCACTAATGGTACATAAGCAATGATAGGTAAGTAATTAATAATCATTAGTTATTGTATTTGTCATTGGTGTGTACTTGCAGATAACATCTTTCTTCCAGTTTCACTTAGAATGTCTTTGATGAAGCCATTAAAATGATTAGTTTTATTAAATATCAATCCTGGAGTATAATTTTTTTTTAATGAAATGGGAAGTACACATAAAGTACTTCAGCTGCATGCTGAAATATAATGGTTGTCTTGAGGGAAAGCTTTCCTGATTGTTTGAATTGCAAAGTGCACTAGCCTCCTTTTTTTAATTGTATATCTCTTTTACTTTACAGAGAGACTATGGTTATTCAGGTTTGGGCATCTGGCAGATACTTTCTTGAAAATGAATGAAGTGAGCCTGTCTCAAGGAAACTGACAGTATTGTTGTCATTGATAAAATTCAAGCTTTCAAGTGAAAATTAGAATTTTGGAAAACCCAAACCCACCACCATGAGCTTGACAGCTTCCAGTCAAGCTGTCCCCAGTGTAGACCTCGTATTTGAGCTCCAGACTCTCACGTCTACCTATCTATATATATATACTGTGTCCACATAAATGTTTCATATTCTAAATTTAACATGTTCACAATGGAATTTTTTATTTCTCCCACAAAACTTTCTCTCTTTCACCCTGCCCCAATTTTTCTCATCTTAGTAAATCACCTCCAACCCAATTGTTCAAACTAGAATTGAAGTCATTATTTCTTTTTCCTCACCTCCTACTTCCAATCCGTTAGCAAGTCTTGTGAGTTCTGCCGTCAAGATTACCTCAGATCTGCCTGCTTTTCTCCACCTTTGCTATCAGCCTATTCCAGGTTACCATCATCTTGCACTTGATCTACTGCATCAGGTTTCTCATTGGTCTTCCCTTCATGCCTGTCTCTAATCCATTTTCCACACAGCAGCAGATGTAAATAGAAATTATTTTATGTCACTCCATTGCTTAAAATCGTTTAATAATGCCCATTATACATAGAATAAAATTCAAATTCCTTAGCTTATAAGGCCTTTCATGTTTAGGCCTTTACCTCCTCATTCTTTTTTTTTTTTTGAGACAGAGTTTTTCTCTCATTGCCCAGGCTGGAATGCAATGGTGTGGTCTTGGCTCACTGCAGCCTCCGCCTTCCGGGTTCAAGCGATTCTCCTGCCTCAGCCTCACGAGTAGCTGGGTACAGGTGCCTGCCACCACACCTGGCTAATTTTTGTATATTTTTAGTAGAGATGGGGCTTCACCGTGTTGGCCAGGCTGGTCTCGAACTCCTGACCTTATGGATCTGCCTGCTTTAGCCTCCCAAAGTGCTGGGATTACAGGTGTGAGCCACCATGCCCAGCCGTTCTTTACATTCTTTACAACCTCATTCTCCCTTTCATTCACTAAATTCCAGCCATACAAGTAATCTTTCTATTCCTTAAACATGCCAAGTTCTTTCTTATATCAGGGGTTTTGCAATTACTATTTTCTTTCTTTCATATAGCAAGCTTTCTCTCATCCCTCTGGTCCTAGTTCAAATGTTATCACCTTAAAACTGCCTTTCTTGATTATTCTATCTAAGGTAGTTTCTTCCTTTTATACCTTATTTAGCCTCTTGGTCATTTCCTGTATAACACTTAGCATAAATTTAATTATTTCATCTATCTATTTACTTAATTTTTTCTCCATCTCCCTTATTAGATAAAAATAAGCAAATAATTTTAGATGTGTTAAGATGGAGGTGCCTATAGGAATATCATAGAGTGACGCCATCTAATAGGCCACTGTCTGGAACTTAAGCTCAGAGGGAGATGTTATTAATAGATACAGAGTTTTGGAAATTATGTGTACGTTAATAGTAAATGAAGCCATGGATACAGGTAAGAGGAATATTTGACTGAAGAGGACACAGAGACTAGAATAGAATCTTCAAGAATTCCCACATTTGAGGGACCAAAAAAAGAAGCCCAAAGGAAACTGAGAATGAAGATATCTTGGAGATAAAAGGAAATATTAGTATAATATCAGAAAAGCCAAAGGAAGAGAGTCTTTCAAGGAAGAAATATTAATAACTATGTCAAAATCCTGAGAAGTAAAGTAAGCTGAGAAGTATCCAATAGGTGTAGCAACAGGAACGTAGTAACCACGGCATGAATAATTTCAGTGGATTGGCAAGACAAGACAGACCATAATAGATTGAGGACTAAATGGAAGGTGAAGAGTTATGGATATACTCTAGTAAGTTTAGAAAGCCAAGGAGTTTGGCATTGAAGGCAATCCCCAAGAAGGTGAGAGAGAATTTGATCCAGAGCACTGGTGGAAGGATAGATTTTGATGGGAAGAGAGGCTCTTCCATTAAAACAGGAGGGAGATAGAAGATGGATGTGGGGAAGTTTATAGGTTTGAGTATCAAGAAGTTGGAAAAGAAATTGTTTCCATTTAATGATTTTAGTTTTTTCTGTAAAATAAGAGTAGAAGTAATATACTGAGAGTAAGGGGTGTTATAGCTGGACATTTGAGAAAAGTATAGAACATTATGACAGCTGGTATGGAGACGAGAAGAAAGGGCTGAGTAAGGAAATGTAACAGGATTACTAGGTTGTATTGACCTGTGTATCTGGGTTGTTTTCAGCAGCAGAACAGTCCAGGCGTAGGCATGACCATTTGGTAATGGTAGTCTGCCTATGTGTGGTCCGTTGCAAGTCTTCACTGTAGATGACATTGAGTAAGACTTGCTCTTGCAACCGAACATAGACTCTGGTTAACACTACAGTGTCACCATTGCATTAAGGAGATAGATTGAACTTCCTTCCACTTTCTCTGTCACTGCTAGACTTGGCAGAAGATTTTGACTAGAGCATCTTTACCTTGTAGAGAACTGCACTTAGAAGCAAAGTTGAAGTGATTTATGGACCTCACAGAAGGGATTTTAGCTCCTGTAGGAAATAATTGGCTCATGACCTTTAAAATTAGAGGAAATTTGCCTTGGAATCATCTAGAGCAAGTGAACACAGCAGCACAGTCAGTCCTCATTATTTCAGATTCCGTATTTGCAAATTTGCCTAGTCAGTAAAATTTATTTGTAACCCCAAATGAATACCCCCGATCCTTTTGGGGTCATAGACATGCACAGAATGGTGAAAAATTTGTGTCACCTGACATGCATTAAGCAAAAATTGTCCTGGAATACAAACCTTCAAGAAGACCTACAGAGCTGAGGTCAAACATGACAATGGTCTGCCTTCCTGTTTCATCCCTCATACTGTAAACAAGTGTCCTGTTCATAATCTGTTTAGTGCCATATATTTTTGAATTTTTGTGCTTTGTTTTAGTGATTGCACTGTGTAAAATGGTCCCCAGGTGTCATGGTAAAGTGTTGTCTAGTGTTCTTAAGCCCAAAAAGGCTGTGATGTGTGTTACTGAGAAAATGTGTGTTAGATCAGCTTAGTTCAGACATGAGTTATAGTGCTGTTAGCTCTGGGTTCAATGATAATGTACCAAAATACATTAAATAAGATGTCTTTAAACAGAAACACATATAAAACAAGATTATCTGTTGACACAAATGCTGAGAATCACATGCACCTAACCTTGTATTTTTCCTAGGAGCAATGGTTCAGTGTTGGCAAATTCAGTGTTCATGGCAACTTTATAGAATGTAAGTAACTACCTCAAATAATAAGAATGAACGTATTTTATATATTTATTTTGGAGGACCTTAAAGTATCTTACAGACATTAGCTCATTCATCAACACAGCTTCCAGAAATTGGCTGCTAGAGAATGAGTTGTTATTTGGAGGATAAGGGAAAATTCACTCTGTAGGTCTCCCTTAAGGTTTGTATTCTAGGACAATTTTTGCTTCTTAAGTAGACAGTATTTACCCTTGGAGGTAAAAAGATCTGCTTGCTAATTATGGTTATGTTTGATTGATTTGCTTTGGAACTAATTGGAATATTCCCTATTTGACTTCAATAGGGAAAGGTTAAAAGGTAAAGCATTTTGGAAAGCAGTCAGAACTTTTTGGCAGAAAAGTACCAGGTAGAGAGAAATAATCATAGTGGTTATTATCACAAATGTAAAAAAGGTAATGATATAAATTGCTGGATACATATTTGAATGTGTTATGTTGAAAATGGCTACTCACATATATATTATAGGAACTTTTCTCTCCTTCAACTCGGCATTCAAACCTTTGTCTAGATCCTGCTAATTCTTCCTTTATACGATTTCTCAAATTTGTTCCTTCTTTTTCATTAATATAGTGATAATCTGGAAATCCAGACTTAAAGCATTTTCAAAGTTGACCTTAAAGTTGCTCTCATTTCTTTCAGCCACATTTTCCCTTGAATGTAAGAGTTACACAGTAATAAACCATCTTCCTTAAGCATATTTTTATCACATTCTGCAGAGATATTACTGCCCTACTTAGAAACTTTCAGTGGCTGCTAGTTGTCTATTTTTAAATTACTATAAACCACTGTCTCTTCATGTTCCTTAATTCTCCTATAGCCTTTCCACCCTACCCCCTATAATTGATGTCATCTCATAATTTATTATGTGTGCAGGGGAACCTCTAGGTGTTAATTCCTTCATCTTATTATAACCAAATCTATAAAGCTGCCTGTGTCTATTCCTTTTTTCCCTTCCATTGCAAAGGAAAGAAGTATTAGAACATGGGCATCTTTGATGAGGGGCATTATTTTGTCTACCACACATTTCTTTTTTTCTTCTCAATATAAGAGCAATGTATCCTCATTCCAGAAAAATTAGAAAACAGACCAGCAATTTAGGAACTGTGTAGGCCCTGTTGATCTCCTAATGGAAATAGAGACCCTTAGTTCATGTTGATTAAGAAGGGAGGGTCTCTGATTACTTAAGGCCTTTAAGATACTCCAAAAGTTTGTCAAAAGTCATAGAGAAGAAAAGTGTCACCTTCCACATAAAATCCATGGGGAAAAGGAGTACTGTAAGACTCTTGGCAAGGTATTTAGTTTCTCTAGGTCTTGGCTTCTTTATCCTTAAAATAAGAAATTGAATTAGCTGATTTTTAAAATTATTGTCTTTTCATATATAAAGGCTGGTACCTGCATTCTGCTAAAAATCAAAAGAGATAAATAGATAACAGACATAGGTTTGCTGGTTTTTTAATCAAATCAATGTATAGTGTTATTTCGGGATTCAGTCAGTTACATTTTCAGTCATGAAAGACAAGGAAAGACTGAGAAGCTATCACAGATTGGAGGATACCAAGGAGGACAACCAAAAGCAATGTGGGATCCTGGATGGGATACTGGAACTGAAAAGGGATATTAGTGGAAAAACTAGTGAAATCTAGCTAAAGCCTGCAGTTTAGTTAATAGTTAATAGTATTACACCAATGTGAATTTCTTAGTTTTGATAATTGCTGTGATTTTACAAGAAGTTAACCTTAGAGGATGCTAGGTGAAGTACATATGGAAACTCTGTGCACTATTTTTGCAAGTTGTTTCTAAGTCTAAGATTATTTCAAAAGAAAATGTTTTTTATTAATAAGAGTGGGAAAGCAAGCCACAGAGGGAGAGAAGTTGTTTGCAAGATTTATAACTGCAAAGAACTCAAAATCAGAATATATAAATAACTCATATAAATCAGTAAAGACTGACAACCCAGTAGAAAAACAGGCAAAAGACTTGACTCTTCACATAAGAGGATGTCCAAATAGCCAATAAGCATATAAAAATGTGCTTGGTGGGCCAGGCGCGGTGGCTCACGCCTGTAATCCCAGCACTTTGGGACGCTGAGGCGGGTGGATCACCAGGTCAGGAGATCTAGACCATCCTGGCTAGCACGGTGAAACCCCGTCTCTACTAAAAATACAAAAAATTAGCTGGGCGTGGTGGCGGGCACTTGTAGTCCCAGCTACTTGGGAGGCTGAGGCAGGAGAATGGCGTGAGCCCGGGAGGCGGAGCTTGCAGTGAGCTGAGATCGTGCCACTGCACTCCAGTCTGGGTGACAGGGCGAGACTCCGTCTCAAAAAAAAAAAGAATTGAAAGTGGGGCCTCAAATAGATATTTGCACATCACTGTTGATACCAGTGCTGTTCACAATAGCCAAAACTGGAAACAACACGAATGTCTATCGACAGATGAATGGATAAACAAAATATGGCAGAGACATAAAATGGAATATTATTCAGCTTTAAAAAGGAATGAGGCTGGGCACGGTGGCTCACGCCTGTAATCCCAGCACTTTGGGAGGCTGAGGCGGGCAGATCACGAGGTCAGGAGATTGAGACCATCCTGGCTAACATGATGAAACCCCGTGTCTACTAAACATACAAAAATTAGCCAGGCGTGGTGGCAGGCGCCTGTAGTCCCAGCTACTTGGGAGGCTGAGGCAAGAGAATGGCGTGAACCCTGGAGGCGGAGCTTGCTGTGAGCAGAGATCGCGCTACTGCACTCCAGTCTGGGCGACAGAGCGAGACTCTGTCTCAAAAAAAAAAAAAAAAAAAGGAATGAAATTCTGCCATATGCTACAACATGGAGGATCCTTGAGAACATTATGCTAAGTGAAATGTCAGTCACAAAAGGACAAATTGATTGTATGATTCCACCTATATGAGTTACCCAATGTAGTCAAATTCAGAGACAGAAAGCAGAGCATTGGTTACCAGGGGCTGGAGGGAAAGGAGAATGAGGAATTGTTGTTTAATGGGTATAGAGTTGCAGTTTGAGATAATGAAAAAGTTGTGGAGATGGATGGTGGTGATGGTTGCATAGCAATGTGAATGTACTTAATGCCACTGAACTGTATACTTAAAAATGTTTAAAGTGGTAAATCTTATGTACTTTTACCACAATTTTTTTTTTAAGTGGTTGTATTGGTAATGGTAGTGGTGGTGGTAAGATATAGATGAAAACCACAATGTGACACCATTATCTGGAAAGGCTAAAATGACAGAGATCAAGGATCTGAAGCAACTGGAATACCGATATCTTGCTGGTAGGAATATAAACTAGAACAAGTATTTTTGGAAAATTGTTTGACATTATCTAGCTGAACATATGCATACCTCATAACCTAGCAGTTCCCCTCCTAGATATATATCCAGTAGAAATATTTTCATATGGGTACCGAAAGTCATACAGGAATGTTCATAGCAACATTTTTTTTTATAGTCCCCAAGCTGAAAACAACCAAAAAGCCCATCAACAGAAAAAGTGGATTCAGTAAATTGTGGCTGTTCATGCAATGGGATACTTTCCCACAATATAAATAAAACTTCTAGTAAGCGCAACAAACTTGGACAATTCTTAAAAATACATTAAGCAGAAAAAAAAGACACCTTAAATAAGTATTTTATGATGTTTATATCGGGTTCAAAAATAGGCAGAACTGATCAGTGGTGACAAGACTCAGGACAGAGATTACCTTTGGGGAGGAGTGAGGGTAACAACTGATAGGCGACCTATGAGAAGGCTCTAGAGTACTGGGAATGTTTTAGTTTCTTATCTGTGTAGTGGTTGCATAGGTGTGTTAACTTTTGAAATTTTATCAAGCTGTAGCTTTTTTATTTGTGTACTTTTGTAACTAAGTTATGCTTCAATAAAAAGTTTATTTTAAAAAAGAATATAGCAAGAAGCACACGTTCTACATTCATTTAATGGCATTATGTTTCATTATTTAATCCCCAACCTCCAGCTCAGTGATAAATCTGAGGGCCCTGAATGCAAATTCCTTCCCACTCTTATTCTTGTTATGAAGTTTAAGAACAAGTTTTCAAGTTTAAGCTTGACTTTCTTTGAGAACAGTTTTAGCTAGAGGTGCTAACTGTGCAGCAAACTGAACCCTGACCTAAGTGGAGCTCTAATTAGCTGGGTCAGGGAAATTGAGAATTTAAGTCCATACTCCACTCCTGGATTCTGCAGGTCTTAGGGAGTAGAGAAGGTAGCTTGGTGACTGCTTTAGAATACTGTAATCTTTGTATTACTTAATTGTTTATTTGAGAAACACTGGATTAGTCAGTGGCGAGGAGGTACATTTAGTTTATACTAAGCATAATTTTATTACAGTGATGTTTCTATTTAAAGTTTTGTTAATTTTTACTCATACCCTGTTGTCTTTTCCTTCCTTTTACTCTTCAGCTACCTATTCTATATTTAATTCATTTTAGGCTTTCCCTGAGCTAGCTAGCTATTTTTTTTTAGACGGAGTTTTGCTCTTGTTGCCCAGGCTGGAGTGCAATGGCACGATCTTGGCTCACTGCAACCTCTGCCTCCTGGGTTCAAGTGATTCTCCTGCCTCAGCCTTCCCGAGTAGCTGGGATTACAGGCATGTACCACCAGGCTCGGCTAATTTTGTATTTTTAGTAGAGACGGAGTTTCTCCATTTTGGTCAGGCTGGTCTCGGACTCCCGACCTCAGGTGATCTGCCTGCCTCAGCCTCCCAAAGTGCTGGGATTACAGGCCTGAGCCACCACGCCCGGCCACTATTCTTTAAATCATATATCCATCTAGCACACATATTCATATCTGCTAGGCACTTGGAATACAAAATAAGACATATAACCTCTGTCCTCAGATTGCTTGCAGTACCAGTGTGGAAAGAGACAAATGATCAATTATAGTATCAATGCTGACATACACTGTGATAGAGATCAGTCTGGGGGATTACTCAGCAATTCGTGTAATTGTTTCTTAACCTAGACCAGGAACTGGAAATGTCTACTGAAGGAAATTACAGCTAATCTATAAATTTCGAAAGACGTGTGTGTGTGCGTATGTGTGTGCATGCATATGCCTATGTGTGCTTTCATTCAGAGTGGGAAGGTAAGGGAATGTAGAGAGCCAAGGCTCCAGAGATATGCAGAGACCAAGTCATGAAAGGTCTTATGTGTCATCATGCTAAGGAGTTTCGATTTTATTTTGAGGATAGTGAGGAGTAACTGGGGTGTTATAAACAAAGAAGTGATATGGCATGTGTAAATGAATTTAATGAATTGAAGTAGGCTGTTACATGAATGGAATTATCTAGGTAAACTTTTACTTCTCAAAGTGTTGTCCCAGCCATATTGTCATCATCTGAGAGCTGTTCAAAATGTAGAATTTTGGGACCTACTCCAGACTTTCTAAATCAGAATGGGCATTTTATTTTAACAAGATCTTCACATGATTTATATGCACATTCAAGTTTGAAAAGCACTGATTTAGACAGATAATGATGATGGTCAAGCTTTATACAGCTGGTCTGAGGAAGATAGGACAGATTGCAAGAGATATTACGGAGTACATGTTCTTCCCTCTATTTGGAATACTCTTCTCAATTCCCCTCCAACACTCACCCGGTAACTCCCGCTTATCCTTTATCTTTCTGCTTAAATGGAGCTTCTCTGATGCCACGGCCCCAATACACATAATTGGTGCCCTTGCCATATACTCCCATGTACTTACATTATCATTTCTCACACTTTTTTATACTTATTTAATTGCCTCTCTCCTTGTACTGTAAGCACCACGAAGATAAAGATCATTTTTCTGTGGTACTTGGCACATGGTAGGCACCCAGTAAATATTTGTGATTTGATTAAATGAATGAATTCTTCATGTATAAGAAGAGAAAATGGATTTGGGTATGTTGGAGAGAAGGATGTACATGCTGTAATTGTTAACAATAATAGTTATTTTATGTATGTGTGTGTGTTTGTTTATTTATTTTTGGACACCCGGTCTTCTTCTTTCTCCCAGACAGAGTGCAGTGGCATGATCATAGATCATTGTAACTTCAAACTCTTGGGCTCTATCCTCCCATCTCAACCTCCCCAGTAGCCAGGACTACAGGCACACACCACTATGTCTGTCTAATTTTGTTTTTTTTTTTAAGAGACAGGGTTTTGCTATGTTGCTCAGGCCAAATAATAGTAAATTTTAAATAGCACTAATAAGTTCCAGGTGCTAAGTGCTTTATCCATATTTATTTGATTATCCCAGTAATCCTATAGGATACTCTTAATATCCCTATTTTACAGATGAGAAAACTGAGGCACAAAAAGGATAAGTAATTTGCCTAAGGTTATGCTGTTGGTAAGAAGTGAGATTCAAACCAGGCAGTTGAGTAGTAGTCTGCTCTATCTAGTTTTGGACAAAATAGCTTCCTGGTGCTTAGTGTTTTATATGTATTAGTTATTTAATCTTTATAAAACCAATGTGTAGAAGATACTATTATCCTGATTTACAGACAAAGAAACAAAGGTTCAAAAAGGTTGTGTAGCCTGAGGATACACAGCTAGTCAGTGATGAAGCTGGCCTTCAAACCCAAGTCTATTCAACTTTAAAAGCCTATGGTCTTTACCTGTAATGATGATGCTTCCATGTTGAGTCCAAAAAATACCTGTGAGGTATGAATTTTAGATTACTGAGGAACTGATAAGTAAGATACCTAACATCATTTAGGTTGTGAGATAGGGAGAAGGGCTCAACAATGCCGGTGTCTGTGGTAGCACTGGCATTTTGAGTTTGAAGGAGTAAGGGAGATTTAAGGTCCAGCAATTCCAGCCAGTCTCATACTTGACCACATTGAGCTTTGAACTCAGGTGGTTAGGAACTTTAGCCTCCATAATAAGCTGAAACTTAGGTGACTAAGGAATAGTTATTGGTTTTGTTTTTTTTTATGGTCTCAGAGAATCCAGATGGATTGGAAATAGTGTCAGAACTGGAAGGAACCAGTTCTAACCTTCTACAGTTCACTCTTCCTTACCTCCCTCTCATTTTATGATAAGGAGATTGAAGAAGGGTAATTAGGTGATTTGCCAAAGTCCAATAAAACAAAGCCAGGAAAAGAAGACAGGGTCACATTCTTGTATTCCTTGCCCTGTGCCTTATCTCTAGGTTCCAGATTCATACCTTTTGATTAAAACTGTTCAGCCATTATAGTAACATCTTCACTGCCTGGTTGTTTTTTTAGCTTTGAGCCCTAAAGAGTAACTTTTTGTCCCTTCCCCTTTGGCCCTAAGCACATACTCACTGACTTCAGATCATCCGGCAGGCCATATGCCCTCATGGATGACGATAGTATAGAGTCATCACTTGTGGGAATACAACTGGCACAGAGGATTTTGAGCTGTTTTTCGAGTTAAGATTCTTCTGAGCTATTCAGGTACTTGGTCAATTTTTGTACAACAGAAAGCTGCAGGAGCCGATACAGTTTGCATAACTTTTTTTTGAAGTTGCCAACTCCTCACCTACATGTTAAGGGTAATATAATCATATGCAGTGGTCTCATTCCTGCCCTGGCTGTAGGTGTATCTTCTAAGGCACATTATGGTAAAGTGGAATTATACTGGAAACGAATTTATAACTAGTACTTATACCTGTACCTTATGCCTTACACAGTCCTTGTCAGTTAATAGGCCTTCAGTTCTCAAATGTAATAGCTACTATTGTATTTCCATTTCAGAATTGTTGCAGAAAGATGTAGTGAGGTTGCAGTGTTCAAATAGTCTATTTTAGTTAAAACCTACAGTAAGGAAACAAAAAAGTCATAATTAAAAACAACACTTAGTTTAGCCTGCCAAAGTGATATATTTTACTTGTGTTTGTTCTTTTATTTATTTATTTGAGATGGAGTCTCACTGTGTTGCCCAGGCTGGAGTGCAGTGGCACGATCTCTGCTCACTGCAACCCCTGCCTCCCGGGTTCAAGCAATTCTCCCTGCCTCAGCCTCCTGAGTAGCTGGGATTACAGGCACCTGCCACCACGCCCAGCTAATTTTTGTATTTTTAGTAGAGACAGGGTTTCACCATGTTGGCCAGGCTGGTCTCAAACTCCTGGCCTTAAGTGATCCACCCGCCTCAGCCTCCCAAAGTGCTGGGATTACAGGCATGAGCTGCCATGCCTGGCCTATTTTATTTTTAATCTTGTTTCTCTAAAAGTCATTTTCTTTTGTGGTTTAACACTATCATGAAGGTCGTCATCTTCTATTTATTTAATAAATCATTACATAGAGAAAATAGGCTGGGCATGGTGGCTCATGTCTGTAATCCCAGCACTTTGGGAGGCCAAGGCAGGAGGATCACTTGAGGTGAACTCCTGGGAGTTCAAGACAAGCCTGAGCAACATAGTGAGACCCCTATCTCTACAAAAAATTCAAAAATGTGCCAGGTGTGGTGGTGCACACCTGTAGTCTCAGCTACTCAGGAGGTTGAGGTGGCAGGATCACTTGAGCCTGGGAGTTCAAGCAATGGTCACATCACTACACCTCAGCCTGGATGACATATTGAGACTCTGTTAGGTTAGAATAGAATATTAATTTTTTTCTTTTACCTTTAAAAAAATTTTTTTTAACTTTTTTTTTTTTTTTTTTTTTTTTTTTTGAGACGGAGTCTCGCTCTGTCGCCCAGGCTGGAGTGCAGTGGTGCAGTCTCGGCTCACTGCAAGCTCCGCTTCCCAGGTTCAAGCCATTCTCCTGCCTCAGCCTCCCGAGTACCTGGGACTACAGGCGCCCACCACCACGCCCGGCTAATTTTTTGTATTTTTAGTAGAGACGGGGTTTCACTGTGTTAGCCAGGATGGTCTTGATCTCCTGAACTCGTGATCCGCCTGCCTCAGCCTCCCAAAGTGCTGGTATTACAGGCGTGAGCCACCGCGCCTGGCTATAAACTTTTTATTATTTTTTAATTTTTGAGACGGAGTCTCACTCTGTCACCCAGGCTGGAGTGCAGTGGCACGATCTCGGCTCACTGCAACCTCTTCCTCCCAAGTTCAAGGGATTCTCCTGCCTCAGCCTCCTGAGTAGCTGGGATTTTAGGCGTGGGCCACTGCACCTGGCTAATTTTTGTATTTTTAGTAGAGATGGGGTTTCACCACATTCACCAGGCTGGTCTTGATCTCCTGACTTCAGGTGATCTGCCCACCTCAGCCTCCCAAAGTGCTGGGATTACAGGCGTGAGCCACTGCGCCCAGCTTCTTTTACCTTTACTTTTTAAAAATTATTACCACACTAGTCTACACTATCAATATAATCTAGTAATTTTCTTGTCACTGAAATATTCTAAGGGTTGGGCTTCAGTCTAGCCATAAAATAGACTTTTGGCCTTAATTTGTTCCTAAAAGTTTCATTATAATGCAGATCAAAATGGATTACAATGGGTGCAGATCAAGCAATGGAAAATGGATTATATATTCCTGCAGAGATAATATTATAATTAAGGACTAAAACCCTACTAAGGACTTCTCATCAAATAAGTCATATAGCTGTAGTCAGTAATATAACTAAGCCCCTACAAATATAAAACAGTGTTCCAAATTCTATAAAATGGACATAAACATATTGAATACATTTAGTATGCAAGTTGCCCCCAAAGTATAATAAGAATACGTACAGCATACATAAATTTTAAATTTGGTAATTTCTTAAGCACCTACTATATCCCAGGTATTGTAGGCAAATGAAAGTAGGCTAAGCCCCTGAAGAGCCTGGAGACTAACAAAGGGTAGCACACATACATAGGAACTATAATTTGAGGAATGGTGAGAATAGTGATATAGCCAAAGAACAATATTAGATGAAGGGGAGATGCATTTTTTAAGGTCAGGTTTCATGGTAGAACTATCATTCCTTTAAATATTTGAAAAAGTGATGATGGAAGTGAAGGCAGAAATGAATGCATTTTGATTTGAGAAAATGACATGAGCAAAGCCATTGAGGTAGGAAAGAACACAGCATCATAATAACATAATTAAGAGCTACCATTAATTAACTCCTTAGAGTACGTACCCTTTTAAAATCCTTGCGTCAGTCCTGTTAGGTAGGTAGCTGTTATTATTTCCACCATACAAATTGGAAATTGGAGTTATATAGAGAGGTCAAATAAGTGGCAGAGGCAGGATTCTAACCTAACTGTCTGATTCCAAAACCAGTGTTCATGGTCACCATACTGTAGTCTTTACATTCAAGAAGTAGCAGATAATACAGTTTACCTGGAGGACAGAGTGTGTATATATATATACACACACATATATATATATATATGGATATGAAGTGGATAGTCTTTCGGGAAAGGATTGGTAGAAGGTTAAGAGGCAGTGAAAATGAACAGAAAGGGATAGATGAAAGGTTTGGTGGAGGAGGGCGCAGAAATAATATCCAAGTGATTGTTCTGGGGACCACGGAAAAGGGGAAAATCAGCAGTGCCTGAGGTTTCATATATGGTTGCCTGAGGACAGTGGCATCACAAACACAAAAAGTGAGGAAAAGAAAGTGTTGTTTGGAGGGGGCTGCGAAAGGAAAGATGGAGCAATAATTTTGATTGTAGATGTGTTGCGTTTAAAGCACAGATGAAATACACGACTGGCAATTTAGGCAACAGATGTGACTTCTCATTTTAAGAAGTCCTCTGGGTTTAAAGGAAGACCAGAGGACAATAACTAGAGGTTGCTAGTAGCTAAGACTTTATCAGAGTTGACACTCTGACTTCAGTGGGCCTTATCTTCCCTGCGTCTCATCACCCTGTGTCCTGACATCACTCAAGTCGCCTTAACTCCATAGCTCCTCTATGACCACAGCTTCCTTTACTTCTACCTCTGCTGTTCTTATTTCGCCTGCTCTCCACCCTCCCTGTGATCCCTTAATACCTCTGAATGCACCTGGTTCAACTGTCCCTGTTTTCACCTGCCTTTCTCTCCAGTCAAACCTCTGGCCATTCATTTGAATTCTGCCCTCTCTGGCATCTTACAGTACCTCTTCCATAGATATTACCTTCCTCTCCTCCATTCCAAATCCAAAGGACCATTCTCTTAAGTAGTGAAGGCCTTACAGGGTAATGAAGTGTGAACCCCAAACATCTGAGACAGGTCTTGGTTAATTTAGAAAGTTTATTTTGCCAAGGTTGGCCGGGCGTGGTGGCTCATGCCTGTAATCCCAGCACTTTGGGAGGCCAAGGCAGGCGGATCACCTGAGGTCAGGAGTTTGAGACCAGCCTCAACATGGCAAAACCCTGTCTCTACTAAAAGTGCAAAGTTAGCCGGGCATGGTGGCACATGCCTGTAATCCCAGCTACTCGGGAGGCTGAGACAGGAGAATTTCTTGAACCTGGGAGGCGGAGGTTGCAGTGAGCCGAGATCACGCCATTGCACTCCAGCCTCGGCAACAAGAGCAAAACTCCGTCTCAAAAAAAAAAAAGGAAAGTTTATTTTGCCAAGGTTGAGGATGTGCACTCATGACACAGCCTCAGGAGGTCCTGATGACATGTGCCCAAGGTGGTCAGAGCACAGTTTGGTTTTATACATTGTAGGGGGACATGAGACATCAATCAACATATGTATGATGAACATGGTTCAGTTTGGAAAGGCGAGACATCTGGAAGCAGAGAGGGGGCTTCCAGGCCATGGGTAGATAAGAGACAAATGGTTGCATTCTTTTGAGTTTCTGATTGGCCTCTTCAAAGGAGGCAATCAGTGTGCATTTATCTCAGTGAGCAGAGAGGTGATTTTGAATAGAATCGGAGGCAGGTTTGCCCTAAGCAGTTCCAGCTTGACTTTTCCCTTTGGCTTAGTGATTTTGGGGGCCCAAGATGTTTTCCTTTCACAGAACCTATAATCATAATTATAATATTGTCACTGTTAGCTGTAGAGAAACTATCCTCTTCAATGGGAATTAACACTGTAAAGAGTCCTGGTCCTTAAAGTGACCAAAGCAGGCATATCTTGTTAGGCTTCCTTTGTGCCTGAAACCTGTGGTACTCTTACTGGATAATACACCCTAGGAGTGAACTAAGCAGGTGAGATAGGCTAGCTTACCTTTTTTCTAGTTATGTCTTATTTCCAAACTTCTGAAGTGTCCAGCAAGGAGGGAGTTGGTATGGAGACATAAAACAGAAACAACTTCGGAGGTCCTTTAAGGTGATAGTGTACAGGGCTACTGCACTGGCATCCTGTTTCTTCCTGAAACCAGATCTGTGTGTAAAATCCGGCATTGGTTAGGGACTTTGAGGCAGCACTAGTCTTGGTTGGAAACCCTGGCTGTCCTCTAAACCTACACAGTGGTGGCTCCTGACTAGCCTCAGTGAAGCCACTTTGCAATCAGCACCTTTATCTCTGTAGCTGAGGGCCCTGAGGCGTTCGTGTACGTAGCACAGGGAGCCAGCAGAGGGAGCTGTCGTCCCAGAACTTTCTTAGAGCTGCTGAGAAATTCTGATTTTGAGAAAGATCTTCCTAGGCTCCATCCGAACCTCCCATGCAATAAGACTCTAACTTGAGATATGCGAGAGTTTGGTGCCAGACCCCTGGTGGGAGCAGATGGGGAGCTTCTGCATAGCTGTTTAAACTTGAAAGCCCTAGGAGCTCTTGATTTCAAGGAAACGCCTGTTTACTGATCCAAATCAAGCAACTCTTGAGAAATGGGAGTGCCTTCCTGACCTCAGTCTTTATTGATCTTGGTATCCGCACCTCCAGTGACGTGTCCTGAAGGGTGGGAGAGAATGCACAAGTGCCTCACACACAGGGAAAGAAGGAAGTCCAACTATTGCTGCAGAAAGCCCCCACTGGGGAGGTGCGGGTAGAGTGTTTGGGTAGTATTAAACAGTGAGTGCCCTGTGAGAAGCACAGTGCCCGGGTGCAGCACTTTGCATCAGCTCTGATTTTGAAATCAGAAACAGAAGGCTTTGAAGCCGGCCAGTAAGGGGTTGTCAGGCAGTTGACTAATGCTCTTGATTTGAATCGGAGGCTGCTGTGAAAAGGGATGCAGCTTCTGCTAGCCACCGTGAACTTCTGAATCTCACTAGGGTTGGGTCTGCTTTGGGGCACTCAGATAACCCCAGTATTTCCAAACCAGCTTTCCCTTTTGCTTCAGGACATATCTTACCCAAGCCTGCACTATGGAGAAGTGGGACGGTAATGAGGGCACCTCAGCTTTTCACATGCCTGAGTGGATGGTGAGTTCTCTGGTCGTTTTGTTTCTCCTTCTGTTTCTTGGTAATGAGAGGCAACCATTTTTGACGGGTGACAAGGATCACCTCTTGAGAAGCTCCTACCAAGATCTGTGGTTGGAAAAACAGTTATTACTCTACGTTCTGATTAGTTCCTAGGTACTAGGTCACTGCTGTTTCTTAATTATCCGTGAAGCTGGGAAAGGTGTGAGAGTTGCCTGGCCAGGGCTTGTTGCCTGGTCTCTGGTGGGCGGGGGCTTTCCTCCGGCTGCTGGTGTGATGTATGGGTTGTGTTTCCTGTGACTGTTTTGCACTTCTGTTTTCAACCTGATGCTTCATTTGTTTCTCTGGGGGTAAAGAAAAACAACAGTGAGGAGAAAAAACAAAAACAGAACTCACAGAAATGGTGCTCTCTCAAGTCTGAAAAAATTGCAAACATTTCTCCCCTCCCTGCCCGTATTTTTCCCTTCAGTCACAACATTCCCTATTTCCCCCCCAGCTATCCTTTATATAGATATTTCTCTAAGGCAGGAACTGTAGCTCTCTTGGTACAGTTCTTCAGAATACCATATTTGCCTGATCAGTAGTTTTAGTATAATGATAATAGGACTTATTTGTTGATAAGAACTAGCATATAAACCTATTATATTGGATCGAATTTCAACTTTTAATTTAAAGACAGTAACCATCCTTATGTTTCTAAATAGTTTCTTCTAGATTTAGCCTGATTTCTTACAGCCTACACAGGTTTATGTTTACAGGTTTGTGTTTCCCCACTATGGAAAACTAGTTAGACTCTCTAAAACATATTTCAAGTTCTTTTTAGTGTTTATAGAATTATGGATTTGAAGAAATAACTATTGATAATGAGATAGAATATATAGTAGGCCTAACAAAGGCCCCCCGAGGAACTTACATTTCAACTCATTGTTACAGCTATTGTTTATTGTTTTGGGGGAGGTTATTGCTGTTCTTCTTAATGTCATTTCAGAACATTGTGTTCATGTTTTTGTTTTTCTTTTTTTGAAATGGAGTCTGGCTCTGTTGTCCAGGCTGGAGTGCAGTGGCATGATCTCAGCTCACTGCAACCTCCGCTTCCTGGGTTCAAGTGATTCTCCTGTCTCAGCCTCCCGAGTAGCTGGGATTACAGGTGTGCACCACCATGCTGGGTAATTTTTGTATTTTTGGTGGAGACGGGGTTTCACCATGTTGGCCAGGCTGGTCTTGAACTCCTGACCGTAGGTGATCCACCCAACTCGACCTCCCACAGTGCTGGGATTACAGGTGTGAGCCACCACGCCCAGTCTTGTGTTCAATTTTAAAACATTTTGTGGAAAGAAAACCTATCCATCTACAAGCTTATTCCAAGTAACATAGTGTTTTAGAATTAATGGAAGGATTTATTTAATACTTCTGATTGGGTTGAGTTTTTTTGAATTTCTTGCTACTCACTAATAACAAGAAGAGGGAAAAAGAAATTTGGTTTTCTTAAGGGAAGGGCCACGTTAAGGTATCAAACTTTGGTATTTCTATAAAGGAATATTACAGAAGAATTCTACTGAACATTAGTGTGCCAACTCAGAATCAAAGTTTTATAGGAATTCTTATTTCTGTCATAGTCCTCACCGTCTTACAAGCTTAGCACATCCCCTCAAAGTTCAGTAGCGGCTCCTACTGAACTTTCACCCATTTACCTTCTTTCTACTTATGTGAACGGGAAGACTGCCTTAAAGGAGTTGGTGTGACCACTGCATAAGGGATATGATCTAGGGCTTCCCAGCTTTTAGAAAACACTCTTTATGTAATAAAACACAGCTCTTTAGTGTTGTGTCTTGGTTGGTAAAAAATAAATAAAAAAATTTGCGGCCGGGTGTGGTGGCTCACGCCTGTAATCCCAGCACTTTGGGAGGCCAAGGCGGGCAGATCACAAGGTCAGGAGATCAAGACCATCCTGGCTAACACGGTGAAACCCAGTCTCTACTAAAAATACAAAAAATTAGCCAGGCGTGGTGGCGGGCGCCTATAGTCCCAGCTACTCGGGAGGCTGAGGCAGGAGAATGGCGTGAACCCAGGAGGCAGAGCTTACAGTGAGCCGAGATAGTGCCACTGCACTCCAGCCTGGGCGACAGAGCGAGACTCCGTCTCAAAACAAACAAACAAAATAATAATTTAGAAAAGCACAGCTCTGCTCTGTTCTGTTTTAATAAGGTATTACTCTCACTTAGGAATTTCTTGGCCATTTTCCCTTAAATAGCAGGAAAATACCTTTGCTCAGTATTTTGAACAGCAATAAAAAGGAATAGGGAGGAGCTAGTCTTCAATAACACGATTGTCTCATTTGCTAGCTTTTCTTTGCCAAAGACTTTTGAGGCTTTCTTTCAGATACCATGTAAGTCATTGACTCCTGACTTGGTCTGAGAGTACTTCGTTAGGTTGCTACTGATAGCCACTTAGCCAGGAAAGCTAACCTCTGAGCACCCTCTAGTGTATTGCCGATAGATTTCCAGACCTTACTTGTGAAATGTTTAAGTGTCTTTTAATCCTCAAGAAAAAAACCCTTGCTCCAGCTCCCATGTTGGGCCAAAGTTTCAAGTTAAAGTTTTAATGAGTGTCTTACTCATATTCCCATTTACATATTAGTGTAATGAAATTTCCACTGAAACTATCCCTGCCACCAAAGGAAATACGAGAAGCCTCTCGAATCTTCCTTCAGGAGAAAAATTTAGCAGAGAAGGTATATTATGATATCTCCCTTTTGTTAAAAGTCACCAGCAAAAAGGGACGTCATATCCCTCAGAGAATAGGACTCACACCACATATAACAGCTGACAGTACTCACATCTCTGATTCCCAGCAGGGAAATAAGCCGGGGTGAAGCCTGAAGAACCCCAATCTCAAGAACTGACAAGGTAGACTTTCAAGGTTACGTTCCATCAGTCACTGGAAAACTTCTCCTGGAGCCTCTGCTCCTCAGCTGTTTTCATGTGAAGGATTTTCTTAGCCCTGTTCAGACAGCTTTACTGCTGAAAGGTTGGGGAACACTTCCTTTTAAAGATTGTCTTTATTAATGTGTTTTACTTCCCCTGAGATCTTTAGTCCCTTCTGGTAGTAACCTTGACTAACAGAGGTTAGTCTATTGCATGGAGATCAGCAATAACTTTTTCTGTGTTTCTACATTTTAATATTTCCTCCTCCTCCCACTCCAGCTCTCCGTACTTTCCCATAGGAAATCTGGTTGATTGACTTTCTTGAGTATCCAGCCAGCTTGATGCCCGATATTCTTTTGGCAAGAAGTAATCCTTTTCATAGGTAAAGAGTTAGCTCAAGCCACTTATTTGGCTTGGAAGAGAGAGATGTTTTGAGGAATATCTGAACCATATCTACTTGGAAGTAGAGACAAAAATCTCCAAAGTATCTGATAAATGGTGGTAGAGGTAGCTTGACTATAACTCTAGGTCAGGATTGGTGCTTAAAACAGACAGCCATTTGAAAAACTGATGAAAACTATGGGTTCTCTCCCCAGGATATTAAAAACACAAAATTTTGCATGCTGTTGTAGGGGGTTCTAGACATCCATGGAATATAGGTTAAGAACA
Source organism: Hylobates moloch (assembly GCF_009828535.3). NCBI lineage: Eukaryota > Metazoa > Chordata > Mammalia > Primates > Hylobatidae > Hylobates > Hylobates moloch. Next base: position 210,230,413 of record NW_026652276.1, read on the forward strand.
TTTAATTTGAAAGAATAGAAATATTAATATTTTAGACTTGTGTATCAATATGTGGTTTTCTTTTTTTTTTTTTTTTTTTGAGATGGAGTCTCGCTCTATCGCCCAGGCTGGAGTGCAGTGGTGCAATCTCGGCTCACTGCAAGCTCCGCCTCCCGGGTTCACGCCATTCTCCTGCCTCAGCCTCTCCGAGTAGCTGGGACTACAGGCACCCGCCACCACACCCGGCTAATTTTTTGTATTTTTAGTAGAGACGGGGTTTCACTGTGGTCTCGATCTCCTGACCTCGTGATCCGCCCGCCTCGGCCTCCCAAAGTGCTGGGATTACAAGCGTGAGCCACCGCGCCCGGCCCAATATGTGGTTTTCAAAACCCTCTCACATGTTATTATCTCAGCATACATTTTAAATAGGCAAAGTAGATATGATTATCCCCATTTTAGAAATGATGACAGACCTTAGGAAGTAGAGACACAGATACATCCTTTGTAGTATTACTTTATGTACTTGAAAAGGAATTAATTGGTTTCTCTTGGCGTTGATCCTCTTTAGGATAAATAGATCTTCTATCCTCCCCATGAGTCCTGTTTTTCTTAATATATTACCTATCTCTTCTTAAGAGTCTTAAGTTACGGAAATCAGAATTAGACCCAGTTTTCTTTAGACCCTGTTTTGGGTGTAAAGAAAGATCACCTCAGCTGGGTGCGGTGCCTCACGCCTGCAATCCCAGCACTTTGGGAGGCCGAGGTGGACGGATCACCTGAGGTCAGGAGTTCAAGACCAGCCTGACCAACATGGCGAAACCCCATCTCTACTAAAAAGTACAAAAAAATAGGCCAGGCATGGTTGGTGTGCTCCTGTAATCCCAGCTACTCAGGAGGCTGAGGCAAGAGAATCACTTGAACTCTGAGAGGTGGAGGTTGCCGTGAGCCAAGATGGCACCATTGCACTCCAGCCTGGGAGACAAGAGCGAAACACCATCTCAAAAAAAAAGAAAGAAAAGAAAGGATCACCTCATTGTATTCTCTGACCTTTCAAATAACATTTACTTTTCTGCGTGTGAAAGTGGCTCCATGGTTATAACCATGGTAGGATAGAATGGTTGGTTAAGAAGAATCGACAGAATCAGGGCTGCTTTACTCACGCTTGGAGAAAGTGTTAGAGCAGTGGTTCTCAAAGTGTGCTCTTCAGGCTGGTAGCCTCAGCGTCTCCCAGGGAGTTACTCAAAACACAAAATCTTCAACCAGAGAATTGGAAGCTGAAAAAAAAATTTTTTTTTAAATTACAAAATACAAAATCTTGGGCCCTCTCCAGACCTAATAATTCAAAAACTCTGGTGGTTAAGATCCAGCAATGTGCTTTAATAAGCTCTCCAGGTGATTTTGATGCAGCTAAAATTTGAAAGTTACTGTATTCTATAAAAACTTGTTGGCTGGGCGCGGCGGCTCACGCCTGTAATCCCAGCACTTTGGGAGGCCGAGGTGGACGGATCACGAGGTCAGGAGATCGAGACCAGCCTGGCTAACACGGTGAAACCCTGTCTCTACTAAAAAAATAAATAAATAAAACAAACTAGCCAGGCATGGTGGCACGCACCTGTAATCCCAGCTACTCGGGAGACTGAGGCAGGAGAATCACTTGAACCCAGGAGGTGGACGTTGCAGTGAGCCGAGATCGCGCCACTGCACTCCAGCCTGGGTGACAGAGTGAGACTCCGTCTCCAAAAAAAAAAAAAAACCAAAACAAACAGACAAAACTTGTTAAGTGGTAAGCCTTTTCCTGTCAGTCTCCTAAAATGTCTTCTGGTTCTATTTGGTATAGGTATGCCAGTCCTTCTGGCTCAAGTTATCTGACTTAAGTCATTGGACCAAGGAGCTCCTTTTTACCTGAGTGAGGGAAAGGGGAACCAGCTTAGTACATGTGAACTGGGGTGAACATTCTTGTTAGGAGGAGCAAAAGTTTAGAGATTCATCAAGCAAGCAAATGATCTGTCTCACTTTGTGAAATTATGAGTAAGAGATCAGAATTGCTGTGGGTGATGGTGAACATTCATATTTGAGTTCAATTAATTTCTGTTTCCATTTCTGGTAGTGACATTGGGCAAAGTTGCCACTTAAAGAGCTGTTAGAGTTCTAACTCTTATATAATTAGGTGTTTTAGAATTGTGACTTGATCAGGGCCCCAAGAGTTTCCGCGATGATGTCATTTCTAAGATGTAATCTGATATGAAAATGAATTTAAAGAGTAATTTTAAATTAAATAAATTTAAAGAGAAAAGGAATGATTTGGGGCTAGTACACCTAGGACTAGGACCTTTGGTCTTCTGATTAATATTATAAGGCATGGTATAGTAGATGGAGCTTTGGCTGTAGCATAAACACAGGCTCAAATTCCAGTCCCATCACTTACTTGCTGTGAGACCTTAGACAAATCGTTTGTTCTCTTAGAGTTACACTTTCCTTTTTTGTCAAGTGAGAATAATACTGCCTAATTCTTAAGATTCTTGTACAAATTAATAGAAGTAACATATACACAGAACTGTGAAAATAGGCACTTACCAAACTTTTCTCTTCCAGAGATGTCAACAAGCAGTATGCAATAGGACCTTCTCTCTCTAAATAAAGATTATCCTTAAACAAAAAAAATCTGCCGGCCGGGTACGGTGGCTGACGCCTGTAATCCCAGCACTTTGGGAGGCCGAGGCAGGTGGATCACTTGAGGTCTGGAGTTCAAGACCAGCTGACCAAAATGGTGAAACCCATCTCTACTAAAAATACAAAAAATTAGCTGGTGTGGTGGCACATGCCTGTAATCCCAGCTACTTGGGAGGCTGAGGAAGGAGAATCACTTGAACCCGGAAGGTAGAGGTTGCGGTGAGCCGAGATCGCATCATTGCACTCCAGCCTGGGCAAAAAGAGCAAAACTTCATCTCAAAAAAAAAAAAAAAAAAAAAAACTGCCATTTTATATCCTTTCTTGTGCTCAACAAGCAGTTTTTTTTTTTTTTTTTTAATTAAGGAAGAATTCACATCACTTTCCTCCCAATCTCTGTGGCAGACAGTTGAGTGTAGCTTTCTTCTTCACTATGTCTCTTTCAGAAATCAGCAAATAAATAATGTGATTCTTTGCCATTTTCCTTGAATATTTGGCATGTAATAAGATTGTTGTGATTCTGGGGACTCTGAGGAGATAAGAAACTTCCCTTTGTAGTCGTACCTTCCATGAACACACATTTTGTGAAAAAAGCAAACTGGGTCACCCTGTGCCAAATCAGCAACAGTCTTGAGCTGGGACTAGAAACCAAATGTCAAAACCTGTATAAAAGATGCACAATTCAGAGGAAAGCAGTGAACTGAGAAAATTGATTTCCTTGGTGACAGAGCTGAAATCAGTGTCCCCAGTCTGGCTAATCCAAGGACACAGAGTGTAGGGTAGGGCCTGCCTGAGTACTTGGCACCATTCATTTTTTTTTCTTACTCCTTTAATAAAGTCTCTCATTGTTTTAGTGGCTCTGTGGTTAATTTTTTTCTAATGAGACTAGGTTAACTAAAATCATCTGACATGGAAAAGGAGGAGGTAAGGTTGAAAAGGAACCTAATTAGCAAGTTAATTATAGCGAGCAAAAAAGTGCAGTGGTTATATAAATAAGCTATTGTTATGTGCATGCAAGTTGGGCCTTGTCAAGGGACTTGCAAGGTTTAGAGGTCAGAGGATCCATGTAATTAGGTATTTAGGAAAAAAATAAATAAAAGCAAAACAGCCACTAGAATTAGGAATGGCTGATGAGCCACTAACAGAAATGCCTTATTAAATTGGGGCTGTACTGCTGAAGGGGTTGTTGGAGCTGCTTCAGGGATTCCAAGGAAGAGTAGTCCCCCACTCCCCAGCCCAAAAAGCTGGCCAGAACCAGAGCCAACAGAATTGCTGATGAGGAAAGTTTAAAGGCCTGATCACAAGGGTCCCTGGACCACAGAGGTGGCAGTGGGGCTGGTAATGTCACTATGCTGGGCAGCAAGAAGAAATACATTGTTAATGGCAACTCTGGGATTAAGGCCCAGGTGAGGCTAAGCTCTTATTTACCAGTCTTGCCGCTGCTATAGCCATTATTGTAAAAGGCCAGCTGCTTATACTCTTTTTCCCCTCCTTTCCTGCTTTCATCCCTCCCTCTGGCATAAGGTGAGCTACCCCTCTTTTAACAGTCTCTTTCCCTCCCTTGCCTTAATGCCTGTTGGAATTAGGCAGTTCTCTCTCAAATGGAAAAGGAGGATTACCTTAAAAGACCCTGGTTCCAGACAAGGTAGGAAAGTTAGGGGTAGAATCTACTAAGGTACCACAATTGGGGTGGGCAGATTACAAAACCAATCCATTACAAAATGGACTGTATATTGGTGTTTAATTATTAAGAGGAGGTAAACACCAGGGAGCCACTTAACTCATGTTCTGGTTGTCGGAGAAAGATACTTGTTTCTTGGGGAAAATTGTATAACTTATATTTAAGTGGTTAATCTCACTCTAATATTTTTCTGTCTTAAAGAAACTTGAATTCAAGGTCTAACCAGTAAGCAAGGTTTCAGAACCCTATGTTCTAAGTGGAGAAAGCCTTGCACAACCTAGTCTTCTTTAGTATTAAAAGATAGCATGAACTTGTCCCAGGAAGGAGGGATTGCTGTAAATAGAAAACACTATAGAGAAGACAGCTCAGCTCAGATAAACTGGTTTGAGATGATAATGCAGCTAGATCGCTATATGGTTTGTTCACCTTGATCCTACAATCTAGAGAATGAGAGTGACTGGCCCCCTCTAGTGGTGTATGTACATGCATATGCACCCACATGTGCATGTACACAGGTGTGTGGTTGTGTTGGGGTTGTGTTGAGCATCTGAAACAGGGTTTATCTATTTAAAGGGGACACTGGAAAAGTTAGCGACTCAGGATGACCTTTGAAAAGTTCCATTATTATTCCTTTTCCTGGATGGGCTTCTAAAAAAAAATAAAGACATGTGACTGTTTTGAACAAGGTTGGTGAAATGGAAGCCAGAGTTTGCAGCCTGACTGCTGTCCACCTCCCCAGCTTTCCACCTTCCCTCTTCTTCCCAGCTCTTTTTGCCCTTAAAAATCATTTTAACTTTAGACTTGGTTTATGTTCACCATATTTAGTGAGTATTCAACCAAGTATAGACAGTGAAGATAGAATAGGCTACTTCAGATGTATTGATTCAGCACTTTATTGAGTGCCTAGGATTTGTGCCTGCGGATATAAGGGTGAATAAGAATCACAGCTTCTCCCTTTATGAGCCTATAGTTTATAGAGAATACAGGTAAGTAGACAGTTAGTTACATTCATTGTGGTAAGTGCTGTGCTAGGGGAAATGCAATACATGAAAGTTCATGTACGTCCTATGGGAGTACATAGAAAGGGCACTTTATCTTTTTGGAATAAATTGCTAGTTGAGCAAAATAATCATCTTTGTCATTTGTTTTAGTTCATGAAGAACTTCTTATTCGATGAGTTTTCCTATTGCTGAAAACAATTTGCAAGCCCTAAAGCACTTTGCAGGCTTTATTTGTTGTTATAGCTATGAAAATGCTATGAATCCCCCTAAAAGGCAATGTGAAGCTAATTCAATTTGGCATTGGTCCCCTTGTCGCAATACTCAAGTGACTCATTAGTTACCTCTAACTGCAGGAAGTGGAGCCGTCAGTTCCTGCTTTCATTCTGGTGTACTGTATGTTCTGCCCATCAAGGAACCATCTTTTTATCATTAAAGGTAGAGTCACTTGTCAGACCTTTGATCATTTTCATTAGACCTTCCTCTATGCTACCTTGGATCCAGAATAGGCAATTATACAAACAGAGAAAACAAAAAAGTTATTAGTTGAATAAATTGTATGAGCTTTTTTCCCCCAAACAAGTATAGCTTACAAGTGACCTTTGATTTGTAGAGTATTATAAAGTATCAGCTGGAACCTCCAACAATAGGAGAAAGATAAAATTGTAAGAAAGTCATTATCAAAGAATCATCCAAAATTCAACATCCAGAGTATGATATGAGGTTTATACATACTCATTCAATTAATCTGCTCCTTCTATATCTATTATAGTTAATGATCAATCTTACTGCTTTTAGGTATTTTATAATATCAAATATTTAAAAATAAATTAATATTTACTTACTAGCCGGGTGCAGTGGCTCACGCCTGTAATCCCAGCACTTTGGGAGGCCGAGGCAGGCAGATCACGAAGTCAAGAGATCGAGACCATCCTGGCCAACATGGTGAAACCCCGTCTCTACTAAAAATACAAAAATTAGCTGGGCATGGTGGCACACACCTGTACTCCCAGCTACTCAGGAGGCTGAGGCAGGAGAATCGCTTGAACCCGGGAGGTAGAGGTTGCAGTGAGCCGAGATCAAGCAACTGTACTCCAGCCTGGCTACAGAGTGAAACTCCACCTAAAAAAAAAAAAAAAAAATTACTTACTAATACTGGAAAGCTAACTAATATATTTTAGAAAAGCTTTAACAAATTAGAGTGGCTACCTGCAAAAGTTATGAGAGCATTGAACCGTAGGGGTAGGGTAGGGAGTAGATTTATTGAATTTCCTGCTATGTTTCAATTTACACACATTGTCTCATTGAACCCTCTCTAAAACCTGTGAGGTAAGTACTTTTATCTCTGTTGTATTTATGGAAAAATGAGACTCACTAAAGCATCTTGAGCAACATCACACAGCTAATGAGTGACATAGCCAGAATTTAAATGCAATTTCAGAATGTTCATTCTTAATGAAAAGCCTTTTTAAAAATTATTAAGTCATACCATTTCCTGAGACTCTTGAAACCTGAATGCAAGTCATTTTGCCTTCCTGTACCTTGCAATTTTCTCATCTAGATATATGGAGCTTACAAATATGATAATCTCAAATATTCTTTCCTGTACCTTGCAATTTTCTCATCCAGATGTATGGAGCTTACAAATATGATAATCTCAAATATTCTTTCCAGTTTTACTTTTCAATGAAACTGTATAAAATATTTCTGAATATGACTCAATTTTCTAAAAATTTAACCAGAATATCCCATTCTCTATTTGTGGGGAGTGGGGTGTCACAATTTTATTGTAAAAAGCATATAGTCAAAGAGTAGCCAGGCACACTGGCTCATGCCTATAATCCCAGCACTTTGGGAGGCCAGGGTGGGTGGATCACTTAAGGTCAGGAGTTTGAGACCAGCCTGGCCAACATGGTGAAACCCCGTCTCTACTAAAAATACAAAAATTAGTAGGTCATGGTGGTGTGTGCCTGTAATCCCAGCTACCAGGAGGCTGAGGCATGAGAATCACTTGAACCCAGGAGGTGGAGGTTGCAGTGAGCCGAGATCGTGCCACCGCACTGCAGCCTGGGTGACAGAGTAAAAGTCCATTTCAAAAAAAAAAAAAAAAAGTGTATCAAAGATTTAAATTTGATTAGAAACATAGTAGGTAAAGAATGAGACATTGCCAGACACAGTGACACATGCTTGTAGTCCCAGCTATGTGAGAGGCTGAGGTGAGAGGATTGCTTGAACCCAGGAGTTCAAGGCCAGCCTGGGCAATATGGAAAGACCCCATCTCTATTTAAAAAAAAAAAAAAGAAGAATGAAAAAGTATTCTTCTCTTCAAAGAGTCTTAATATTCCAAACATAGGTTGATACAATCAGATCAACTGTTAGGGAAGGTGAAAGTCTATAATACAAGCCTTGAATTGCTGTCTCAAAATGGAGGTTCTTTTTCTTTATATAACTAGGTTTCTTTTTCTCAGCAGATCCAGTTTGCTGACCAGAAGCAAGAATTCAACAAACGTCCCACCAAAATTGGACGTCGCTCTTTGTCTCGTTCCATTTCTCAGTCATCTACTGACAGCTACAGCTCAGGTGAGTACTGAACTGCTGTGGACCCAGCTGTTGAGGCTAATGAGTATGATCTCAACGGGCCCTCCTGTCTATCCAAGGCTAATTAAGCATGACCAAGACTGTGCTTTGAATAAATACTTCGAGTCAAAATTTAGATTAAAATTCTGGGTGGAATCTTTGGATTTCTCTTGGCGATTCAGAGTGGAGCTTAATAGAGGCCTCCTCTTCCAATAGAGGCAGAAGAGGGTGATTAAGGAAATTGAATTCTTTAATCTACTCAGAAGGGTGGGAATATGTCATTGATGATCTTTCCTGAACAGTATGTGTATATATTTGTGGGTTTTTTTTTTTTTTATCCTTTGAAAATAAAAAAGTTCTTCATCCCTCCATCTGGTACTTGCAAATTAACAGGGAAACCTCAATTGCCCCAAGAAATAATGAAGACACCGTAGCTAGTTCAAGCAAGTGAGCCCTTTGCCTTCTCTCCTAAGCTGTGACATTGGACTTCTTGTTACTCCTCCCATCCTTTGCACTGACATTAATTCAAATACATGTGCCCTGGGACTGAGTTATCATTTAATGCCAGGTGAGCTGTTACTGTGTAGGATCCCTTGAAGGCATCGGCTAGTATGCTACACGCTGCCTAGTATGAGTCTGATTTAATATGGAGTTAGTTTATTTTGCTCTTGTGTTGGGATGTGGTAGGGAGCTGAGTGCTTGCCCTAGTTAGCTCTTCACATTATAAATAGTAATATTCATTAGAAAATTTTTATCATGACCTGAAATTTTATTTGTTCTTCGTACAAATAGGAAAGTACTATTTGTTATATAAAGTTGAAAACAGTTGTTTGGGAAGCTTTAGCTTTTAGGCTGGGTAGATTATTTATATACTTTTTTACATTTCTCTTTTTACTCTCCCCCCACAGTAACAGTGAATGATGTAAAGCATATGACATCACTTCCTATGGAATCCATAATCTTGTACTACCTTTTTTGTGGAGTAGCACAAGATTTGAGACAGGGTCTCACTCTGTCACCCAGGCTGGAGTGCAAGTGGCATGGTCATAGCTCACTGCAGCCTTGACCTCACGGACTCAAGCGATCCTCCCACCTCAGTCTCCTGAGTAGCTGAGACCACAGGCACCCACCACCATGCCTGCCTAAATTTAAAATTATTTGTAGAGATGGAGTCTCGCCATGTTGTCCAGGCTGGTCTGGAACTTCTGAGCTCAAATGGTTCTCCACAGCCTCCCAAAGTTCTGGGATTACAGGCATGAGCCACTGCACCTGGCCAGGAACCCTATCTTATTCTGCTGAAATCAGCAGTGTTGGAAATTCACGAACTGGTTAATTTAACTCTGGAAACCGTAATAGTTGTGAAAAATGTGAATTGTAAAATAGTTTATAACATTTCAAGCTGTGGGTTTGTGCATGTTATCTAAAGATTCATACTAAATAATAATAATAATATCAAATTTTAACTCCAGCTCAGTCTCTCCCCTACACACTAGATATACATATCCAACTATATTCCTGCCGAGGAAACCAATACCTGCCTTCCCACCCAACCCCCATAGGCAGGGAGGGTACTTTAAAAAATATCTATTTACCTGGAAGAGAGTAATTGATGCCCTTGGTTTCTAAGTAAGCACATAGTGGCTTGGCATAGCTCATTGGTGAATGATATGGACTGGTATCATCCTGGTAAACTTGGACCTTTTAGATTAAACTATATGAAATTACCATTTTTATACGTCAAAAATTGTCAACCTAATGTATCTGTTCAATGATATTAAGTTCAAGCGCAGGAAGTCAAAACATCCTGGAGATGAAAAAGAACTTAAAGATCTCATTCGGCTTCCCTCTAATTGCTGGCCTCTTTCGGACATATGGTGCTACTTACTATATGTAGTTATTTATCTCCTAATAAGTTCTTATATAATCCCTGGAATTTAAAGATTTTATTTAAATTTTGCTGGTTTTGGTTGCCTGATTTAGGGGTATCCCACTGTCCTGGTTACCCTCATCTGGATATATTTCAGATTAGGTATCATTTTAAAAATATTATGCCTATCTACATAATATTCTCAATGGTCTGAACTAATCTACAGGAAGTGTTAGTTGCGTAAACTCAGTGCTTTTAAAATGAAACCCAAAATGTTTGTTTCTTTAGCAGCTGCATCACATGCACTGTTGCCTTGTTTTGTTTTTTGCTTTTTTCTTTTTCTTTTCCCCTTTGAGTGAATGCTTGTCAAGCCCTGTTAAACAAACTCTGACTAGAAATGCCTACTATCTTGATTATTGGACTAGGAGTTAGCAGAGACCTAGTTTCTAGTCTTTGATCTATGTTTGATTTGTTGTGTGATGCTGGAAAACTCTTGCACCTGGCATCTTCATACACAGACAATGAAAACATATACAGTGATAGAAAAAGAGCTTCATGTGCATCGAATGAAAAGCTAAGAGTAATGGAACTGACTCACAACTCTCTAAATATGACAAGACATATATGCAAATGTGGGTCAGTAAGAACTTGGGGCCCATTTTCAGCACACATTATAATTTAAATGACTAGGCTGGGCACAGTGGCTCATGCCTGTAATTCCAGCAATTTGGGAGGCCGAGACAGGCAGATCACCTGACATTAGGCATTCAAGACCAGCCTTGCCAACACAGTGAAACCCTGTCTACACAAAAAATGTAAAAATTAGCCAGGCGTGGTGGCGCACGCCTGTAATCCCAGCTACTCTGGAGTCTGAGGCATGAGAATCGCTTGAACCCAGGAGACAGAGCTTGCAGTGAGCCAAGATTGTGCCACTGCACTCCAGCCTGGGCAACAGAGCGAGACTCCATCTAAAAAAATTATTTTTATTTAAAAAATAATTTTAGGCAGGGCGCGTTGGCTCACGCCTATAATCCCAGCACTTTGGGAGGCTGAGGCGGGCGAATCACCTGAGGCCGGGAGTCCGAGACCAGCCTGACCAACATAGAGAAACCCCGTCTCTACTAAACATACAAAAATTAGCCAGGCGTGGTGGCACTTGCCTGTAATCCCAGCTACTCGGGAGGCTAAGGCAGGAGAATTGCTTGAACCCAGGAGGCAGAGGTTGTGGTGAGCCGAGATCGTGCCATTGCACTCCAGCCTGGGCAACAAGAGTGAAACTACGTCTCAAAAAAAATTAATAATTTAAATGACAGTAGAAATTAACACTGGAAAGCCCCAAAGACTGATCCTTGGACCTCTTCCCTTCTCAGTTTATACTTTCTCTCTAGATGAACTCATTTATCTCACAGGTTTAAATATCATGTATTGGTGTTTGATTCTCATATTTTATCCCAGCTCCAATCTCTCTCGTATATACTAGATTTATATATACAACTGCCTGCTCAGTCCTTTCACTTGAATGTTTTATAGATATCTCTTTTTATTTTATTCTATTTTTTTTTAAGAGACAGGGTCTTGCTTTGTTGTCCAGGCTGGAGTGTAGTGGCACAATCATGGCTCACTGTAGCCTCGAACTCTTGGGCTCAGGCAATCCTCCCACCTCAGCCTCCCCAGTAACTAGGACTACAGATGCGTACCATCACATCCGGCTAATTTTTAAAAAATTTTTTGTAGAGATAGGGGTCTCACTTTGTTGCCTAGGCTGGTCTCAAACTCCTGGCCTCAAGCAATCCTCCTCCCAAAGTGCTGGGATTACAGGCATGAGCCATGGCACCCAGCCCATCGACATCTCAAACCTCCCATATATTAAAAACTGAACTCCTCAGTTCCAACCTTACCCATCTTCAGTCTATTCTCAACACCAGCCAAATGTATTCTTTTAAAATAAGTCATGTCATATCATTTCACTGCCTAAAACCTTCCATGGCTTCCCAATCCCACTCTTAGGTAAAGCCTAAAGTTCTTACAATGGCCTACATTTCTGTTCACCTCTCTACTTCCCCAAACCTCCCCGCTCCCCGAGATGTTCATTTCACTCTGGCCTTACTAGCCTCCTACTGTTATTTTGAAACATGCCAAGCACTCTCCTGCTTCGAGACCTTTATACCTGTTCCCTCTGCCTGGAATGCTCTTTTTCCAGATACATGCATGGCTGGCTACCTTACTTCCTTCAGTTCTTCACCAAAAATTATCAACTTCTCACTGAATCCTATCCTGGCTACTCTTTTAAATTGTACCCAACATGGTGACTATAGTTATAACAGTGTGTTGTATTCTAGAAAATTGCTAGGACAACAGATTTTAAGTGTTCTCACCACAAAGAAATGATAGGGATATGAGGTAATGCATATGTTAATTATCTCTGTTGAGCCATTCCACATATCTCAAAACATCATGTTATACACATAAATATGTACAATTTTTGTCAATTAAAAATTAATTCATTAGAAATAAATACTATACAGAACTCCACCCAACATTCTCTATCAAATTTTCCTCCTTTATTTTTCTTCATAGCACTTATCATATAACATATATATGTTGCTAATATGTTTTGGTCTTTTCCCTTCTATTTAAATGCAGGATCCATGAGAACAGAGATTTTTTTTTTTCTGTTTTACATTGCTCTATTCCCAGCACTTAGAACTGTGTTTGACACAGAAGACATACTCAATAAATAAATATTGGTGAAAGGTGTTCAGAGACGTTATGCTTTTATACCCTTGTTGAGGTCTCTAATATACTCAGTGTGTATGAACAACAAAAGCAGGTTTATGAGATTTCAAAAAAAGATACTTTCCTGTCCAAAGTGCTTGTCTTGCTGAAGATACACAGAGGCTTACATAGGCTGTAGTCTCGTCTCCCTTCCTAAGGATCTTGGTACTAAGTTTTGCCATGCTTTCATTTAGGAACCTCTGCCAGCTTTTCTCACCCAGGGATCCTCATCTGAATCACAGAACACAGAAAATGATTTTATAGACTTTTATTAATTTTCAAAAAGATGATACATAACTAGTACCTTTCCAGATGCGTAGGAGAGAAGTTAATTCATGATGTACGATGGATGCTTCAAGGCATTAGGACTTAATTCTAGCAGAACCCAGGTTGAAAAGCCCTGCATTAATCCATGAAACTATTTTATAAGAAATAGTTCTAAAAAACTTCTAAAATCTTATAAAAAACTCTTCCCCTAAGGAAAAAAACCTCATAAAAACAAATGAACAGAAGAGACTTTTTTTTTTAATGAGACCATTCTCAGTGATATATTTCTGAATAAGCTGTCTTTGCAATGAGTTACTTGGTTAAGGGTGCAATAAACTGTCTTTGTAATGAGTTCCTTCCCCTAAAGAAAAAAACCTCATAAAAACAAATGAACAGAAGAGACTCTTTTTTTAATGAGACCATTCTCAGTGATATATTTCTGAATAAGCTGTCTTTGCAATGAGTTACTTGGTTAAGGGTGAGGAAAGAAGACAGAAGTCCCTTCTTCACGATTGGTTCTTTTTTTTCCCAAACTCTACAATTCTTATAAAGTTTGAGATATTTTCAGATGTTTCCGAACAACAAAGTTTTGTTTATTTATATTTGGGATGCTAGCATAGCTTTTTACACATTTCCAGAGTGTTATTCATCAGTGAAGTCTGCTATAACCCGACACACAGGTCCCCACTGTTATTTCCATTACCAAATGAATAGGCCCAAGAGGAGTTGCCTGACATAAAATAGTCTAATAGGACTAATTCAGTCAGGGTTCTGACTGCTGCTTCTCCTAGCAGTAACCCACAGTATCACAGCTGCTGAGAGGTAAAGCTTAATCAGGCTTGAATCATAAACCGTGTGTACATGTTCTGTGAGCTAGATTGTGGATTCTTGATTCATCATGTTGTATTTTGATTTTGGAAAATAATGAAACAAGATAACATCCCGTAGTAAAGTTATATTGTACTTCATACTACTTTTCTACATAGAAACTGAACCCTTTTTGTTATCATCTCATTTATTCGTAAGATTTTTCTGGTGGTAATTGGGGGAAAGAGCATGAGGAAAGAGGGAATCTGTTACAGTTTACAGTTGGATAAATTGAAAATCGGTCACTTAACCACTTAGGGTTGAAGCTAGATCTAGGATCTCAGGACTACTTTAGTAGGTTATTGGTTGTTCTTGTTTATTTAAATTATGACTCTGGGCTTTAGAGTATGCTGACAATTACAAATATTTTAGAAACTCTGTTCAAATGTGTTTGTACATATGTGTTGGATTTCTCTAAATTTTCCTAGGAACAGTCCTTAATACTACCTCAATTGTCATCATGAGTTTGTTACTCTGTGGCAGAAATGAGTATGGATTCAAAGAATAAATGAGTAAATGTCACTAATTCAGCAATAACCTTTCCACTGTGTTTGCAGAACTAATGATATATTCTCTTGGTCTGGATCTGTCAGCCATGTCGTATTCACATAGTAGTACAATCTAGACAACTGATATTTTTGGTTCTTACCTGATAGCAGGTCCGTATAGAGGGCTCTTTGAGGCCGGGCATGGTGGCTCAAGCCTGTAATCCCAGCACTTTGGGAGGTCAAGGTGGCTGGATCACCTGAGGTCAGGAGTTCAAGACCAGCCTGCCCAGCATGGCGAAACCCTGTCTCTACTAAAAAGGCAAAAATTAGCCAGGCATTGTGGTGGGCACCTGTAATCCCAGCTACCAAGGAGGCTGAGGCAGGAGAATCGCTTGAACCCAGGAGGCGGAGGTTGCAGTGAGCTGAGACCAGCCACCTGCTGTTTGGGTAGATTAGTAGATGATGGAGGTATAAAAAAAGATAAACTGCTAAATGATAATGTATGTATATCATTCTTTTCCCATTCAAAATCTTAAAGCTGAGTAAGAACACTTAAAGATGTTATATCTGGAACTGAATTTAAAATATGTGCTAAAGTGGGTAATATCAGGTATCATTTATTGAGTGCTTAATTACTGTATGCCAAGCATTTCAGTAAGCACTTTACATACATTATCTTAATCTGCTTAACAACTTGACTCTGACAAGTCATGTTCTCCTATTACATAGTCTTATGACATCCTGATTTCTGCTTTATAGCACACATTACAACTGTATTTTTTAAAGCTCTAAATAATTAATTTTGTAACTAGTTATTTCTTTTTTGACTCACTGACTAGACTGAAAACTCCATGAAGGTAAGGACCATCTATATCTGTCCTGTATTTCCAGCACCTAGGCTATGCCTAGTACATAATAGATGCATAATTAAAATTTGAATAAACAACTGAGTGTGTGAATGACTGAATAAGTGAATAAATTAACAACTCTTTCAAACGGATCAGCTCCACTTTATACACCCAAAAACAGAGACTGAGACTTAAACCAAAGACTGACTCCACAACACATGACCACTATATTTAAATGGCCATTGGGAAGCATAAAAATCATCATGACTCTGAAAAAAGATTTGAGATTTCAGGATATTCTGAATATGAACACTTTCTTCAAAAGTAATTTTCCCATAAATATGGATCAGGATTAGAGATGGCTATTATCTTTTTATCTCTCAGGTGGTAGAAGCATGGTTCCCCTAAGCCTCTAATTTATTAGGTATTTCTGAATATTGATTAGTAAAACAGATGACTTCCCAGAAAGCTGTGTCTGGGTTCTGTTGCCAAAAGTACTTTGAGCTTTCACTCACCCTAGGAGAAGGAACCACGAACTTTTTGTACAGATTAGCTCCTTTCAAGAACAAAAAGTCTCTTTGGGGATTTACTAATTCCCTCACCTCCCCTGGTGCCCATGTTCATTCCTGTTGCCTCGTGTTAGGACTTTGCTCCAGCTCCAAAAGAGATTCTCAAGCCCCTGCTGCCCAAATGGTTTGTAGTGCCACGCCTGATTAACTGGGCAAGGTCAGACTTGCCTTTTACAGCCCTCCCAGAGATAGACCCTTTGCTGAGAAATCTCAGAAATGCCTTAATTCTCTGCATATAAGTAGATCAGAGCATCGTAGACCGTAGGCACTGTGAGCTTTCACAGTTTTCTACTCTTAAAAGTGATGGCAGTACTTATTCCACTGAGAGATACAAAGCGTTTTCTAGAGAGTGTTTCTTAACCCCCCAAAAAACTTGGGGGTTAAGAACTATCTTCAGAAGCTCAAACACAAATCAGGGAAGGACACTGCTTCAAATAATCTAGCAAATGGTTAGTAACTACAGAATCCTATGAAGACTAAAAAGACCCCAGCTAAGCACGTGAATAGTAGTAGCAGCAGCTGCCTGTTAGCCACGATAAAAAGTTTTAGACCTTTCACACTCTAGTATATACTGCTAAATGGATTAGTTATCAGAGCATTTTATTGTACCAAAGGAGGATTTATTCACTTCTTTGGGAGTCTAAAATGCCTAACACTGGACCTACTGAGGCCAGCAAGAAGGGAGAGCGCATTGAATACTTCATTGTCAATGTCTAATTGGGTCTGCAGGCACAATTCAGCCTCATCAGAGTCCGTCTTAAAAAAGAAAGCTCTGTTAGGTCAGACAAATACATTTTGTGTGGTTCTTAATTACTTTCCCATGGATTCCTTGTTTTCTAGGTCTTATCTGTTCAGTAATTGTACTAAAACACAAATTATATCAAATATTTAAGCAGCACACAGAGCAGAGTAGCTAGAATCCCAAAAACCCATAGGTTAATGACCATGATCTTGCATTAGGAACTTTAACCTAATGCTACCATGGTGTAACCTTTCCTTTTTGCGTATTCAAGGACCTCTGCATGTTCTGAAGATAAAGTTAGCCCTACATTTCAAGTTAAGGTTATCCAGGAAGAATGTCTTTGGCAATCTCTTTCAGCTTCCCTCTTCTGGCCTGTGTATAGCATGTAGGTACTTACCAGAGGTAAAAAATTTATATGGCGCTAGGTGGCTAGAGAAGCTTCAGTTCGCTCCATGGTTTGGAATTTTAGAGGGAGCATTTTTTTTTCCCTGAGTGTTTTTTATTCTGTCATTCCAGCGGCTTCATATACAGATAGCTCTGATGATGAGACATCACCCAGGGACAAGCAGCAAAAGAACTCTAAGGGAAGCAGTGACTTCTGTGTTAAGAACATCAAACAGGCAGAGTTTGGACGAAGAGAAATTGAAATTGCTGAACAAGGTAAAGAAAACAAGCACCTTTTCCTTCTTAACCTGCCTGTGTCTTTTTGTCCATATTAATCCCTTTTTATGTCTGGGGTCTGGTAGCTTGTGAAATTTCTATGTGATAAGAATACTTATAACAAAAGAAATATGAGTTCAGGAAACACTGGGGAAACCTGGCAAGTCTAGAAGGAACCCTATATTTAAAAAAAAAAAAAAGAGAGACTGGATAAGGACTGGAATATAGAGAATCAGAACCCTGGAGCATTTGCCTCTGAAAGCCCTTTATAAAGGAAAATACAGGTTTAGTGTCTTGATCCCTGGAGAAACCTAATCTAACCTGATCAGGGGAAGGATCTTAAGAAAATAAGTTTTTCTGTTTGTTCTTTTATCTCTTACTCCCTCTTCTTTAATATTGCTGTATTTATTGGGCCTTTTCAGAAATGCCTGCACTGATGGCTTTGAGGAAGAGAGCTCAAGGAGAAAAGCCTTTGGCTGGAGCCAAAATCGTGGGTTGCACACACATCACTGCTCAGACTGCTGTGAGTTCTCTTCTTTTCTCCTTTTAATAACAATAGTTAATAATAGCCACAAGCTACTGAAAGCTTACAACATGCCAAGCACCGAGTTAAGAGCTTAACAAGTATTAGCTCATTAATCCTTATAATAGCCATATAAAGCAGGTATTCTTGTTTCCATTTTATAAACGAAGAAGCTGAGGCTCAGAGGGCTTAAGATATTTGTTTAAGGTTATACAGCTAGAAATCACAGAGTCAAGATTTTAACTTCAGTATATAGTAGTCCCCCTGCCTTGTCTGTGGGGGATAAGTTTCAAGACCCCTAGTGGACACCTGAAACTTCAGACAGTACTGAACCTTATATATACTATGTTTTTTCCTATACATATATACCTATAATCAAGATTAATTTATGCAATTGGCCCTCTGTATCCACCAGTTCTGCTTCCTGAGGATTTGACCAACTGCAGATCAAAAATATTCAGAAAATAAAATAATACAATAATACAAAATAACAGACAAGAAATATAACAACTATTTACATAGCATTTACACTGATGTATTATAAATAACCTAGAGATGCTTTAAAATATACAAAAGGATGTGCACCGATTATATGCAAACACTGCATCATTTTGTGTAAGGGAGTTGAGCATCCTCAGATTTTGGTATCCATGGGAGTCCTAGAATAAATCCCCTGAGGATACTGAGAGACAGCTATAAATTCAGCACAGTAAGAAATGAACAACAGTAACTCAAAATAAAAGAGAGCAATTACAACAATAGACTGTAATAAAAATTATGTCACATAAAGGAATCTATCACAGTACATAGCAGAAAGTCCAAAGAGAAGGCAGACTTCAGATGCAGGATCTCAGGGCTCCAGCTTCACCTCTCTGATTCTCTTGGAGCTGCCTCCTCAGTATGCTTACTTCACCCTCAAGCTGATAGCAAGATGCTTACAACTATTCTAGTCATCACAAACTGACGTGAAAAGGAAGAGGGACCATTTCTTCCTCGCTCAAGAGAAGTCCCTCCAGGATACTCCGTCGTGTCTCATTGCGCAAAACTGGATCATGTGTGTGTGCTCCACCAGTCCTACAAAGGGGCATGGAATTACCATGATTTGCTTACACCAGTGATTCCTACCTTACTCTCATCAGTTTTAATGTCCCCTTTTTATTAAAAAACTTTTTTTTTGCAGTGTCCCTGAATTATCCTGAAATGAAATTCAGATATAACATGTCTAGGTACATATAATCTTAAAAAAAATATATAAAATCTTAACTGAAATATGAAGGAGGAATAAAAGAAAGTACAATACTTAAAATAATGTGTATTTCAATATGTAAATACTTGAGGACTATAGTAGAACAATCAGATATTTGTACTATTTCACAGTATTATTTGAAATAGTATTATTTGAAGACAGAAATAAATGTGTTATTGATTCCAGAGCATCAGAGCAGCATTGCCATGATTTTCTGAAATAGTAAACAACTTTTTGTAAACTTCTAAACAACAAGAACAACAAAAAGTATGAGTTTTCTCTTCATTTATATAGCTGTTACATTCCTGGAAAAACTATTGTTTTGTATTAAAACTACAAAACTACTTTTTGCTAATTTGTAAAGAGGAATTAGGTTCTAAACTAAGATAATTGTACATAGGTTTTTCACCCATGTGAACTTTTCATTGGGACATTTGAAAATTGTACCAGCTGCAACACAGTTTTTTGTTGAGACACTTTCAAAATGTCCAGATTCCTGGTCCTGCCCGCTAAATGCCAGTAGCACTCCCCTTCCAATTATTGTGGCAACCAAAAATGCCCCCACAATTTTCTAGATCTCCTCTTTTATCACCAGAGATGCAATATATATGGAGTTGCTAACCATAATGAGACCACTATCGGGAAATTGTTATATAGAGCAATGGTCTGGAATCTTTTATGGGGATTCATAAGATCTGGGTCATCTGTGTGGCTAGATCAGCTTTCCAAAGATTGTCTCTCCCAAAGCACAACACTTATGTGGTCACATTCCTGATTAAGAACATTAGAGATTCCTCAAGGTACAGACAGCTTCTATTAGCATCTTCACTATGAAACTTTTCTGGGTTATGTGTTCTCTGAGGATAAGAGTACTCTGACTGCCCAAAATTAATATAATAAATTGAAAAGCTATCTGTTTTGGAGCTACAAACTAATGAATCAAGACAGAAACACTCTTGAATCTTTTTTGGCCTGCTCAGTCAGCGACATGAGACTTCAGTGTGGTAGCTTAAAATAGTAAGTGCTTCTCTACTGTCTCATGTTGCTGAACTACATCTAGTTTGTTTTTTACCCTTAGGCTCACTGAGCATTACCACCCTTCATGGTTCCCTTTCTATTTTTTTCCTGAGTGGATTAATCGCAATTAGCTTACCAATTTTAATACTAATTTATTGTTTCCACCCCACATTTTTTTCCTTTAAAAAGTAACGACAAAGAAATTATGCTTTGTTTGCCAACCTAAGACAACCTTGTCTTAGTTCATTTGGGCTGCTATGACAAAATACCTTAGACTGGGTAATTAATAAACAATAGATATTTATTGTTCACAGTTCTGGAGGCTGGGAAGTCCAAGATCAAGGCGCCAGCAGATTCAGTGTCTGATGAGGGCCTGTTCCTTATAGATGGCGCCTTCTATGTGCCCTTACATGGCCAAAGGGGCAAGCAAGCTTCCTCAGGCTTGTTTTATAAGTACGCTAATCCCATTTGTGAGGGCAGAAATCTCATGTCTAATCACCTTCCAATCACTTCCATAATCACCTTTTAATACCATCACCCAGGGGGTTAGTTTTTAACATATGACTCTGGGGGAGGAGAACATACATTCAGACCATAGCAATCCCCAAATACCTTAGTGTATATTTTCTACAAACAAGGACATTTTCCTATACTACCAGTATAACCATCAGAAGTAGAAAATTAACATTGATTCATTATTACCATCCAATCCTTAGATCCCACTGGAGTTTTACTTGTTGTTCTGATAATATTTTTCTAACAAAAGAATCCAGTCCATGGTTATATGTCACATTTAATTGTCATGTCTTTTTAATCTTCATTAGTACAGAACAGTTTCTCAGTCTTTCTTTGATTTTCATGACCTTGACACTTTTGAAGATTACAGATGAGTTATTTTGTAGAATTTCCTCAATTTGGATTTTTCTGATGCTTCCTCATTATGAGATTCAGGCTATACATCTATGGTGGGAATTCAGGGAAGTGATATATCCTATCAGGTGGCACACGATTTCAGTTTGTCCCAGAACTGGTGATGTTCACTTTAATCCCTTGATTGAGGTGACGTCTGCCAGGATTTTCCTCTGTAAAGGTTTTTTTCCCAGTTTATAATTAATATGTTTTTTAGGCTGGGTGCGATGGCTCACGCCTGTAATCCCAGCACTTTGGGAGGTCAAGGCTGGCAGATCACTTGAACCCAGGAGTTCAAGACTAGCCTAGGCAACATGGTAAAACCCCATCTCTACAAAAAAATACAAAAGTTAGCCAGGTGTGGTGGCATGTGCCTGTAGTTCCAGCTACTTGGGAGGCTGAGGTGGGAGGATTGATTGAGCCCAAAAGGTGGAGATTGCAGTGAGCAGTGAGCTGAGATTGCACTGCACTCCAGCCTGGGTGACAGAGTGAGACCTTGTCTCAAAAATAAATAAAAATAGAATTAATATGTTTATGTGAGATAGTACTATGAAACTATAAATATCTCATTGTTTATCTTACTTTGATTTATTCATTATTTTTGTTTGTATGGAATCATCGTTTCCTATTTTATTTACTAGGTTATAATCCATTACTATCATTACTTATTTACATGATCATCTTGTTCTCAATTTGACCAGGGAGAGCCTCTTCAGTGTGGCTTCTGTGACTTCTTTTGTCTTTTGATATATCCCTTTCATTCTTTGAACATTTCCTTGCTTTTGGTACAAGATCACCTAAGCTCATCTTGAACATTCCATGCCCTACTCTTGGAACCAGCCATTTCTCCCAGAATGCCTGGCTCCTTTTAGTGGATCTGGGCACTAATGTGCTCTTTGCTTTTGAAATGTCATTGTTCCCAGATCCTCTTTTTTCCCTCTCCATACATGTAACTGGAGTTCTAGAAGGCAAAGAGGGAAAGAATCCATAGATTCCCATAGACCCCACAGATTTTGAGCACTCTGTTGTGATTTTTTTCTGCCAGTCTTTTTCTGCCAGTAATTTCTTTTTTTGTTGTTGTTTTGTTTTGTTGAGTAGGGTCTCACTGTGTCACCCAGCCTGGAGTGCAGTGGTACATTCATTGCAGGCTCATTGCAGCCTCAAACTCCTGGGCTCAAGCAATCCTCCTGCCCCAGCCTCCCAAGTAACTGGGACTACAGGCATATACTACTATGCCCGGCTAATTTTTTTAAAATTTTTGTAGAGATGAGATCTTGCTGTGATGCCCAGGCTGGTCTCAAACTCCTGGCCTCAAGCGATCTCCTGCCTCAGCCTTTCAAAGCACTAGGGTTACAGGCATGAGCCACTGTGCCTGGCTCAGTTCAGTAATTTTTATTCGTCTATCTTCAGGTTCACTGATTCTGTCCTTGGATGGTCCCGGTCTGATGATAAACCTGTTGAAGGAACTTTTAATCTGACTTTTTTTTTTCCTGGCATTTGTATTTGACTTTTTTTTTTTTTTTTTTTGAGACAGAGTTTTGCTCTTGTTGCCCAGGCTGGAGTGCAACGGTGCAATCTTGGCTCACCACAACCTCCACCTCCTGGGTTCAAGCGATTCTCCTGCCTCAGCCTCCCAAATAACTGGGATTACAGGCATGTGCCACTAAGCGGCTAATTTTGTATTTTTAGTAGAGATAGGGTTTCTCCATGTTGGTCAGGCTGGTCTCAAACTCCCGGCCCCAGGTGATCCGCCCACCTTGGCCTCCCAGAGTGCTGGCCTTTATAGGCCTGAGCCACTGCACCCGGCCTGTATTTGACTTTTTATAGTTTCCATCTCTGCTGAAATTTTCTATCTATTCATAGGTGTTGTCTATCTTTCTCAACTAGATCCTTTAACATAAACATATTAGTCCAGCCTGGGCAATATAGCAAGATCTTGTGTATAAAAAAATATAAATAAATAACATAAACGTATTAATCATAGTTATTTTAAATCTCCTGTCTGATCAAACATCTGGCTCATCTGAGAGCCTGCCTCTGTTGTTTACTTATTTCCTGACAGTGGGTTTTTTTTTTTTACTTTTTATATGTCCTGACATTTTTAATTGAGTGGTAGTATATTAGTTTTCATTATAGTCATGAATTGGGCTGAATTTAGAGTTTGTTGTATACCAACAAAGGCTTCAAATTCCTCCAGCAGTGGACTGCTATAACCTTGTGATTTGAGGTTACCAAAGGACATTCCTCAGTGCTTCTGCTTTACCCTCAGCCTTCAGCTACTTCTGCACGTGTGCCACAGAAGTGTCCTCTTTTCAAGTACCTGCCTCATATGCCGCACTAGACTGCTGCTCCTTGTTTCCTGGGGCTAAGCACACGGTGAGGGCAAGTGGGGTTCTTGGATCTCTGGTGCAGTCTCAGTCTTAGGCAGACCTCTGTGAGGGGCAAGGCTTTCTCAATATTCCTGCCTCTCCTATCTGTAGCAGCCAAACTTTGCCTTGAATCTGTGGTGGGTCTTGGGCAAGACATATTTTCTTGCCCTTCCTGGAGACCTGGAGAGGTAGCAGATCCTTACATTGTATCAGTGAACTGTCCTGGGCCCAAGAGGTTTTCCTGTGCCTCTCCCAGAGGCAGAGAGCTTTTGCTTCTGCCTTCCTCCAGAAACAGTGGATCTTTGCCTAGTCCCTAATGGCAGGCCCAATTCCTGCTCTTCCTACAGCTTGAGGCTTTGGTTCCTATGAGAGAAGAGTGTAGGGAAGTGCCCAGGTTTCATGTCTGTTTCTGAGCACAGCCAATCAGCTCCCTGCCCCAGTCTTTCTTTTGAGCACTGGGCGGAAGCCTCTGGAAAACAGCCTGCATGTGAATGGGAAACTACTTGTGCCTGGAGCTTCAAAAAATTCCACATTGACACACTTTCCCACACCCAGCCTTTCATAATTGTTCAAAAGTTTAGCTGATATTTTCTTATCCTCATCTGTGGCAGCCATTTCTTCCTCCCATGTGCTGCCAAAGGTGAAACAGTCTTCCCTCTCTCTTTAAAAGAATTTGTCACTCTTTGGAGGGCAGTTCACTTCTGTGCTTTACGACCTCAGCTCTTTGATGGGCTCAAGAAGAGTTTGGCTTTGTAGATTACCCAGTTTTTGGGGTTTGTGTGTGTTTGTGTATTCGTTTGTTTGTTTGTTTTGTTCTGTTTTGAGACAGAGTCTCGCTCTGTTGCCCAGGCTGGACTGCAGTGGCACAATCTCGGCTCACTGCAAGCTCTGCCTCCCAGGTTCACACCATTCTCCTGGCTCAGCCTCCCGAGTAGCTGGGACTACAGGCGCCTGCTACCACACCCAGCTAATTTTTTTTTTGTATTTTTAGTAGAGACGGGGTTTCACCGTGTTAGCCAGGATGGTCTTGATCTCCTGACCTCGTGATCTGCCCGCCTCAGCCTCCCAAAGTGCTGGGATTACAGGCGTGAGCCACCACGCCCCACCATTTGTTTGTTTTTAAGACAGAGCTTT
This sequence comes from Hylobates moloch, assembly GCF_009828535.3. Classification (NCBI taxonomy): domain Eukaryota; kingdom Metazoa; phylum Chordata; class Mammalia; order Primates; family Hylobatidae; genus Hylobates; species Hylobates moloch. The sequence continues at coordinate 210,254,596 of NW_026652276.1, forward strand.
GCTCTTGTTGCCCAGGCTGGAGTGCAATGGTGCAATCTCAGCAACCTGCAACCTTCGCCTCACCGTTTCAAGCCATTGTCCTGCCTCAGCCTCCCGAGTAGCTGGGATTACAGGCATGCGCCACCATGTGCAGCTAATTTTTCTGTATTTTTAGTAGAGATAGGGTTTCACCATGTTGGCCAGGCTGGTCTCAAACTCCTGACCTCAGGTGATCCGCCCGCCTCAGCCTCCAAAGTGGGATTACAGTCATGAGCCACCATGCCTGGCCATGTGTTTGGTTTTTTGGAGACAGGATCTCCCTCTGTTGTCCAGGCTGGAGTGCAGTGGCACAGTCACGACTCACTACAACCTCCATCTCCCAGGCTCAAGCAGTCCTCCCACCTCAGCCTTCCTAGTAGCTACGCAGCTTTTTCCTGTCGTTAAGGTGGGAGCTTCTCTTGTAGCTTTGTGTATTCTAAGCAGAAGCAGAACTGTAAATCTGTTTTTTAAGAAAAGTTTTGGCTCTGAAGTCCTTGGTTTATTAAATCTTATGGGGAAGCTTAATTTAAATTGGTAAAAACATAGAGTCAGCTGGAGCCTCCCGCTTCCCGTGGCTTCCCCCAATACTTGCCTTCTTAGAATACTGAAGAGGTTCTGTAGAGCCCAATTTGAAAATCCCTGGCCTAAGTCATTCCTGTTGTATTTTCTGATTGTAAAATATATAAACTTTATCTCCTTGACTAGTCGTTTGGCCCAGGCTTGCTCATCCCCTGCTTTGTCTTTAATACAGGTGCTTATGGAAACTCTGGGTGCTCTGGGGGCCCAGTGCCGATGGGCTGCCTGCAACATCTATTCCACTCTCAACGAAGTGGCTGCTGCTCTAGCAGAAAGTGGTAAGAGCTTGTTCTCTGTGCCTTTGGTCTATTTGGAGACTTACTTTATGTTTCAGCATAAATCTTTAAAGAAGGTTGACAATAAAAGAACTATCTTGGAAGAAATGTATCTCGATTCTTCATGAATTTGCTCTTTTTCTGGCCTTCGCTTGTCAAATATGATGTAGTTAACTTTGCTGTTTTACAGTTGACAAACATCTACCTATGTCTAATATTCTATTGTTAGGTAATGCTTTGTTTTGACTCACTAATTCACTAATAGCAGAGCACTAGTGAACCCTACTCACTGAGGTAACGTGGATTAAAGGAGAAAATGCTTCAACCATAGTTTTGTGACTCTGTTGGTTTTCCAGCAAGTAATTTGCCCTGACTTAATGTTTGGTGTTTCTGCTTCAGGGGTAAAGAAGACTTGACCTGGCAGATTAATATTTCATCACAACATCCACTGGTACTTGATGGACAAAAGAAATAGAGAAATTTGGACTTTGCCAGCCTCTTGCCTTTACTCTTTGGCAGTACAGCTAGCACTCTCAGCATTTCATTTGTTCTTTCATTTTAATTTACTTATTTATAAGATTTTAAGGCTGTATATATGATAGAAAAATATTTAATACTTTATTAATACAAATATTAAATGTGTACCCCAGTGAATTGTACATACTCATTCTTTTCCTTTTTTTTTTTTTTTTAAGTAGAAACAGGGTCTTGCTCTGTCACTCAGGCTGGAGTGCAGTAGTGCAATCATGTTTCACTGCATCCTTCAATTCCTGGGAACAGGTGATCCTCCCACCTCAGTCTTCTGAGTAGCTGGGACTTCAGGCACATGCCACCATGCCCAGCTAATTAAAAAAAAATTTTTGAAGACACAGGGTCTTGCTATGTTGCTCAGGCTGGTCTCAAACAGCCGACCTCAAGTGATCCTCCTGCCTCATCCTCCCAAAGTGCTGGGATTACAGGTGTGAGCCACCATGCCCAGCCCATTTCTTTTTTTTGTTGTTTTTTTTAAATTGAATTTTTATTTTTTATTTTTATTTTTATTTTTTGAGATGAAGTCTCACTCTGTCACCCAGGCTGGAGTGCAATGGCGTGATCTCGGCTCACTGCAACCTCCACCTCCCGGGTTCAAGCGATTCTCCTGCCTCAGCCTCCTGAGTAGCTGGGATTACAGATGCCCTCCACTACACCGGGCTAATTTTTTTTATTATACTTTAAGTTTTAGGGTACATGTACACAACGTGCAGGTTAGTTACATATGTACACATGTGCCATGCTGGTGTGCTGCACCCATTAACTGGTCATTTAACATTAGGTATATCTCCTAATGCTATCCCTCCCTCCTCCCCCAACCCCACAACAGGCCCCGGTGTGTGATGTTCCCCTTCCTGTGTCCATGTGTTCTTATTGTTCAATTCCCAACTATGAGTGAGAACATGCAGTGTTTGGTTTTTTGTCCTTGGTGATAGTTTGCTGAGAATGATGGTTTCCAGCTTCATCCATGTCCCTACAAAGGACATGAACTCATCATTTTTTATGGCTGCATAGTATTCCATGGTGTATATGTGCCACATTTTCTTAATCCAGTCTATCATTGTTGGACATTTGGCTTGGTTCCAAGTCTTTGCTATTGTGAATAGTGCCGCAATAAACATACGTGTACAACTGGCTAATTTTTGTATTTTTAGTAGAGACGGGGTTTCACCGTGTTAGTCAGGCTGGTCTCGAACTCCTGACCTCAGGTGATCCTCCTGCCTCGGCCTCCCAAAGTGCTGGGATTACAGGCGTGAGCGACCGTGCCTGGCCACCCCATTTTTTTTTTTTAAACAAATGCTTACTGACCTACTCTAAGAGCTGTAAGGGCAAATGAGACAATGTCCTTACCCTCAGAACCTTATATTTTGGTGAGATAATACACATATATAATAAATGTCATGATAGATCATAAATCCGTACTCACTACACAAACAAGAGGCTTAGAAAAGTTCAGATTCCCACTTTGGGAGGCCGAGGCAGGTGGGTCACCTGAGGTCAGGAATTCAAGACCAGTGTGGCCAACATGGTGAAACCTTGTCTCCGCTGAAAGTACAAAAATTAGCTGAGTGTGGTGGTGCAGGCCTGTAATCCCAGCTACTCATGAGGCTGAGGCAGGAGAATCGCTTGAATCCAGGAGGCGGAGGCTGCAGTGAGCCGAGATTGCGCCACTGCACTCTAGCCTGGGTGACAGAGCGAGACTCCATCTTGGAAAAAAAAAAAAAAAAAAAAAGAGGCCGGGCACGGTGGCTCACACCTGTAATCCCAGCACTTTGGGAGCCTGAAGCGGCCAGATCATGAGGTCAGGATTTCGAGACCAGCCTGGCCAATATGGTGAAACCCCGTCTCTACTAAAAATACAAAAATTAGCTAGGCATGGTGCCACACACCTGTAGTCCCAGCTACTCAGGAGGCTAAGGCAGGAGAATTGCTTGAACCCAGGAGGCAGAGGTTGCAGTGAGCTGAGATTGTGCCACTGCTCTCCAGCCTGGGTGACAGAGCAAGACTCCATCTCAAAAAAAAAAAAAAGAAAAGTTCGGATTCCTTGAGAGCTCATTTCCAGCTGGGTTAATCAGGCTTCATTAGGAACATGACACTTAACTGGGCTATGAATTCTAGTAACGTTTTAGCAAGTGGAGAAACACGTAAGGGTTTTTTTTCTTAATAATAGGGTGGAATGATTAAAGTATAGAAGCCAGAAAAATTAAAGTGTAATTGGGAAATGGTGAGAATGCCAGTTTGAGTGGATCAAGAAGTACCTGTTTCTGGTTTTTCTTTTCCCTCTAGTCACTTTTTTTTTTTTTTTTTTTTTTTTTTTTTTTTTTTGAGACAGAGTCTTGCCCTGTCGCCCAGGCTGGAGTGCAGTGGCAATTCTCCTGCCTCAGGCTCCCGAGTAGCTGAGATTATAGGCATGCACCACCACGCCCAATTAATTTTTGTATTTTTAGTAGAGACAGGTTTCATCATGTTGGCCAGGCTGGCCTTGAACGCCTGACCTCAGGTGATCCACCCGCCTCAGACTGCCAAGGTGCTGGGATTTCAGGAGTGAGCCACGGCGCCTGGCCCCCTTTCATTACATTTTAAACAACTGTCATACCTTTGTCCATTCTGCTTGTCCTCCTTGACTAGTAAGAGCAGAATGACCATCAAAGACAAAGGACTGGATAAAGGAGCTGAAGGCAACGCCAATCAGTGAAGAATGTCAATCCAAGGAATATAGCAGAATGAGAGAGTTGGAAGTTAGGAAAAACCAGAATCTTCTCACTAAAATTAGGGGGTCAGCCTTTTTTGGTCTTTAATGGTTTCTCTTTGTTCCTTTTTTTCCTCAGGATTTCCTGTTTTTGCCTGGAAGGGAGAGTCAGAAGATGACTTTTGGTGGTGTATTGATAGATGTGTGAATGTGGAGGGCTGGCAGCCAAACATGGTGGGTCAGATTTCTGCTAACACAATTCTGTAGGGGTCAGGAATGGGGATGGGAGGAGGTTATGGCCTGGGAGAGGGTTTCCCAACAAGAAGGAAGGAAAATGGCTTCATTTCTATCTGACGTACCTGGGTTTCCAGCAGAACTAGATTCTTATGCTACGGGTACCCCAAGAGTATTGAAGCTCTTATAACTTCAGAGTGCCTTAATTATTGAGTCTAATGTTGGAAGCATTTATATTCATTAGAAACATTAAAGCGCTGCCCAGGATTCACATGTGGCTGGTTAAAAAACAATAGTAATGAGTTTCCATCCCCTGCTGCTGCCCACTTCCCACCCCTTACAACAACCAAAAAACCCAAACAAACCACCCCAGAGCTCTGGAGATACTTAGCCTTCTCTCTAGCATCCATATACTTGTCATGTTAGTCAGGACTAGAAAAAAAAATAAAAATAATAGAGTTCATATAATGAATTTACAGTAAACCTGAAGAGCTTTCAAGTTCAAATTTCTTCTCTTTATATTCTTTCCCCACATTAAAAAAGACAACGAGGTGAAGTTTTGGGGTTTTAATTTTTGCTTCATTTTTATTTTTGTTTTATTTTTTAGAAGATCAAGTCTTGAAGCCTGATAGCACATTAGATTTGCCAAGAGGCAAAAAGCTACACAAAGGGCCGGGTGTGGTGGCCTGTAATCCCAGCACTTTGGGAGCCCAAGGCAGGTGGATTCCTTCAGCCCAGGAGTTCGAGACCAGCCTGGGCAACATAGGGAGACACTCTCTACAAAAAATACAAAAATTAGCAGGATGTGTTGGCATGCACCTGTAGTAGTAGTCCCAGCTACTTAGGAGGCTGAGGTGGGAGGATCACTTGAGCCCAGGAGGTGGAGGTTGCAGTGAGCCGAGATCACACCACTGCAGTCCAGCCTGGGTGAGAGACTGAAACCATGCCCCCACCCCAGCCCCCACAAAAAAAGCTACACAAAGTATAAGGTGCTCCTATTTTGCAAATAATTCTGCCTTCTCTCCTAGGGGGAGGGGGCAGAAATTAGGGAATGTACTGAGAAAAGAATCCCTGAAGCTCTAGTCCAACCATTGCTTGCTGCTGAAGGCTGCAGAGCAGGCCTCACTTGGTGCATGGCAGAGAAGTAGCTTCTTTCTGAATTCTGTGATCCAGGTCACACTGCACCAGGCTTGTTTGAGGAAGCTGGGTTAGAGCTTCATATCCTAAAGAGGTGGGGGAGCAGAGTTGACAGTGGCTGTAAGATGAGTCAGGTCATTCCAACAGTTTTAATAGTGACACGAGGGAATGTGACTGACAGATGCTAAAGCAGATATGCCAGGGGGTTTCTCCTGGGAATAAAACATGGATTTTTAAAGTCAGGAACCCGGGGAGGACATTAGGATTGTACCTGGAGAACTTTTACAAACTGTAGAACCAGCACAAACTGCTAGGAAGGTTAATAAAGAGAGTAAGACAAGGACGAAAACAGTTGTCACCCCGGAAAACAGGACCCATACCTCTTTGGATTCTGTCAAGATTTAGTACTTCTCCTTGCTTCCCAACCTCGGGAAGATTTCCTGATGACAAGAATTTTCTGCAGTAGATTTACATGGTGAGAATTATGGGCAGCATTCATTAAGTAAATCTTAGAGACAGCAACTACTGTCTCTCGTGGATGAGAATAGTGAGACTTACAACACAGAGTTTCCAGTTGTTCAATCTCTCTTGTCTCTTATCTTTTCTGTGGAAGGGAAAACTTCATGAGGGATTCCATACATGGAGAATGGGAGAGAGAAACTCAGAAGAGCTTTTTGCTTTCTTGGGGCATCTGTTCTGGGGGTTTCTACTTGTAGTATGGAGCAAGTACAAGAGCTTTGATGAGAGTTCTAACTTGGATCTGGTTCTCAATCAAGGTTTGAGTGAGTGAGAAAAAATAGGTCAACAGCAAGAGCAAAAGCAAAAAAGAGATCAGGTGGTAGACATGAGGTTGGGGATTTTGTGTACTCTGGGGTCCAGAATGGCAGTTTTGGCACTTATAGTAGAGTTGATAATTGATGGGACTGCAAGATGGGTGCATGTCAGCAGAGGGCGACCCAGTTCTGTGGGACTTTCCAGGAGGATGCGTATAACAATTTGCAGAGTCCTGCTAAACACTTCTGACAGCCTAGGGAAGGACTGAAGTGTCACAGCCTCTTGCCTAATAATGTTCTAAGCTGGTTTTTCTTTAGCTTTATAATTCAAAAGCTTTTCTCTGCTGATGAAAGCTCCAGTGGGCACAGCGTTGTGTTTATCTTTAATCCCAACCTGAAATAGTGATAGATGAGCTGTTCAGAGGCATGCTTGCACACCTACATGCTGCACGGTTCCCTGGTTATTTTTAATTTGGTTTGTACAGAGTGTGAGGTTGTGCTAGGCAAAACCCTACAGTGTTGCCTGATATTTTGGGTGGGAGAGTGCCTATACTTTGGGAGAAGAAAAGGATTAAGGAATACAGTTTTATAACCCATTGTTCTGAGAGGGAGACTTAATTACCTGACCATTTATTGGTTTATTTTTCTTTTTTTTCTTAAGAGTCTGTGTAAACTGAGGCCTTTTATTTAAAGTCCATTTAGGCTTTCTGAATACCTATAGTAGATTCAAGATCTAGTGGCCTAGATAACCACAAATTATCAATCCATAAGAAAATCCTCAGTTAGTTGCTGTATATTTTGATACAGTAGATATGTCATGGGGAGGGTCATTTGGCTGCGCGAATTACAATTGGCCTTTCTCCTCTCATTGTCTTTTACTTCAATATAATGACTATTTGGCAGATTATTGCATTTACTCTGGCTTTAAGTTACTTTGCATAACCATATGGGAAATTTGAAATATCTGTAAATTGCTAACTAGATTGGGATGCAAGACCCAGAGAAGCACTGAAGCCTTGAGGCTTCAGTAAAGTGAATGATGTTATTGATGCTTACTATTGCAGATCTTGGATGATGGAGGGGATCTTACCCACTGGATTTATAAAAAGTATCCCAACATGTTTAAGAAAATCAAGGGCATAGTAGAGGAGAGTGTTACTGGAGTTCATAGGTAAGATTTGACCTGGGCATACCTGGTTTTATGCAGTCTAGACACAAAATCTTATAAACACATACCTATAAAACACATGTTAAAAATTGGAACCTGGGCTGGGCATGGTGGCTCACGCCTGTAATCCCAGCACTTTGGGAGGCCAAGGCGGGTGGATCACGAGGTTAGGAGATCGAGACCATCCTGGCTAACACAGTGAAACCCCGTCTCTACTAAAAATACAAAAAAATTAGCCTGGTGTGGTGGCAGGCGCCTGTAGTCCCAGCTACTCAGGAGGCTGAGGGAGGAGAATGGTGTGAATCCAGGAGGCGGAGCTTGCAGTGAGCCGAGATAGTGCCACTGCACTCCAGCCTGGGTGACAGAGGGAGACTCTGTCTCAAAAAAAAAAAAAAATGGAGCCTGCTATGAGGTAACCACATCTCAGCTTGCTATGAGGTGAGCAGATCTCTCATTTTTTTTTTTTAATTAACAACACGAATAATGAACTAAAATAGTGAGAAGGGGGCAGGTGGAAGAACAAATGAAATCCTCATGTTTTCTAGTGATTGTAAACAATTAACTTCTTGTCCTTTTTGGACACATTTATTCCTTCATTCATTCATCAAATATTTATTGGACTTCTACAATGAATGAGGAACTGCTCTAGGTGCTAGGAATCTAGCAGTAGACAAAACAGACAGAAAAATCTCTGCCATCTGTCAGCCAGAGAACAAGAGCTTACATTCTTACATGGAGAGCAAGGATGAAGGGTTCTGCTTCTCAAATGAGCAATAATTCTCTGAGTAAAATTGGAATTATTTCAGTTCAATTTCTGTGATCATTTCTATTATTTATTTCACCCATAAAGAACTAAAAGTATGAAAAAAAAGTTTTAGGGAAGTAAATTCTGAACCAGCCACCATCACTGCTTCAATACGTTATCATCTTTTTGAATGTTCAAAACTGAGATCAGGAGTTCAAGACCAGCCTGGCCAACATGGTGAAACCCCGTCTCTACTAAAAATACAAAAATTAGCCGAGTGTGGTGGCGGGCACCTGTAATCCCAGCTACTCAGGAGGCTAAGGCACAAAAATCGCTTGAACCTGGGAGGCGGAGGTTGCAGTAAGCCGAGATCACACCATTGCTCTCCAGTGGGGACAACAAGAGTGAAACTCCGTCTCAAAACAAACAATAAAAACACAAGCAGCCAGGCATAGTCTCATGCACTTGTAGTTCCAGCAGGCAGGGAGACCAGTGCAGATTTAGTGAACATTGTACCCAGTAGGTAATTTTTCAACCTTCAACCTGCTCCCACTCTCCCACTTTTTATAGTCTCCAGTGAAGGCTTTAAAATTTAGAGGTGGGTCAAGGATTTCCCCCACATGACTTTTGAATAAAATCTTTATTGTGAAGCTATATATGCAGGCTCTAGAAAGATATTCTTTATTTCTCAGTGGCCACCTAATAGGATGAAACTAGTCATGTCTCATGCTGTCATGCCTACCCAATCAACTTATTTCTGGGGCCTCCTATGAAAGCAATGGTAGACTGTAATGTCCTGATGTTTTTTGTTCTTGGCTTCCCTCATCCTCAGGCTGTACCAACTGTCCAAAGCTGGGAAGCTGTGTGTTCCAGCCATGAATGTCAATGACTCAGTCACCAAACAGAAATTTGACAACCTCTACTGTTGCCGTGAATCAATTCTTGATGGGTAATGTTTATTATCTTAGAGATGAAATTGTGTTGTCAAGTTGAGATTCTAAGTTTTTTGGCTTTGGTTATTTCTGGAAAGGATTCATGTAGCACCTCTGGATAATGTCTCCATTAAGCCAGAGCTTTGTCACCTCGTAAATTAAAATTACATTATTTTTATTTTCTCCTTTGTATCTTTTCTATTTCTAAATATTATATTTTCAAAATATTATCTAATAAATGTATGTTGCTTTTATGTTTAAAAGTTACTGTGTTATCTACATCTTCTTCCTTTCTGCACCACTTGCAAGAAAGGGGAAAAAAAAAGGAAAAAAACCCTTACATATAGGATTGGTTAGATGGCAGGGAGTGAGAAAATATGTATTTTATTTAACCTTCCTTTCTGGTCATTAGTTTCTCTAGGATAGAAACCAGACTTTCAGTGTTACAGCTCTTTAGAATTTGTCTAGCAGGTTTTCTGGTCTTTACCAGAAAACCCCTTTAAAAAAAAAAAAAAGAAACCAGACTTTCTTTCAAAATGAAAAACCAACCAAAAAGCCCCATGAAAACAAAGAGATTCAATCTAACCTCAAGGGAGAAACAAGATTTTTCTGATTTAATGTTTTTTATTTCCCCTAGACTTAAAAGGACAACAGACATGATGTTTGGTGGAAAGCAAGTGGTAGTCTGTGGCTATGGAGAGGTGAAGTTTAACCTTTCATTTATTAGGTGTTTTAAATGGATTTTGTTGAAATATTCTGGAATTTTTTATTTGTATGGACATATGAGTACATTCTTTACCACTTTAGATGAGAAAAAGAATTTCAGAGGCCCTCTGGTTGAAGTAGTCTTTCTTTTTCCCTTTGCATTGCCGCCATTTTTCCTTAAGTTGATTTTCTGACTTGCTCTAGTACCACTGTTTGTGATGTTCTTTTTAGCTTGTGTTTTGATTATGAATCGTGAGTGTGGGTGTTCTTGTGCACATGAATGAGATAAGAAGGAGCCTGGGGTTTGTTTCTGAGCTGCATTCAATTATTTGTTCTTCTTGTTTTCCCCAAGTATGAATCTATTCAGTGAAATTCCTCTCGGGGGTGGAAAGAGGGGGTGCACTTCACCAGAAGCTTTGTGAAATGGTTTTCTCAGTGACTTCCCTTAATATGTGTGCTCTCTCCCCTCTTCAGGTGGGGAAAGGGTGCTGTGCTGCCCTGAAAGCCATGGGCTCCATCGTGTATGTAACTGAAATTGACCCCATCTGTGCCCTGCAAGCCTGGTAAGCCTCTACGCTACCATCTCACTTGCAATCTCGGAGCTGCCTCCAAAGAATGGCCTGGTTGATGCCACACTTTATTTTAGAGGAGCCCAGATCCTCAGAGAGGCTGCCACTAACTCTAAGCATCTGTCTTTCAAAAAGGTCAAGGAGCTCTGCTTGGAGAGAGCAGAGACTATCAGAAAAGTGAAAATTTAGAAATCCTGTGGAGACAGTAACAGGGATTCTGTCAGCCAGAGAACAAGTAGCCCCTTACCTTCTCCATGTATAATACTTGCCTTTCAAATAATGATCAGAAAAGAAATTGGCAGGCATCAGATGCCTTCTGATGTGTTACAGTGAAAGTAGCCCTTCTGTGGTATTCCTCCCAAAAATGTATAACCTGAATCTAATTGTGAGGAAACATTAGACCAATCCCAGTTAAGGGTAAAATCTACTAACTCTGAGTGAAGCGTATATGAGAATTATTTACACTAGTATTATAATTCTTAAGTTTGAAATGATTCTAAAATTAAAAGTTAAAACTTTTCTTATCTATAAAATGTGGGTAATCATACCTACCTCATAGGATTGTTAGGGTTCAGTAAAATAATAATTAACATAGGCTGGGTGTGATGGGTTCATGCCTGTAATCCCAGCACTTTGGGAGGCTGAGGCAGGAGGATTGCTTGCACCCAGGAGTTCGAGACCAGCCTTGGCAACATAGGGAGACCCCATCTCTACAAACAATTTTTTTAAATTAGCTGGGTGTGGTGGTGCGTGCCTGTGGTCCTAGCTACTTGGGAGGCTGAAATAGGAGGATCACCTAAGCCTGGGAGGTTGAGGCTGCAGTGAGTTGTGATGATGCCACTACACTCCAGCCTGGGTCACCCAGCAAGACCCTGTCTCAAAATAATAATAATTATTATTCTATATTATACATTATATAACAAATACTTCATTATATAAGGTACAGAGCTGCTGCCACATAATATATGCTCGCTAAATAATAGCTGTTATTAAAATTGTCTCTTGCCATCCTCAGCAGGGGGGGAAATACCCCTGTTCTTAAAAACTATTGCAGAGTCCAAGTGTCTGTAGCCTAGGGGAACCATCATCCTTCTGGTACACTAAGGGTTTAGGAACCTGAACATGTTTTAATACAAATTGTGATACTGTTCAGATTATCCTATAGACATGAATTGATCACTTACTATGCCTTAGATACTGTGCTATGTGCTGAGAATGAATAAGGTGAATGTATAAATGAGATAAGGTCCTGCTTTTAGAAGCACACAGACAGATAACCACTGTGCAGCAAAGTAAGTGCTGTCATGGAGTTAAACGGCACATGCTTCTGTAGGAGCATAAAGGAGAAATTGCTTACTGAAGAGCAAGGGAGCAGGGTAGAAAGAGATGTCAGCAGAGCTGAGTCTTGACATTTGTATAAGTGTTTTCTTACTTTGGAAGTATATTCCAGGTACTGGGAACATGTGTGTTGTCTCCAAGGAAGGAGATAACATGGCAGATTTAAGAAGCTGGAAATATTTTAATGTAGTTGGCAGATGAGATACATTTGGGGGAGTGGTCCTATCTAAGGTAGGAGTCATGGGAGTCATATGTCAATATAATCACATATCACTGTAAGTATTTGGGTCTTACTCTAATCCTGCCTTATCCTTAAGAACAGGCAGTCTCACTGAAGTATTTTAAGAAAGGAAGCGACATGATCCAAATTGCATTTAGGAAAATCACTCTGCAAAATGATTTAGAAAGATGTAAACCTAGAGGCAATGAGATTGGGCCAGGGGTTACTATAGTAATCTAGGCAAGAAGTAATAAGACATAAACTTAAGCAAGGCCAGTATGTATTAGAGAAGAGTAGAGAGATGAAAGAGACGTTTAAGGAGTTAAAGAAAAAGAGTCAGCCAGATTTGGTGACAGCTTCAATTCAGGAGAGGCAGCAAGGACATTCTTGTTTATATGGGCTCATTCAGTTGGATGAACAGTGATGCTGTTGATCCAGATAGAAAATGTAGAAGAAGAAATAGATGAGATTATGGGTGCAGAGAAAATAATAAGTTTATTTTCAAACACAGTAAGTTTGAGAGCCTTCTGGGACATTGATGAGGTGCTATCCAGTGGCTAATTTGATGCTTCAGAGAGATCTAAGCTAAAGATACAAATGTAAAAATCAGCCATCTATAAGCAGTCATTTGCAGCCAAAGGAAGAGTATGGTTCTCTATACTGAAAGAATAGAGAAAAAGAATAAAGGCATAACCCTGCAGAGCACCAATATCCAAAGGCTGGCTGAAGTTGAGGAGAGGCAATTAAGAGAAGTAAGAGGAAAACCAGGAGAGATGTATCATGGATTCCAAGGGGTATAGAGTTTTAAGAAGGCAAATAATGTTTAATGTAGTAGAAGAAATCAAATAATAGTCTAAGAAGTTGGGCATGGTGGTGTATGCCAATAGTCCTGGCTACTCAGGAGGCGGAGGCAGGAGGATTGCTTGAGGCCAAGAGTTAGAGGCTGTAGTGCACTATGATTATGCCTGTGACTAGCTACTGCACTCCAGCCTGGGCAACATAGTGAGATCCCATCTCTAAAAAAAAAAAAAAAAAACAACGCAGTTAAGAGTCTAAGAAATCTTGGGTTTGGCCTTCGGGGGATCATTGATGATCTTGGAGAGAGCACTTTCAATGGGATAGTTGTTTAAATGGCTAAGTGGCGCTTTCTACAGTTTCTAGAAATTTGGTCAGGGAATCTCATGGTAGCCCCTGGCTTCCTATTATCAGGAAGAAATAAGTTCCGTGATACAAAGGAACCTTTTATTTCTGTCTTGTATGAACTAAGGAAATTGTTTGGATTTTTCACTTCTAAGAATAGTTCAGCTATCTCAAGAAATGACAGCAACTCAGTATTAGCTTTTGAAGTCCTGTGTTAAAAGGCTCCCAGCTGCCTGTTTAGGTTAATGGGTCATGCTTTATTTCAACAGTATGGATGGATTTCGACTGGTGAAATTAAATGAGGTCATCCGACAAGTGGACATTGTTATTACCTGTACAGGTATGATAATGACATTTTAAGTGGGGTGGCACTTGGGAATGTTTTTATGGAGCAAGTGCAAGATGATTGGAAATATTCTGAAAAACCAAACTCTAAAAGCTAGAGAGAGATAGTAGCCCGCAAAGCCAGCCAGTCTTTCACATTCTTCCTAATTCTTTAGAGCTCCGACCAAAGGTATACAATTAGGTTATTCCTATGTAAAAATGTTTCTCTTCACCCTTGAAGACAACTGTTATATCTCCATTCATCCTAGGAGATAACTAGAGATGAGATTCACTTATAAAGTTTAATTTGGGAAGCCAGATCTTAAATGTACACCTGATTTTTTATTTTACCTCCAAAAGTGATGTATGTTTCTCTCTAGTATGTAATTAAGGCAAGGTTAGAGAGAAATTCTTCATAGTTAGAGAGAGTAAAAGAGGTTATTCTGTTAATCTACCTCCCAAAGAGGTAGATTTTGAGTTTTAAAGAATATGCAGAAATGGCTAGTTTCCTCTAGGGTAAGATACTTATTTTTATGTAGAACCATAAACTACAGGAACACTGGTTTTCTTTTATAATTCTATTTTAGAGGGGGAAATCAGACAGAATAAAAACAATTTGTAGTTGTAGCCTCAGGAAGAAATAGGGGCAGAGAAGAGGGACCATAAGAAGCTATTCTTGGTTCATATCAATCCCCTGGATCTCTTTTGTTGTTTTAAATAGAGATGAGGTCTCACTCTCCAGGCTGGTCTCAAACTCCTGGCCTCAACGTGATTTTCCCACCTCTGTGTCCCAAAGTGATGGGATTATAGGTGTGAGCCACCCTGCCCAGCCTGGACCTTTTTTTTTTTTTTTTTAATTGCTTTTTTGTGATCTGTAATTCATTCACTACACATTTCACACATTTAAAGTGTTCACTGCTTTTTAGTAATTCACGGAGTTTGTACAACCATCACCACAATCTAATGTTTTTACTGAGTCGTAATTCACATTATAATGCTCACCCTTTTAAAGTATGCAGTTCAATGGCTTTTAGTAAAGTTGTGGAACATCCCAATTATCGAATTTTTATCACCCCAAAAAGAAACCCCGTATCATTAGCAGTCACTCCTTATTCCATCCTCCATCATCCGCCAGCCCTAGGCAACCACCATTTCCCTATTCTGGACATTTCATATAAATGGAATCATAGCAACACCTGTGAAAAGAAGGGGAAAAAATAATAATTTTTTTAAAAAAGGAATCATTTATGGCTGGGCACGGTGGTTCACGCCTGTAATCCCAGCACTTTGGAAGGCTGAGGTGGGTGGACCACCTGAGGTCAGGAGTTCGAGACCAGCCTGGCCAACATGGTGAAACCTCGTCTCTACTAAAAATACAAAAAATTAGCCAGATGTGGTGGCAGGCGCCTGTAGTCTCAGCTACAGGAGTGTGAAGCAGGAGACTTGCTTGAATCCGGAAGGCGGAGGTTACAATGAGCCTGGATTGTGCCATTGCACTCCAGCCTGGGCAACAAGAAAGAAACTCCTTCTCCAAAAAAAAAAAAAAAAAAAAAAAAAAAGGTATCATTCAATATGATGTTTTCAGGGCCTCCCCATGTGATGGCATATATCAGTACCTTATTCCTTTTTATTGCTGAGTAATGTATCATTGTATGGTTATACCGTATTTTATTTACCCATTCATTAACTGGTAGACATTTGGGTTGTTTTCACTTTTTGGCTATTAGGAATAATGCTGCTATGAACATTGAATACAAGTTTTTATGTGGACATGTATTTTCAGTTCCCTTGGGTGTATACTAAGAGTAGAATTGCTGGATCATATAGTAACTTCGTTTTTAACATTTTCAGGCTGGGTGTGGTGGCTCACACCTGTAATCCCAGCACTTTGGAAGGCCAAAGTAGGCAGAGCGCTTGAGCCCAGGAGTTCAGACCAGCCTGGGCAACATGGCAAAACTCTGTCTCTACCAAAAAATATATAAAAATTAGCTGGGTGTGGTCCCAGATACTCGAGAAGCTGAAGTGGAAGAATCACTTGAGTGATTTAAAACAAAAAAACAACATTTTTAGGAATTGCCAAACTTTTTTTTTTTTTTTTTTTGTCACGCCCAAGCTGGAGTGTGGTGGCACGATGCTGTCTCACTGCAACTTCCACCTCCTGTGTTCAAGGGATTCTCCTACCTCAGCCTGCCAAGTAGCTGGGACTACAGGGACACACCACCACACCTGGCTAATTTTTTGTATTTTAGTAGAGGCAGGGTTTCACCATGTTGCCCAGGTTTGTCTCAAACTCCTGAGCTCAGGCAATCCACCCCTCTCAGCCTCCCAAAGTGTTAGGATTACAGGCATGAGCCACCGTGCCTGGCTGGAATTGCCAAACTTTTTAAAAGTGACTGCACCATTTTACAATCCATCAACAATATATGTGCCTTCTAATTTCTGCATATCTTCACCAACACTTGTTATTGTCAGTCTTTTTGATATTGCCATCCTAGTGGGTGTAAAGTGGTACCTCATTGTGGTTTTGATTTCCATTTCCCTAATGACTAATGATGATGAGCATCTTTTGTGTATATTGGCCATTTGTACATCTTCTCTGAAGAAATGTCAATTCAGATCCTTTTCTTTTTTTTCTTTTGGAGACAGGGTCTCACTGTGACTCCCAGGCTACAGTGTAGTGATGTAGTCACAGCTCACTGCAGCCTCAGCCTATGGGGCTCAATCAATCCTCCCACCTTAGCCTCCCTAGTAGCTGGGACTACAGGCACATGCCACCACACCCAGCTTATTTTTGTATTTTTTTGTAGAAATGGGGCTTTGCCATGTTGCCCAGGCTGGTCTCAAACTCCAGGGCTCAAGTTATTGATTCTGCCTCAGCCTCCCAAAGTGCAGGGGTAACAGGCATGAATGAGCATGCCTGGCCTGCCGTTTTTGTTTTTTTTTTTTTGAGAGAGAGTCTTGCTTTGTCACCCAGGCTGGAGTGTGGTGGTGCGATCTCGGCTTACCGCAAGCTCCACCTCCCGGGTTCATGCCATTCTCCTGCCTCAGCCTCCTGAGTAGCTGGGACTAAAGGTGCCCGCCACCATGCCCAGCTAATTTTTTGTATTTTTAGTAGAGATGGGGTTTCACCATGTTAGCCAGGATAGTTTCGATCTCCTGACCTTGTGATCCGCCCGTCTCAGCCTCCGAAAGTGCTGGAATTACAGGCATGAGCCACCGTGCCTGGCCTGGCCTGCTTATTTTTAAATTGCCTTCTTCTTATTGGGTTGTAAGAATTCCTTATAACAAGTCCCTTATCAGTTCTATGATTTGCACATTTATTTTCTCATTCTGTGGATTATCTTTCTCCACTGCTGCTCAAACCTCTCTTCTGTTTTTAAGGTAACAAGAATGTGGTAACCAGAGAGCACTTGGACCGTATGAAGAATAGCTGCATCGTTTGTAACATGGGACATTCCAACACAGAGATTGACGTGGTAAGATCAAGTAGCTCATTACTGGGGGCTTTTTTCTGTCCTTCACAAGGAACAAACTGGAAAATGAGAGAGCAGGGTCACAAGCCATCCTAAACATGACTATCCTGGCAGAGTTGTCCACATCTTTTCACTTACTAGCCCTATAGCCTGTGTTTTTGGAGACTGTAAATTTCTTCATCTCAATTTAATAATTCTAAATGATTGTCATCTTCTATTCAAGCTCGATACCTATTTACACCGTAAGCCTTATCTCTATGTTTAGGATTGAGAGCAAGATAAACTCAAAACTACAATGAATGATACAAACTCAAAGCTAAGTGATACATTGAATGTGAATCACTATGATAGTCAGTATTTTGGGGGTGTTTGGTTTTACCATAAAGATGAGATAAGTAGGTTGGTCCGGGGAAATAAGGGAGAGAAATCTATGGGCTGGGATGATTATGTTGCTTAGGATTGACTGTGTGTATCAAATACTGTGGTTTCTTCTTTTATCCCTCTCTTTTATTGGGCGAGGTCACCCCTCACATGTTTTCCAAACTGTAGTAATTGTGTCTGCAGGTGTCATAATCAATCCAGCACCATTGTGTAGTAGCATGTGTTCTTCAAACCTGGAAAATATATCACTTTGATTCTCTAATTTGGTTATATTCACCCTAAATTTTTCCAATCCAAAATAGCACTTGGTACTAAGTTGCCCAAGTAATAGTTAATAGAAATGTTTTTCTTTTTTTTTTTTTTTTGAGACGGAGTCTCGCTCTGTCGCCCAGGCTGGAGTGCAGTGGCGCAGTCTCGGCTCACTGCAACCTCTGCCTCCTGTGTTCAAGCGATTCTCCTTTCTCAGCCTCCAGAGTAGCTGGGACTACAGGCACCCGCTACCATGCCTGGCTAATTTTTATGTTTTTAGTAGAGGCAGAGTTTCACCATATTGACTAGGCTGGTCTCAAACTCCTGACCTTGTGATCTGCCCACCTCTGCCTCCCAAAGTGCTGGGATTATGGGCATGAGCCACCACACCCAGCCAAGTGTTATTTCTTTTCAGACTTACCAAAGTATCTCTCAGTGTGACTTTTACTCTGGTTTTAAATTTTTCTGGCATTTTTATGGCACGCTTGTATTTCTCTCTGGGTAACTGGCTCAAGCAAAGCATGCTTTCATCTCCACTGAAGGCTGCTCTGATTGAGCTTCAGCATTGCCAGGTAAGGACAAGCTGATGTACTGACAGCTTATTGGATAATATTTATTATATATAGTTTCCCTTTTAAATTCTGTGCTCTATTCTTCCATTATTAAAAATAGCTGGCAGAACAACCTACCAAAGCCTCTTTCTACCCTAGGGTGTCTGAGTGGTATGGCCTTATTACTCTCTCTTACCATGATATTTTGCTTACAGTGAACAATTTAGTTGGTAATTGGCTCTTTATTTTTCTTTTGCTTAAGTTTCATTTATGTGCCATACTGCCTCTTTGCTGAATGATCAAGGATATTAGTATTTCTAAAACTATCCAGCAAATGATTCTCATTTCCTGGATGACTTTGCTTCTAGAGCCCCCAAAGGGGAAAGGCCTAAAGGGAAGTATTCATGTCATGCCCTGGGCCCTAATGAGAAATCTTCAGAGGAAGGGAAGGGGAAGGAATTTTCCTTTCTAAACCCTCAAGACGCTCTGAAATAAAAATAATTCCAAATGCAGTCATATACCTTTTGTATTTTTACTTTATCTCATTTCTTCTTTTTGACCACTCCATGGGGCATTATTCTTATTCTTAATTTTCAGTTGGGAAACTAAGAAGTTAACTACCTTGTCAGGCATATATTTGATTCAAAATGAAACCAGTGCACAGGCCAGGCACGGTGGCTCACACCTGTAATCCTAGCGCTTTGGGAGGCTGAGGCAGGTGGATCACCTGAGGTCAGGAGTTCAAAACTCCATCTCAAAAAAAAAAAAAAAAAAAAAGAAAAAGAATATGATGTTTGAGACCATGGGTGGTGGCTCACACCTGTAATCCCAGCACTTTGGGAGGCCAAGGCGGGATGATTACTTGAGCCCAGGAGTTCGAGACCAGTCTAGGCAACATAGTGAGACCTCATCTCTACAAGAAATTAAAAAAACAAAATTAGTTGGGTGTGGTGGCTTACACCTGTAGTACCAGCCTGGCCAACATGATGAAACCCTGTCTCTACTAAAAATACAGAGATTAATTGGGCTTGGCAGCGCGCAACTGTAATCCCAGCTACTCCAGAGGCTGAGGCAGGAGAATTGCTGGAACCTGGGAGGCTGAGGTTACAGTGAGCTGAGATCGCGCCATTGCACTCCAGCCTGGGCGACAAGAGCGAAACTCCATCTCAAAAATAAAAAAAAAGAAAAAAGAAACCAGTGCACAAAATCCAGGGGTTTTTTTACTCCTAGTCTAGTTTTCTTTGTTTTGTTTTCCTGTGTGTTGTATTTATTATCTCCTCATGACTTGTGGATTAACTTCAAATCATGATGGTAATCTCTCCTTCAGAGGCAGCCTAGACATAAGTAACCTCCCAGGATAAAGACCAGAAGACTCTTCACCTTCAATTACAAATATTTTTTGTATGATTGCTATATGCCAAGTGTTGTTCTAAATGCTTGGAGTCAGTGAACAAAACAAGCAAATATTTCTACCTTCATGGAGCTTATATCTTAGTGAGAAGAAAAACAATAAACATAATAAATATGTAAAATTTATACTATGTTAGAAGGCAAAAGCACCACAGAAAAAAAAGTAGAGCATGGTGGGAGAATTGAGCACTGGATTATAATTTGAAATAGATCAAGCTGTGACCCTTATTAAGAATATGATGGGCCGGGTGCAGTGGCTCACACCTGTAATCCCAGCACTTTGGGAGGCCGAGATGGGTGGATCACCTGAGGTCAGGAGTTCAAGACCAGCCTGGCTAACATGGTGAAACCCTGTCTCTACTAAAAATACAAAAAAATTAGCTGGGTGTGGTGGTGGGCGCCTGTAATCCCAGCTACTCAGGAGGCTGAGGCAGAAGAATTGCTCGAACCCAAGAGGCAGAGATTGCAGTGAGCCGAGATCGCGCCATTGCACTCCAGCCTGGGTGACAAGAGCGAAATTCCATCTCAAAAAAAAAAAAAAAAGAAAAAGAATATGATGTTTGAGAT
Organism: Hylobates moloch; assembly: GCF_009828535.3. NCBI lineage: Eukaryota > Metazoa > Chordata > Mammalia > Primates > Hylobatidae > Hylobates > Hylobates moloch. The sequence continues at coordinate 210,274,601 of NW_026652276.1, forward strand.
GATGTCTGGTGGCTGACACCTGTAATCCCAGCACTTCGGGAGGCCAAGGCAGGATGATTACTTGAGCCCAGGAGTTCAAGACCAGCCTAGGCAACATAGTGAGACCTCATCTCTACAAAAAATAAAAATAAATTAAAAAATTTAGTTGGGTGTGGTAGCTTGCACCTGTAGTACCAGCTATTTGGGAGGCTGAGGCAGAATCACTGGAGCCTGGGAGGCAGAGGTTGCAGTGAGCCAAAACCGTGCCAGTGCGCACCAGCCTGGGTGACAGAGTGAGACCCTGACTCCAGCAAAAAAAAATTTTTTAAAAAAGATGATGTTTGAGGCAGACTGGAAGGAATTTGCCATGTGGATTTTTATGTAAACAGCATTTCAAGAAGAGAGAAAGACCAGTACACATGCCCTCAGGCAGGAGTGTGCTTAGCCTGAGGAGCAACAAGGAGGCCAGTGTGCTTGGAGGAGAATGAGCGTAGGACAAGGAAGAGTGGAAGATGAGGTCAGAGGGGTAACAGGCCAGATCCTAGAGGGCCTCATAGCCCATTGTAAGAACTCCTCATTATATCCTGAGAGAACTAGGGAGCTGTTGAGGATTTATAATCTGACTTACGTTTTTAAAGGATGGCTTTTATTTTAAAAGGACTGCCCTGGTTGCTGTGTTGAGACTAGACCAAGTTTTGCAAGTATTGCCAGGTGGCCCCCATATCTACCAGTCACATGAGCCAAGGGCCATCTCTCACTTCTCTTTGTGTTCTTCTTGGCGGAAGGTATGTAGCTAAGCTAAATGGTCCAGAAAAGGAGATGCTCAGAGGAACTTTTGAAAAGTTAAATTATTCAACCTTTAGTGATAGTGTCACAGGGCATGTAAAATGAAATTCAAGGAAATATCAAACTCAACTAGTAATTGAAACCGAATTTTTATTCAGTGTTTAGCAAATTTATATTGAATACCTGCTCTGCTCTGTGCCAGATACCAATTTACTAAACAAATGACAGTGAACAATATCCCGTCTCTCAGGGAGCATATATTCTAGTGTGGGAGACAAATAATAAAGAAATAGATTGTTATTGTTAGCGCTTAATGTTGAAGACAAATAGCAAGATAAGGGTATTGGGGATTCCATTTTAGTTAGGGTAGTCAAGGAAGTCTCTTTGAGGAGATAACACTTTAAAAAACCTGAATGAAATAAAGGAGCAAGCCATCCGAGCATTCTGTTCGGAGAGAATGGCAGGTAAAAGACCCTGAGGGAGACACCTGCTTGATGTGTTTGAGGAAAAGAAAAGAAGTCACTGTAGTAGGAACACTGGGCAAGGGGGTGAGGAGAAGAGTTAACTCAAGGAGGTATAGGCTATGTAGAGCTTTACAGGTCATGTTAAGGACTTTAGATTTTATTCTGAAAGAAGCCATTGGGAGGTTTTGAATAGATGAGTGACAAAATCTGACTTAGGTTTTTATTTATTTATTTAATTTATTTTTTGAGACAGAGTCTCACTCTGTTGCCCAGGCTGGAGTGCAGTGGTGCAATCTCGGCTCACTGCAACCTCCGCCTCCTGGGTTTAAGCAATTCTCTTGCCTCGGCCTCCTGAGTAGCTGGGACTACAGGCGCCCGCCACCATGCCCGGCAGATTTTTTGTGTTTTTTTACGTAGAGTTGGGGTTTCACCATGTTGGCCAGGCTGGTCTCGATCTCCTGACCTCGTGATCCACCAGCCTTGGCCTTCCAAAGTGCTGGGATTACAGGCGTGATCCACCACGCCCAGCCGACCTAGGTTTTTAAAAATTACTCTGGAAGCCAGGTGTGGTGGCTCATGCCTGTAGGCCCCAGCTATTGAGGAAGCTGAGGTGGGAGGATTGCTTGAGCCTGGAAGTTAGAAGTCAGCCTGGGCAACACAGTAAGATCCTGTCTCTAAAAATAAAATTACTCTGGCCTTTGTATAAAGAAAACACTCTGGAGCTTGACTAATGATAGGGATGACAGCAAGTTCTTTCAGTATTTCTGACTGTAGAAAGTGGTGGCTTGGATTAGATGGGCAAGTGGTAGAGGTGATAAGAAGTGATAGGTTGTGACCAGTGGAATTTGCTAAATGGATTGGATGCACACTGTGAGAAAAAGAGGGAAATCAGTACCAGTCAATTCAGTGAAACTGTAGGAGAATGATTTGGTAAGTATCCAGATATTTTTAGTAATCAAAATTTTTAAAGAGTTTTTTTTTTTCCTTTTTTGGTAGGAATTCATAGTTTAACCTTGAGATGTTGCCTGCTGCATATTTAAGAAGGAGTAGCTCATCAAAAGAGTTGGTCATTTAGAAAGCTGCATTTTTTTCTGAGAAATATGAATGCTGTGAATACTGAAGGACCTGGGATAGGGATGCTCTCCACTGCCTTTTGGCCATATCTTTCTTTTATATGTTTGCTTTATCTTAAAAGCAGACCTGCAGCCAGGTGTGGTAGCTCACACCTGTAATCCCAGCACTTTGGGAGGCTGAGGCGGGCAGATCATGAGATCAGGAGTTCAAGACCAGCCTGACCAACATGGTGAAACGCCATCTCTACTAAAAATACAAAAATTAGCTGGGCATGGTGGCGTGTGCCTGTAATCCCAGCTACTCAGGAGGCTGAGGCAGGAGAATTGCCTGATCCCGGGAGGCGGAGGTTGCAGTGAGCCGAGATCACGCCACTGCACTCCAGCCTGGATGACAGAGTGAGACTCCGTCTCAAAAAAAAAGCAGACCTGCTTACCCATGTGCATCACATAGAAGGCCTGTGTAATTGTAAGCTTCACAATTCAGGTGGTCAAGCCATTAAGTACATAGGCTTTAAACATTTTTTCCAGCCGAAGAATGATTTAACCTGAGACTTTGTGCTTTACAGGACTAGAACTACAGTTGTTCTCCCTGAAAAAAAAAAAAAAATCAGGTGTGCACTGTTCAGAATTATATAAGACCAATTTGTGCAAGCATAATGAGTGGCCAGTTTATGGTGGGATATACACCTGGTTTGGGAAGGTAGTCTGCACAGGAATCCCTTTTCCTAGTAGGTTGTTTAGTGATTATAGGTCCACAGCAAAGACAACTGGATGTTTTTAAGAGAGATTCTTGTCAAGCTGTGCCAGCCGTAAGGTAGGAAACCCTTCTGCTCTTGAGGAATGTGACTGCTGACTAGGCCTTAATAGGCAGGTTATTGGAGCTTCCTGGACAGTGGCAGAGATAAGTTAACCAAGTTTCTCTTAAAACTCCTTTTTAAACTTACTGTCAGGCTTTCACCTACAGCATAGCCATTCCAGTGCTCTAGTAAACTGCCTCTACTAAGCATTGGTTATTTTCTTATGTTCGTAAGAAGTGTCCTTTCCTTGATTCTGCCATATCTTTCTTCCCAAGGAATACTTCCTAAGATGGGTTTTAGCTCTTAGCTCCCAATCACCAAGATTGCTTGGCCTCTGGAAGATTAGGGGTGTGAAACACTAAGAACCTGAAATACTTTAAACTCCCGTCATCCCAATAAAAACTGCCATTGTCACCAAGAGTATCTCTTTGTGGTTATTACCCTCCATGGTACTAAGCTCTAAAGGCTAATGGATTCTACTTTGTATATCCTTAACTTCTCAAAATGGTCTGTTTGCTTAAATTCTTTTTTTTTTTTTTTGAGACAGGGTCTCACTCTGTTACCGCCCAGACTGGAGTGCAGTGGCACAATCTCAGCTCACTGCAGACTCGACTTCCCGGGCTCAAGCATTCCTCCCACCTCAGCCTCCCGTGTAGCTCAGACTACAGGCGCAAGCCAACATGCCCAGCTCATTCTGTTCTTTTTTTTGTAGAGACAAGGTCTCACTATGTTGCCCAAGCTGGTGTTGAACTCCTGGGCTCAAGGGATCTTCCCACTTTGGCCTCCCAAAGTGTTGGGATTACAGGCGTGAACCACTGTGCCTTTCTCTTAAGTTCTGTTTAACCCTTATATTTACAGTATTTATTTATAACATTTATTTTTTAAAATTCCAATTTTAAAGTAATACTTGCTTAGTTTAAAAATGCAAACACTATAAATATGCTTAAAATAAGCAAAAAACTTCCATAATTGAGATTACACTATATTGTTCTGCAACTTAATTTTTTTCACTTAATAGTGAGTGGGCCGGGCGCGGTGGCTCATGCCTGTAATCCTAGCCTTTTGGGAAGCTGAGGCAGGCAGATCACCTGAAATCGGGTTCGAGACCAGCCTGGCCAACATGGCAAAACCCCATCTCTACTAAAAAAAATACAAAAATTAGCTGGGCGTGATGGCGGGTGCCTATAATCCCAGCTATTTGGGAGGCTGAGGCAGGAGAATCGCTTGAACCCAGGAGGCAGAGGTTGCAGTGCGCCAAGATCATGCCATTGCACTCCAGCCTGGGTGACAGAATGAGATTCCGTCTCAAAAAAAAAAAAAAAAAAAAGAATAGTGAATGGTTTTCACGTTAACACATGTATGTCTGTCTTTTTTTTGGAGCTCCTTGTTGTAGTACCTTTTCTAAAAAGAGTTGTATAATATTCCATTATATTGAACTACCCTGATTTACTTAACCATTCCCTTATTTATTTACATTTTTCACTATTACAAATAAGGCTGGATTGAACATTCTTGGGCACTTATATTTCTGAACTTGAGCAAGTGTTTTTATTGGATAGAGCCCTAAAAAAGTGAAACTGATTGGTCAAAGATTAGGTACATATAAAATTTTGCTAGCTGCTGCCAAATTGTCCTGTAGAAAGGTTGAACCAATTTATGAAACTTGACATTTCAAGAAATTGTATGTGTTTCCCATCTACCTAATAAAGAAATGGTCCACACCATTAATATAGTTCTGAATGCACTGAAATATAATTGTATATGTCTTTCCCACTAGATTGGTACTTCCTCAGGGATAGGAATCATGAATTTCTAAACTTTAGCATCCCATTGTTTGCTTAAATAGACCTTGAAATACAAAAATGAAAAGAAGATACTGTCTTTATCCATAAATGGCTCACAGCCCAGTAAAGGAATCCACAGTCTTATCTATATTCATGCTCTTTACTACAATGCCTAGAATATGGTATGTACCCTGTAAATCATTATTGTATAACTAAAAGTGTTTCTCTTTATTTGTCTAAAAACTATTTGGCAGAACTTCTTAATTTTATCAAATGCGCCAATGGGTAGTTTTGGAATATGAACTCACTTTCTATTTTAGGCATTGCCTATTGGAAGAAAGAAGGTGTTGTCTTAAGTCTACACCCCGTGGCTGTTATTTGATTGCTGCTGTTAAAAAAACATAACATTTTTTCTCATTTTCTCTGAATATACAATATACAGAAATGGAAGGAGGGTGAGCCATTGGGAGCTTTACTCTATCATTAAGCATTTCTTTAAAGGCTACCTCACATTTGCACTTAGGTCACAAAGCTTCTGTAACTAGGGTGAACCACCATCATTGAAAAGGTGGAACCTGGGACCTTCGGATATGAGGGCAGAACCTTGGGCCCCAGCATGCTATGTTTAGGACATTTGGCCTCTTACTAAACCCACTCAGCTGTGTTCCTCCTTTTTTTCTTTGTTTCTTCACCACTTGTATATTCAGTTTGCACTGTATTAATTTGCACTTGTTTGCATGTTGCTTTGTAAGTATGTTAAGGGCATTTTTTTCCTCTCACATATGTATTGTTTTGTGTCCCCAGCTAAAGTACAAGCTTTTTGAAGGCAGAAACCATGTCTTTGGTTTCTTTTGTATTTCCCATAGCACCTTTTACTGTGAGAGTGGGCACACAGTATATGTTGTGGAATGACATCCTGAGTGATCCCTCCCTGGCTGGGCCTCAGATTAAATTCCCTGAAATGGAACAGTCCTAACCAACACAGGACAGGTATTCTCCATCTGGCATGTTGGTTGCTCCTTTCAACCTGCTATTTGAAATGGCTCCCTTCAACATCTTTCTGTCCCCACAGTGGGGCTTGCTATGGCTAATGCTGTACTTGCTGTATGTGTTCCAGGCAAGTCTGCGGACACCAGAACTGACCTGGGAGCGAGTGAGATCTCAAGTTGACCATGTGATATGGCCTGATGGCAAGAGGATAGTACTGCTGGCAGAGGTAAAGCTGAGACTGGCAAAAAATACTCCCCCACAACAGGAGAGACTGCAATACCCAGGTCCCCTCCTCCTCATGTTCTCGAATACTTTCAACTCCTCTGTTAAGCACAAGTTTGACTACTTTCCCAATGGATTTTACTTCTAATTGTGAAAGATCTTTTCATTCAGCAATTAAGAAACTATTTTGGTTCCCCACTTTTCACCAATTATCCTGTCTCTCCACGTCAATCCACAGGTTGAGTCAGATAATTATTACTGTAGAAGGAATTCACAGAGAGAACCAGTGTCGCTTTGAGTGATGCGTACAAAGAGATAATGTCATTTGTGGGATGCTTTAATCACTAAGCACAAAGTAGATATCCCAGACTGTAACCAGGACTATCTTAGGCAAGTTCTGGGAATGTATGTTTTTACTAATAGATTCCCTGTTTTTGAATGTCCATTCCCTTGAATGGAGCCAGATGTGTAGTAGGTACCTACCTAGATGTCAGTTGCTCAATTGATATTTCCCCATCCTAGCTCCTAGCTCACATTGACACTACTGACTTTGATTTTATTGGCTTCCATGTCAGTGTTTGACCACTTTTCCTTTCTTAAAAGCTCCTCTTCCCTAGTCCTGGATTCCTGACAGCTATAATATTAGATGCCTTCTATTCTTACCTTGAAGCTTTCTCTTCTTCAGAGAAAGATACCAAAATATCAAGGATAATAATACTTTTCTCAATTTTGATTTTCAGTCGGTTTTTTCTTTTTTTATATTAAAGAACCTGAATATGAAAATGTAAAAGATACATTGTCTTTATCTAGGTGCCCATAAGTTAGGGGTTTTTAGTGTCCTTACTGTTCTCTTCACGTTTTCCTCACTTTATCTCATCTTCTCAGATACTTCAGGGCATTCGTAAAGGGACTGAACTCTTTCTTCACAAGGAAGGAGTATATATGAGGAGGAGATGGGCAGATTGCCAAATATGCATTAATAGCTTTGATGTCAGTCTGCTGACTGATGACTTATTTCTAGCTGCCCTAGGAGGTCCCACCTGGTAATTTTGGTGACAAAAGCAAGCACCATGGGTGTTTTTGGCTAGATGGTTGAGCAAAAAGGTGGTCAGGCTTCATAGGAAACAAAATAGGAAAGGGTGGCATTGGGGGCAATTTCTAGTTCTTCTATTGTCTGAATCACCAACTCAAAATACAAGGCTGACAATGCTGTCTTTGAATTCAGGAGAACCAAACTGAAGGAGAAGCACAAAAATCATCACAGCTATGGGGAAACCCTGTCTCTACTAAAAAATAAAAAAATAAAAAAAAAATACAAAAGTTAGCCGGGCATGGTGGCACACGCTTGTGATCCCAGTTACTCTGGAGGCTGAGGCAGGAGAATCGCTTGAACCCAGGAGGCAGAGGTTACAGTGAGTCAAGATCATGCCACGGAACTCCAGCCTGGGCAACAGAGGGAGACTTCATCTAATCAATCAATCAATCATCACAGCTTCCTAAGTCCAAAGATATCTCTCCTCACAACCTGGAGAGATTGTCCCTGGGTTTGACTGATCATTGTTTATTTCAAGACAGTCTTTCAAAGGAATGCCAATCCTCAGAAGGAGGATATTTTGCTATAGAGAGTAGAAAATTCAAGAGAAATACACTGATATTTGGCATAAGCCTCAGTGTCATATGACCATCTGTATTCCTTTTTAAATAATTCCAGAAATCTTTTAGCTATTAGTTTCATCAGATTTTCCAGAATTTTAGTGGTTTCATTTAAATGTCAGTCAGTTAGTTCTTATATATTGAATAGCTGCTTTTTTTCCAGCAGTGTTAGTCAGAAAGTGTTTGGAAAATGGCGGTCATGCTTCTCTTCCCTCACTTCTCAAAGACCAGCGAGTTTGTCCTAATCCATTTGTGTCTTCACCTTTGATCACTAGGGCCGCCTGCTGAACCTTAGCTGCTCCACAGTGCCTACATTTGTGCTGTCAATCACTGCTACTACTCAGGTAAGGCTTCCAGAGTGGGATAGCAGTAGTCTGGAGAGGGTCCTCAGACCCACCAGGTTTCACTTGCTTGGGTAGATTGCCATGAATGGCACATCAGCATCCATCTCTCTACTTTTCTAGGCTCTTGCCTTGATAGAGCTTTACAATGCCCCTGAGGGTCGCTATAAGCAGGATGTCTACCTGTTGCCCAAGAAGATGGGTAAGTATTTACTCTTCCATCTCCATCCTTACCAAAGTAGTTCAGAGTCTGAGGCTAAAGGAAGTTTGGGGCCATTAATTTACTTAAGTATGGGGAAGAAAAGTTACCTTCATCTTGTAAAGTAGGAGTTAGGATTCCTAGGTGCCATTCCCAGTTATTTATCCCATTTTCTACATGTGTTGCCCTAGCGAAGTTGTGACATTATGCTGTGATTTATTTTACCTGCCTGTGAATTTTAAGGATTTTTTTTTTCTTAAAGTATCTTTATGTGGGAATCTCAAAGGAGAAAAAAAAAAATCCTCCCTTGAAAGAGAATAATCATCTCCTACCTTGTGACATCTGACTTATTCCAATTCTAGGCTGCCAAATAGCCCCTACCAAACTTTTCTCAGATGACACAAGACTTTCTTTTTTTTTTTTTTTTTTTTGAGACAGAGTCTGGCTCTGTCACCCAGGCTGGAGTGCGGTGGCGCGATCTCGGCTCACCGCAAGCTCCGCCTCCCGGGTTCACGCCATTCTCCTGCCTCAGCCTCTCCGAGTAGCTGGGACTACAGGCGCCCGCCACCACGCCCGGCTAATTTTTTTGTATTTTTAGTAGAGACGGGGTTTCACCGTGGTCTCGATCTCCTGACCTCGTGATCCGCCCGCCTCGGCCTCCCAAAGTGCTGGGATTACAAGCGTGAGCCACCGCGCCCGGCCAAGACTTTCTTACTACACCTTCCAACACCAATCCCAATGCTTCAGGCCAAAGGAGAGATGTGGAATAGGAGCTATTTAGTTATGTGGGTGTTTTGTATAAGAGAAACATTAACCTGTCTTAAATTTTTAAAGAGCCTGCCTCAAGCACCTGAACTGATACAGTGTGTTTATAAACTCAGGCAAAGATCAGGTAATAAATGAGCTTCTGGTTTTGTTTTGCCTTAGCACTAGGTATATAACAACTGTTAAAAGTTGATATATTTTCCCTTTAGTAGACACTTTAGAAGGATATAAAAGCAACAGCACAGTCCATATTCTGACGGAATGTATAATGAAGTTGGGAGACCAAACAAATACGTAGGAAATGACATAAGATTATGAATAAGTACTATGTAGTCAGATAATAGAATGTGAACAGAAACCCATAAGAATTAAGAGTACTAAAAGCAAAGCAAACAGTTCATTTATCCCGTTTAGTATCCTTCTTAGTTTTTCCATTCAAGTTTCCCCAGGCATTAGTTGTTTTAAATGACCCAAAGTATGGAGTCCAAGGCAAAACTCAAGTTGGAGCTTCCCATTATTTAGTTCCCACATTATCCTATTCCTTCTTTTAAATCTTAATGCCTGTTGTTTCTTTCATCTCTCCCGCACTTTTCTGGAAGGCAGGGTTCAAAGCTGAGTTAGTAAGGATGAATTGTTAAGGCTTTGGAAAGCACTGGGCTTGAAACTGAAGGCAGCTATTCCTTAGAATTGAGGACCAGTGAGCAAAGGTTGAACATTTTTCATTCAGCTCCAGGAATTAGAAGGTGTCTTTGAACTTTTTAAGGCCTAGCTTGGGGACAATAGCCATCAGATAAAAGGCATGAATGCTTATACCAGGGCTTCTGTGGTCTGTTCCAGATGAGTATGTGGCCAGCCTCCACCTGCCTACATTTGATGCCCACTTGACAGAGCTGACAGATGAACAGGCCAAGTATCTGGGACTCAACAAGAATGGGCCCTTCAAGCCTAATTACTACAGGTGCCTTGGGCTCCCCAGAAATCAGGGACACCTGGGTAGTGATGAGCTTCCTGCACTGGAATTGGTCTTTGCATCCCCAACCACATACGCTTACATAAACTCAGAAAAATGAACCCACTTCCCCTCACTGCCACCCTCAAAAGACTCTTCAAGGCCTTAAATAGTATTCCCCTTCCTGAATTTGCCTTTTGGAGATAGAGAGGTGGAGTTTGGGTAAGTGGCTATTTGCCTCATTAAATAAAGTTCCCCTTCCTCAATTCCTTTCCCCATTTCATCTTGTTGCTATGATTTTTATCTCTTTATGGAGAAATATTGACCTTTTTCAATTATGTGAAAAGGAGACACAGTTATTTCCTGTCATTGTACACTCCAGAAAAGTCTCTGCCTCCCTGTTACACCTTTAGGCAGGCTCTTCATGTCCCAGCATCCCCATTAGCTGATAACATCACAGTCTCATCTTTCTTTTTCCCTCCAGGTATTAAGTTCCTGTAACTCAAACCAGAATTTTTAAGGAATAGAACTCCAAGCCTTTTCTCCACTACTATACAAGAAAGAATTCAGCAAGCTGCTTCTCCAGTCAAAGCTGCCTGCCGTGCTCACTCTGTGTGTTAGGTTATTTATTTATTAAAATCAAGAATCCTGTGCCTGTAGTGTTGGCCCAGAGTGTGGTTACTGCCCTGAGGGCCATGAGAGCCACAGAGGACGGGCTGAGGAAGGAAAGAAATGGGGTCACTGCTCCCAGTGCATCATTTGCATCATTCCGCATTGACTGAATCCTCAGCAGTGGCCGTTTTTCCTCTTGTCCAAGCTCACGAGTTAGTGCAGGGATTCCATACTCCCTATTCCCTGGAGTTTTCTGGAATAAATGTTCAGCACCTGCTTTTCTCAGCTTTGGCCCTTCCCCGGGTGAGGCCGTTTGGAATTAACATGGCCAGTGTTTCACACAAGATTGGGTTCCCAATCTTGACCATCACTATCACTGCCTTCTTTATATAAAGGCTAATAAAGAAGGAGTGTTATTTATGGCTTTGCCAAGCTACATCAAGAACTCAGCTGTGCTGTGCCTACCAGGGGTCTCCTTTCTTACCCAGGACTCCTTTCTTCTCTTTGAATATTTATGTCCATTTTAACACTTTCTGGTTGCAAGAGGGATGTGCCTCCATTATTTCCTCCACAGTTTTGGTATTTGTCAGACATTTGTTTTGCTGTCTTTCTAATCCAACCAACCTCTGCTCAGGAAGTGGGGCCAGCTCCACTGGGACCCATAGTTTTACTTCCTTGTCATTTGATTGGATAGTTTCCAAGAAAGCCCCTCCAGATTGGCACTATCTCAGAAAAGGAGAGCTTGTTGTGAAACACTGCTTCCTTAAACTTCCTGCTGTTGCCTAAAGCTACGTCTGAAACTGAGTAGGGAAAGGCATACTTTTCCAGGGACTTAGGGGGATAGGCTTTGGAAATGGGACAGGTCTTTCAGACTCACAGCTTGATAGCCTAACAAAGCAGAGTATATTTACTTGTTTCCCAGGAAGGCCATTGCAGTTTGACTGGCTGAGGGATACAGAGATGAGATTGTAAACTGTATCCAGATTATCAAAGCTAATTTGACTAGTTTGAACCTCGTCAGCCATTCATTCCTTTGGCCATTGCCATGGATGAAACCAAGATCTGCAGTCTGATCCGTGGTCTTCTCTGCTGGCATCTTTTATGATTTAACTTCTTCCATTTGATGATTCTGTATTTCAGAGGCAGTTTCTTGAGTAACTCCAGTGCTACAAAAAGAATTAGTAATGTGGTGTGGGCAGCGTGACATTTTATGTCCCACCCAAAAATTGGATTCCTTTTGGAGACCGATCTGTTGGTCTCAAGCGTTTCATTAGGACCAGATTGGTTCTAAGAATTAGTCTGGAGTGGCCCTAGGAAACTTGAATTAAATAAGCCTCTTCCCCTTACCGATCCTTTTTACACTCTCAGGTTTGTTTGTTTCCCACTTTTTTCCTATGCTGGTCTGCCTCAAAGTCTCAAGACCAAGGTGACTCAAGGAAACACCAGACCACCCATGATCACTAAAACCTTCCCATCCTGATTCTCTTCTTCTACCTCTACCCTCTCCAACTTCTCCTGGTCTTCACATATACTCTCAGAGCTAGTCTGAAAGTGACCTTACTTTTGGAAGTAGGGAAGTGGAACTTTGGCAAATGACTATTTGCCTCATTAAATAGTATACAGGCTCAGCCCATAGAGTACAGTTCTTCAGAGGCCATATGTCTCAGCAAGTACTGGTTATATTCTTTTTTTTGTAAGGAAGATCATAAATGCTAAAAATTTCACTAAGCCATTCAGTTCTTCCTTTTGCCTACCTAGTCCTGATTTTTGTATTAATTGGGTCCTTTTAGCAAGAGATTCAGATCTTTGTACCTTATCTTATATCCAGAGCAGATTCCATTTGGCAGATACATGGTCTCTAGCCTATTGTATTCTTAGACCAAAAATCATAACCTGCTGTTTCTCAGCAAAGCCTTGCTCTCTGGAGCTTACTATGTGCTGGTACTTAAAGAGTACATTCTGCCTTGCTATAGTGAAGAGACCCACTCCAAATAAAAAAGGAGCCACACTGGGCTTCTAAGTTAGGTTGCCAGTGTTGCTGCCCATGATGAGTTATTTGCCTCTGAGTTTCAGATGACCTCTCTGTAGGGACACTGTGTCATCAACCATTAAGAAGAAAGAACTACAAGCCTCCCAAGTATTTGGGTTCTATCTTAGGGTTGAAATCTGGTCATTATTCCCTCTACCCTTGTAATCAGAGCAATGTGTCTTCTTTCCTCCAACCTCTTACCTTGGATGCATCCTGGTTATCTGGAAGCATGGGAAAGAAGGCTAATTATCTCTTTGTATGTGGCTCCAGTCTGTGAGGATACATAACATTTTCTCTACAATGAATCTGTGCTAATATTTTGCCTTCTTTCTTTTCTTTTCACCCTTAGAGACAGGGTTTCACTATGTTGCCCAGGCTGGTCTCAAACTCCTGGGCTCAAGCAATCCTCCTGCCTCAGCTTCCTGAGTAGCTGGAACCACAGGTGTGTGCTACCATGCCTGGCACTTTTTTGCCTTCTTAATGGAGATATTCAGTTTTCTTTTTTTCATTTAAACAAAGAAAAAAATGTATCTACTCTATCTTCCCTCTGCTGTCCTCCCTCCCTGTCCTACTTGCCCATATGAGCACGGCTCCCCATGGCCACATACTCCTGCAAAGCTTTTTTGCTGCTTCGCTTTTCTCTGAACAGATCTGATATTGCTGCTCCTGTGATTTTCTCAAAATTAACTTTGCCATGGTTTTTAAAAAGGAATCAAAATGCATTGTTGCATTAAGCTTTTTCAATAAAGGAAAATTATGGAAGGAAAATAGGCAACACCAGCAAATTATATGTGGACAGGTTCTAAACTCTATATATACATATATATATATATATCTATATACATAATCATCTAGTTCTGTCATCTTGCTGAAAGGAATAAAACTTCTAAAGATCACCATTTCTGAGAAGTTCTTGGAAATCTTTATGTCTAAGTGATTGTATTAGATCAGCAATAATGACTATGTAATCTCAAAAAACAAATAAAATATTCTTAACATGGACTCTTAAGGGTATTTCTTGTTTCTGTGAACTAGAAATTCAGAGATGAGAGAGATCTCTGAGCAACAAACTAGAGATCCTGCTGTAGGACAAGGATGTGAAAATGTTACCAATAGGCATGTTTGACCTTAGTTAATAAATACCGTGTTCCCCTCCTACCTGCCAGCACACACGCGCATCCTGGCTGTGTGTGTAAAGAACCTGTCTTCTCAGAACCACCACCCTGGGGAGTCGAGGACTGTAGGCTTAACGCAGAGAAACTAAACCGTAGTTCTAGGTCCCTGACTCCCTTTTAGTTGAAAAGCGCAGGAAATCAGCATCCCCCAGTTTGGGACCAAAGGACCTTGATAACTAGGACCTGATTATATCCAGCCAAAGGGAAGAAAGAAGTGCATCAGGCAGAGATTTGTCTCTAAATCAAGTTGCCTGATTTAACCAAAGGATGAATCCAATTGCCTATTCTTTCTCAACTGCCAGTAGGGTAACCATCTTTGGGTAGCTTTCTGATAGCCACCTTCTTTAGCTGACAACCTAAACTAGTTCTGCATCCTGTATGCAAGATGTTTTCTTTTCATAGCAGAATCTTCTGCCACTTTGGCTTCTGATTATTTAGATTAAGGGACACAGGGCTAGAATAGTCTGGGCAGTCGGTAATCCTCAAAATTAGTGCCATTCCAGTTAGGAGGAGAATGCAGCAGCTAGCAATGAAGCCGGTGAGTCAGCTCAAAGGATTTGCTCCCCTGCAGTAGGGCTTGACTCCTCATTTGTGAAGGATGGAACCTTGGGTGCCTGGGTCTTCATTTCAGAATCATAGGGTAAGCCCAAGCTGTCCACTGCTGCACAAGTTTCTGCACCTCACAGTATTGTGGAAAACAACTTGAACTTTAAAGCAGGCTAGCTTGGATTTGAATCCCAGCTCTGCCATTTACAAGTTATGTAACTTAGTCAAATTACATAACCACTCACAGCCTCGATTTTCTTGCCTGTGAAATGGATACTGCTTATCTCCTAGGATAAGGATTTAATGAACTGATATATAAAAAGTGCTGCTTATTTACAGAGCCTGGCACACACTGCTGACTGCATACACATCATTCCTTGTCTCAATCTAGAGCCCTACAACCTCTGTTGCATCATTACACCCACACATGCCCTTTATGGGGAGAGGAGGGTGTTCTATCCTTTTTTTACTAAATTATCCTAACTGCCTGATAGCCTCAAAAAGCAGGTACTTTAAAACTTCCTGCATCTTATTAAGCTTTCTCAGTGCCAGGTGCTATCCATTTAGTCAAGTATCTGACCTCTGTGGATTAAAGTGGATTGCTTATATGGGGAAAAGGGTATATGTGATTCTTGTAACTATACCTATTTATACCTCCAACCCTCTGCTGGCAGCCTGAGTTTTGGGGACAAGGGAAATTGTTAATGTAGGTTTTTTAATAACGTCAAATATAACAGTATTGGAGCCATCTCTGCAACATGGAGAGACTTGACCAGCCTTGACTATGTGGTGAATGGTATTGATGACTATCATGCCTTTGTTGACAAATAAGCTAAAATAAGTTGAACATGTGCCAATTCCATGGCATATAGTTTCAAAGTTTTCAGTTACTCTCTGGTTTCTTGTTACATCTTCCAGTTGTTTCCAGATATCTTCCTCCTTATTAGAAATTTTGAACGTCTGGGCCTATAATGAGCACATAGGTGTCTGATCTTAGTAAAGGTCTTCTATTCCACTGAGATGTGGAAAAGATCATGGATTGAGGTCTCTCCTCGTGTTGACTCTACGCAATCTTCATAGCACCAGTTTTACACATTCCTTCTCTGAAATTAAAGCCAGATGGAGCTCTAGGCTTAGCAAGTGGCTTTAGATAGATACCAGAGGGGACTTGCAAGCTGTCCTCTATCCTACTCCCAAGATCAGACTGCCCTTTCCCCTAGGAATAGGCAGGAAAAGGAATAAAGCATCAAAACTGGCCACTCGTGTCTGCTACCACTGTTGGAATCCTGCTAATTGATTAGGCTCGCAAAAGACTATGAAGTTCTGGGCCTGTTAACCTTAGGGCTCTGACTACTTAGGAGGAGAAGTACTGGGAAGAAGAGAGATAGAATAATGAATTCTTTTTATTAAGAAATCCCAATGGGCTGTGCTGTGGCAGGTTTACCACACTGAAGCAGTGATGAGCAAGGCGTGGGTTGTGAATTTTAAAGCAGGGTGTAAATTTTTAAGAGTTTAACAAATTATACCCTGAAAAAAATCCAAAGTCAAGTAGTTCAGGCCTTGAGCCAGGGACCTTCTTGGAAATTCATATCAATTCAGTTCTGTAAATGCCACACACCCCCCACCCCCCACCCCGAGACATTTTTACTACCGGGAGGATACTGCTGGTATCTAGTGAAGAGAGGCCAGGTATTTTGCTAAGCATACTACGATGCACCGGACAGCCCCCTACAACAAATATTCAGCCCCGACTGTCAATAATACAGAGACTGTGAAACGCTGCCCAGTTGTCAATAGTACAGAGACTGTGAAACGCTGCGTTAAATGTACATAAATTAGGGGCATACAAAAATGAGCTAAATTTGGTCTTACTCGCTAGGAGCCTATATGTGGGTGGGGAGAGGAGTGGGACTGGAAGAGGAAAGGGAAGATGGGAAGGTACAGTAGGGAGATATTGGGGACCAGGATGAGAAAACCCAAAAAGCTCCAAAGAGTGCTCTCAAACTTGCCTTGTTCTGTCGCCTATGAACTGGCAAAGGGAAAAGTGAGAGAGAGAGAGACGGTAAGAAAGGGGCAGGGTTGTCCCTAAGGTATGGGAAGTGGAGTAATTCCTCTAGGCCCCTTGCTTTGGGTATATCGTGGAAAATGTTAGGATTTTGGATCTAGGCAGAACTGGTTTGACACCAACACAACCTGAATGAGTTGAGGGCTAAAAGGAAAGCTTTGTGGAGGAGGAGGAGGTGATAACTAACTAGAATCTTTATGAGAGAAAAGGAATCAACCAGGAGAACAGAAGACCGTCTCCTCCAGAGAACAGCATAGGCAAGATCCTGAGACAAGACAGAATATGATACCTTGGAAACCGCAGGGAGGAATCTGCAAGTGCCGGTTTCCTCACCAGTAACATTGGATTCGTAAAAATACTCTGTCGGGGAGAGGTATGATGTGATATCTGGAAAGCGCCTACTGCAGTGCCTGGCACCAAGCTCAGTTCAACAGTCCCCCAGACCCTTCCTAAAGCAACCAGGCTGGGGAGAGCGATTTGGTCCCACCTGTTCCCGAGCCTACGTCTTTGGGGCTTCTATTACCAAGCCAGACTGTCTAAATATTTACTACAAGCTGCTTTTTAAATTCAGGAGAGGGCAGATCAAACAGCCTCTTTTGCCCCCAGTAACAATGAGCCCTTAGGAAGCATCTTAGAAAAGAGAGAGGAAGGAAAGAAAGGATTGGCGAGCAGGTGAGGGTGGGGGCTTGCTCTCCCCTCAACATTTACACACCATGAGGAAGAGGCCCCCTACAGCAGAGAAGGGCAGATGACAGGAGCAGCCCTCGAGGGCACCACCAATTTCAGTGACGGAAAAACGCCCCCATCCCACCCTTAGACCTCCAGTCTCCCAGCCAAGCCCTAGCTCCGGGCGAGATGCGTTCTCTTCAGAAAAACGCTGAGAATTCTCAGCTTCCAGAGACAGCGAGTCCCTCGTTTCGGGCGATGTCCCTGGCCACCTGGAGGTGGCATCCCTCCCCAGCGACTAAGCGGGATATGGGACGTGTGCAGGAGCCGGGATTTGGGGGGCCGGGTCGGTGGTAACAGGGAAACGGAGACTGCAGTGGAGCAGTAGGCGGAGACTAGAGCTCCGGAAAAGGTCGCTACAGGGACGGGGGGTGAGTGCTGAGAGACACCGAGTGAGGAGCATAGAGATAACCCGCCTGAGCTCAAGGCCCAGCTTTCGCGAGGTGTGGAGCCTGTAGCTAACCTAGGAGTCTCCGTCTGCCAGCAATGCCGCAGGACTAAAAAGATCCCCCCAAAATCTCTTCAATGAGCCCCTACCTCCTCGAGTCCCGCTCCGGCCGGTCGAGCAGCCAATCGCCTCGCGGGGCGGGGTTGCGGCGAGCTGCCGTGACCAATAGCGGCGGAGGGGGCGGGGCCTGGCTCCCGGCGCGCGGCGGTGGGGTCGCCCCGAGCAAAGCGAGCTGAACCCTGAGGGGAGCCGCTGACCGGCAGCATGGAGGACCCCGCCGCGCCTGCGACCGGGGGCCCGCCCGCAAATGGCAATGGCAACGGCGGCGGCAAAGGGAAGCAGGCGGCGCCCAAGGGCCGCGAAGCGTTCCGAAGCCAGCGGCGGGAGTCAGAGGTGAGGAGCCCGGAAAGCTTCGGCTGGGGCCCGGAGACGCCCGCTGGCGGGAAGCGGCGGCTGAGATGATTCGGCCTCGGCCCCGGAGCCCTCGGCGCGCTCGATCAGCCGCGCGCAGTGGGCGCCTGCTGGGTCCTAGCGGCTGGACTCTGGGCTCTTTGGCTCCGACCAGTGTCCGCACGTCTCTTGCCGCGGGTTGGGGGCTTTCTAGCCCTCTGGCTTTCCCCCGCTGCGCGAAGATGAGCGCGGTATTGAGCGGACCAGATACTTTCCAAATATTTATCTCACTTAATCGCTGCAGCCCCCTGAAGCAGAAATTCCGATCCCAGTTTATAGAGGGGGGAACAGGAGCGGAGAGGTTAAGTGACTGGCTTGAGGGGTGGGAGGCTGAAGCTTAGCTGCAGGAAAGCAGGATTGGCGAGTGGGGCAACAGCACTCCCCCTCCCAGGCTGCCTGCGGCGGGCCCCTGGGCCGGCCGAGGGACTTCTGCCCGTTCCCTGCCCGTCCCCTTCCCCCCGTAAGTCTTAGGCCGTTTAGGGAGCGCCTTCCGCGGACATCAGGCCCCTGCCTGTGAGGGCTGAGCGAGACGGGATTCAGGCAGGGGCAGTCCTGGAGTGGCTATCGGGAGGGAGCAGTCCCAGGATACAGATAGGAGTATGAATATTTCCATCTCTTCCTCCTGTTCTGAAAAAAGAAACCCTATCTAGGAAGATGAAAGCGTTGAATTATTATCACTTCTCTATTCCCTCATTGAGGCAGTTTCCATCAGTTGGATCTGAGCGGGGATCAGAATAGACGACAAAATGTCAGATGTGGCAGGGTCTGCAGATATCATCTGGTATAGCCCTTTCATTTTACAGACCTAAAAGAAAGAGGAGTGACTTGCCCAAGATCAGACATCTGGCACAGTTGGTGGTCAAGAACACCAGGCTTTGGAGTAGTCGGACCAGGTTTTGACTCCCAGCCCTACCATTTACTACCTGTGTGATTTTCGGCACATTAGGGAACCTCTCTGAGCTCCAGTTTCTTCATCTGTAAGATGAGATTAACACTGCCTACCTCAGAAGGTTGTGATAAAGTCAAAATGAGATAATCGACTATAAAATATTTGGCACAGTGCAGGCACAATGCATGTAATTAGTCAGTACATAGTAACTCTTAGTATATTACTGTCATCATCATCATCATCAAGTGGCAGAGCTGGTACTAGAAGCCAGGTCTTTGGCATCCCAGACCTTGCCTTACCATTTGAATAGCATTTCAGTTTCCAGAGTGATTTCATGTATGCTTTCCATTTTGATGTAGGTAGAGTAGGAGGAATCCATTCATTTTTTTTTCAAGGTAGAAGTGGAGATGAAAAGACTGGCCCAAAGTCACCACCTTGCAGAGGCAGAGAGCTCAGACCTCCTGTCTTGCTAGATGATACCCGCCACATCATCTCCCTCCCTACCTCAGGAGGAGTCTGGTCTTTTAGGGCACCCTGTACCTCCTTCCCCCACAGAGACATTGTTCTCGCTCAAATGTTTTTCTGGGGAGATGAGCCATTCATTAATTCAACAATTATTTATCGAGGACTTTCTGCCAGCCACTGTTTTAGGTGCCAGGGATATATCAGTGAACAAGATAGGGTCTTCGCCCATGGGGAGACAAATTGTGAGTAAATAAATAAAATAATTTCAGAATGATACGTTCTATGGGGGGAGTACAAGTCTCTGCCTGGGTCTCCCTCCTAAAGTTGCAATCTGTTCCCCACCTGTCGAGTATTCTTCAGGCAAAGGCTCTGAGAGTACAGTCCTTTGCTTTTGCCAGTACTTTGCAGTGTCCAGAGAATCGAAAGCTTTCCACCTGCACCACGGTTTACCTGCTGATTATCTGCAGCTGCACTCTTCATGCCTGGAAATGAACAACTGCTGTGGTCATCTCTATCTGGGCTCACTGCCTGCCAAAAGCCTGGCTAGAAAGATTAGCTGTCCTCTACCTTCTGCTGCAGCAGGACTCCTTTTACCTGCCAGTACATCCCCTATCACCACAGTACCCAGGTGCCAGATCTGCTTTTGTTCTCTCCCTCTTTTTGCTTTCCTGTGGAAGGCAGTCCTTAGAGGAGATGGGATTTTTTTCCTCTCTAGGGCTTTTAGAAAATCACTAGAAGAGAATTACTGCGGCACAAGTCAAGAGAGCCTCATCGTGTATCACTGTTTATGGAAGCACTGTTGACCTACCTTCTCCCACTGGCTTAGTGTGTGAACATCCCAACCTAAAAAGGAAGCTAAAGAATAATTGTTTGCTTAATAAGAAGAGTCTTAACCTAACAAAAGGATTCACCTCAGACCTCTTTTAGCCAGATCTGGTTTATTGATCTCAAACTCCTTGACAAGGTTTTAACTGGTCTGTGGTAAAATGAGGAAAATTCGGGTCATCGAAGTGAGTTTTTCTAAAAATTTAGTTCAATATATTAAATTTAAGAATGTATACAATTTAAAACAGTGTTTTTCAAACTGCTATAGGGGGAAACCTGTTAATTGAGGCTAAAATTTTTATTTTAAGAAATAAAGCCAGCATGATGGCTCATGCCTATTATCCCAGCACTTTGGGAGACTGAGGCAGGTGATAGCTTCAGCTCAGGAATTCGAGACCAACCTGGGAAATGTAGGCAGACCCCATCTCTACAAATAAATAAAAAATAAAAATTTAGCCAGGCATGATGGTGCGCACCTGTTGTCCCAGCTGCTCAGGAGGCTGAATCACTTTAGGAGGTTGAGGCTGCAGTGAGCTGTGATCATGCCACTGCACTCCAGCCTGGGTGAGAGGAAGACCCTGTCTTTAAAAAAAAAGAAAAGAAAGAAAATAACAGAAAATAGCACGGCATCACATGCAGTAAAGGTAAATATTTTGTTAAACTTTTGTTCCAGTTTTTGTGTGTGTGTGTGTGCTGGGACATAATGTAAAAACAGTTTTTAATGGCTGTTCTTTATTCTGAGATTCTTTCATTTTTTGAATTTTTTGAAGTTTCTAAAGTCCTTACCTATCAGAATAAAACAGCAACAACCCTATGTCATTTGCCACTCTCCACCTTTTTCTTTTTCCCTACTGTTCCCTGTAATCCAAAAGTTTGGAAATCTTTGCTATAGTGGATTAAAACATGAGTCGCCTTGTTTTTTTTTTTTGGACGGAGTCTCACTCTGTCACCCAGGCTGGAGTGCAGTGGTGCAATCTCGGCTCACTGCAAGCTCTGCCTCCCAGGTTCACGCCATTCTCCTGCCTCAGCCTCCCGAGTAGCTGGGACTACAGGCGCCCGCCACCATGCTCGGCTAATTTTTTGTATTTTTAGTGGAGATGGGGTTTCACCGTGTTAGCCAGGATGGTCTCGATCTCCTGACCTCGTGATCCGCCCGCCTCGGCCTCCCAAAGTGCTGGGATTACAGGCGTGAGCCACCGCACCCGGCCGATTTGCCTTGTTGACAGTATAAATTGGCATAATGTTTTGGGGGAGCAACTTATATACAAAGGGACTTTAAAATGTTCATAAGATTTGATTCATTAATTTTCTTTATAAAAATCTTTGCTTAGGAAATATCCTAAATATAGAAAAAAGTATAAGTCTATTACAGTTTGTTGCATATAATGAAGGAAAATTAAAAACAATTTATTCAATAAGGAACTAGTTAAGTAAACCAATAAATGTACATCCATTTATACAACCATTTAAACTAATAGTCATAATAATATGAGAAGAATGCCTTTATAATATAATATTAAAATCATAGAGTGACCACCCACATAGTGCTACCAAGTGCTAGGCCGTGTGCCTTTCCTGTATTAACTCATTTAGTCCTTAAAATAACCCTATGAAGTAAGTCCTGTTATTATCCTCATTTTACAGATGGGAAAACTGAGCAGGTCATTTTCCAACAATTCGCTGACACCAACTGGATGTCCTACAATTCAATTCAGTTCTGACACTAACTACCTAGAATTAGCACAGACCCCCAAGTTAAGGGCTCAGTCCTACAAGGCCCTACTTTAGACACCAGCCATAGGTGGGATCCCCAGGCTATCTACACTTTAGCCTGGCCAACTACAAATTAAGCGGTTATCATGATCTTCCTTTCAGGTTCCATAATTTGCTAGAATAACTCACAGGATTCAGGAAAACATGTACTTAGAATTATAATTTTATTATAAAGGATACGACTCAGAAACAGCTAAATGGAAGAGATGCAAAGGACAAAGTATGGGTTTGGGGTGGTGCAGAGCTTCCTTATCTTCCCTGGGTAGCACTCTCCTAGCACATCTGTTTGTTCCCCAACCCAAAAGCTGCCTGAACCTAGTTGTTTCTGGGTTTTCCTATGGTGTTTCATTACCTGGGCATAGTTAAACTATTGGCCACATGACTGAACTTAATCTGTAGTACCCCTCCCCTCCCTAGATGTGGCAGTGGTGCTGAAAGTTAAACCCTCTAATCATGTGCTTGGTCTTTCCTAACATAAGTCACCTCATGAGCATAAATTCTGGTAAAGCTGACAGTGACTCATTATGAATAACTGACACTCCTATCACTCAGGAACTTCTAAGAGTTTCAGGAGCTCTGTACCAGGAAACAGGGGCAAAGAACAGTATATTTTTTATGTCACACTGAGGCACAGAGAGGTTAACTTGTCCAAGATCAAATAGTATGTGACAGAGCTGAGATTGAAAATTTTAAAAATTCATATATATTAACATACACAGGAAGGAAATATCCCAAAATGTTTAAATAAGTTAGAAGATGGGATTATATTAAAACGTATTTAATAGGATTATAAATTTATACATACAACATCATGGGAAATGTAATCTTTACTACGACTTGGAGTGGAGATGTTGCATTATTTGACAATCCTAAAGTTGCGGAATATTAAAGCTAAAGAACCTCTTTAAAAATAAGGAACTATAATCCACAGCATGAGACTTAATCTATATCATACAGTGGGTTGATGACAGAACTGAAGCTAGAATCCAGTTCTCTTTGTTTCTGTCTGTCTCAATTTTATATGTATCAGCTAGATGCTCCTCTGGTCTGTGCTCATGTAGATTAGATATGGACACAGACCATAGCTTTCATATATGTTTGAGATCCTGGCCCTTTATTCGGACTCTCTGATTTTGTATAGGAATCCTCAGCCCCTCCCAACACTGAGACTCAAGTTTCGGCTTGGCGTAGGGTACCTCTGAGATGAAAGACCCAAATAGGACTCTCCTAACTGTCTCCCTGATCTAACCTTGGCCTCCATGAGGGGAAGAAGATAAATAAGGGTCCAATCTTCCCTTGGCAACCCCTTTTTCCAAGTTATCCCAGTTACCAACAAAATTTCTCTGTTACAGGGCTCTGTGGACTGTCCCACTCTGGAGTTTGAGTATGGAGATGCAGATGGGCATGCAGCAGAGTTGTCAGGTATGAGGTAGATGGGTCAGTAGCTAGTGGAAGAATGGCCAGGAGGAGAGGGAAGGGACCTGTGATCTACCTGGAAGCTTGTCTGTTCTCACCAAGTGGCTGTTGAACAAAGGCTGTTCTCCACATTTCCTTTTTCTCTCCACCTGAGTGGTAAATATCTCTTTGTTTGTCTTCACATTTCCTTCTGTGATTCTCCTTGGCTATGATATTCTTCATTCTGTCATTCTATCACTCTTTCCTGCTCACCCTTCTTTATTCTCTTTGAAAATAACTGATTTGGTGCACTCTCAAATCAGTTTTCTCTCCATCTTCTGCGTATTCCTTCTCTTTTTCTCTTCCTGTCACCCATATCTTTGCCTGCCTCCTTCTTTCTGCTGTCCTCTTTCTATCCCATGCCATCTCTTTTTCCTTTGTCTCCTCTACCTCCATCTTTCCCTTCTTCCTCTCGCAACTGCCCCTTATTAAAATCTCAGCAAAGTCTGAGGAAAAACTATAGTCAACTGGCCAGCTGAACAAGGCTGGACATGTCACCTGCGTCCATCATAGTAGAGTTCTGCTTGGATGTTTATGAGCTGGGGTTAAGTGATTCCGTTCTTCTTTCAGAGCTGGCCTGCTTGTCTCTGTCTGGATTTTTAGCTTAGGGTAAATGTGATCGCCTCACATTAAGGGCCTCCATGTTACATGTGCTACGAATGCCAGTTATTAATAAATGAGCTTTGGGTGGAGATGGTGTGAAATTTAAATATTCTGTCACATGGAAGTGATACTCTGAGGCATGCTTTTTCAGAGAAAAGAGGCAAACAATTTTAAAGAAGTTCTTGTGCATGAGCACAGAGAGTAAATTTTGTGATGAGTGACAGAGAAATAGAGAGCTAAGTTTAATAACCAACAAAGGATTATAATTCATAATAGGAATATGATATAAATATATATATATTAAAGAGAAGAGAAGAGCAACCCAACAGAGAAATGGGCAAAGAATATAAATGGGAATTTATAGAAGCAAAAGCCAAATGGTCAATAAATATATGAAAAGATATTGAACTTTATTAGTAAATGGAGAAAAGCAAATTAAAATAATAAAATATTATTTCACAATCATCAGAGTGTAAACTTAAAAGCCTGGGGTTGGTGAGGGTGCAGAGAAATTAGTACTTTTATGCACTGCTAGACGTGGGGGGAGCAGAGTATAAAATTGAAAAGCATTTTGCTTATATCTTGCAAAGTTGAAGATGTGCACATATTGTGACCCAACAAGTCTACTCCTAGATATCCACTCTAAAGAAAATTACACTTGGGCACAAGAAAATGTACAAAGATGTTTATTGCAGTCTTGTTTATCAGTGTAAAAAGTTGGAAACAACCTACAATGCTCATCAGTAGGGAAATGGATAAACTATAGCATATTAGTGCAGTAGGCTATTGAATAGCCATTAAAATAATAATTGATCTAAATCAATATATTTATTTTTTATCTTTTTATTTTTGAGACAGGGTCTGGCTCTGTTGCTTACGCTGGAGTGGCACAATCTCAGCTCACTACAGCCTTGACCTCCTGGACTCAAGTGATCCTCCCACCCCAGCCTCTCAAGTAGCTAGGACCATAGGCATGCCCTACCATGCCCAGCTAATTTTGTGCCACGATGTCCAGCTAATTTTGTTTATCTTTTGTAGTAACAAAGTCTCACCATGTTGCCCAGGCTGGTCCTGAACTCCTGGGCTCAAGTGATCCTCCTGCCTTGGCCTTCCAAAGTGCTGGGACTACAGGTATGAGCCACCACACCTGGCCTCAACATGTTTCAATATCAATAAATGCTTGGCCGGGCGCGGTAGCTCATGTCTGTAATCCCAGCACTTTGGGAGGCCGAAGCGGGTGGATCACCTGTCAGGAGTTCGAGACCAGCCTGACCAACATGGTGAAACCTCGCCTCTACTAAAAATACAAAAATTAGCTGGGCATCGTGGCATGCACCTGTAGTCCCAGCTACTCGGGAGGCTGAGACAGGAAAATTGCCTGAACCCAGGAGGCGGAGGTTGCAGATCATGCCACTGCACTCCAGCCTGGGTGACAGAGCAAGACTCCGTCTCAAAAAAAAAAAATAATAATAAATGCTAAAGACAAAATTGGGAGAAAGGATCAGTAACAAAGGAATTTATACAATAGGATACCGCTTGGATAAAAAAGTTTTTAAACAGAACAATGTCATATGTTTACAGGCATATATGCATATAGCAAAAGTAGAAAAATAGGCATGTGAAGGATACACACCAATTTCATTGTAGTGGTTGCCTCTGGAGAAGGGAATAAGATAGACTGGGGAGCAGTCTGAAGCAAATATAACAAATGCTAACATTTGTTTGACCTGGGTAGAAGATAATACACAGGTGTCTTAAATGTACTATTCTGTACTTACCTGTATATAAAAATTCATAATCTAAAATTTAAAAATAAAAAGACCAAAACTAAGAGCCTTGCCCACTTTTCCGATTTGGCTTGTGGTGCTTTACTCTTAAAAATATATATATTCACCTTCTCCACTAATGACTGAAGAATTTAAGATTCAGTGATGGGATTTGATTCTGGTCACTCCTGGATTCTGGAACTTAAGACTCAAAAGCCCTGACTCCCAGACAAGGTGTTTCTCAACCATTAGACAGCTGGCTGGAACATAAGTGAATTTCTCTTGCTTTGTGAATTACCTGTGACCTAGTTAAATTTCCAGGAGGGGTCTCAGGTAGGGAGCAGAGATTTAAAGGAAATCTGTTCTATCATCTGTTGACTTCTGTATTTCAGTTCTTCATCTTCTGTAAGATGAGGGTACATATACAATGTTCTGGAGAGAGACAGAGAGAGTAGGAGAGGGCATTTTTATTTCTTTTCTTCTTTCTTTTTTTTTTTTTTTTTCTTTTTTAAGAGACAGAGTCTCATTCTGTTACGCCAGGCTGGAATGCAGTGACATGATCACAGCTCATTAAAGCCTCAAACTCCTAAGCTCAAACGATCCTCCACCTCAGCCTCCTAAGTAGCTAGGACTACAGTCATGTGCCACTACACCTGGCTAATGTTGAAATTTTTTTAGAGATGGGGTCATGCTATGTTGTCCAGGCTAGTCTCAAACTCCTGGCCTCAAGCGATCCTCCTGTCTCAGCCTCCCAAAGTGCTGGGATTATAATCCTATAGGTCTGAGCCATCACACATGGCCAGCATTTTTATTTCTCGTAAGCTTCCTGCATTTTGTATTGAGAGGCTGCTGTTAGCAAAGTTAGATTTTCCTGGGCACAGCAGCCCTTTTACAGCCATAGCTGTTCTCTAGAGTTTTTTTTGCAGCCTCTGCTTAGTGGCTGTGGGCAGGAATCTAAGCTTCTATACCCTCTGAGGAAACTTAGCAGGGAGAGAATGAACTGGCTCCAACTCTGAAGAGCCATCTAGCACTTACTTTTCAGCCCTTGCCGTGGTTTCCTGATCCAGCACAAGGATCTTTCCTCTAAGTTTCAGGAGTTGTGTTGCCCTCCTCTTCTCTTAGAGATAGGATAGTTCCTGGTTGGGTTGACAAAGCAGGAGTTGCAGCCCTGAGAAACAGGAGTGATGAGATTAAGCTCTCTGTGCTCCAGTCCTCCTCCTGGCCCTCACCAAATGTTGAAGGCTGCCTTCTCTGCTGCAGCAGCCAGCTGGCAGGAAGAGGACAGGTTTGATGGTTTAATCTCCCAGGGACACAAGTGGCTATTTTTAACTGCTCTGAAAAGGAGGAAGCTGGCTTTGGATTGAATTGGACACAGGAATGTGTTGGAAGCTTCAGCTCTTTCATGCCACCCTCTCTACTTTGGGCCCCTTCTTTAAGGATCTCCGGAATGTGACTGTTCTGTCTTTCCTGCCACAGAATTGTATAGTTACACTGAGAACCTGGAATTCACCAATAACAGGAGGTGCTTTGAAGAAGATTTCAAGACTCAAGGTAATTCCAGATCTTTACTCATAGAGATCTGCTTTTTCCTTCTATGATATACCAGCCTGATCTAGTAAAAGACTAAAACAAAGTGCGATCCTTCATCCCCTCTGTATCAGTTAGGGTTCTCTTAGAGGGATAGAACTAATATGATAAATAGATATATAAAGGGGAGTTTATTAAGTATTAGCTTACACAATCACAAGGTCCCATAATAGGCTGTCTGCAAGCTGAGGAGCAAGGAGAGCCAGTCTGAGTCCCAAAACTGAAGAACTTGGAGTCTGATGTTCGAGGGCAGGAACTCTCCAGCACAGGAGAAAGATGTAGGCTGGAAGGCTAGGCCCGTCTCTCCTTTTCGTGTTTTTCTGCCTGTTTTATATTTGCTGGCAGCTGATTAGATTGTGCCCACCAGATTAAGGGTGGATCTGCCTTCCCCAGCCCACTGACTCAAATGTTAATCTCTTTTGGCAACACCCTCACAGACATACCCAGGATCAATACTTTGTATCCTTCAATCCAATCAAGTTGACACACAGTATTAACCATCACAAGTCCACCCCTTGTCAACTTGAACTCATACACATCTCCTGAGATCATACATAATCTTCAAATAAAGACAATAATAAGGGCATAATTATACCTAACATAATACAACTATCCTTTGTACAACTGGAAACTCACCAATCCCCAACCCAAATACTATTATATAAAGTTAACAATACTTAAATGCTGATATGAAGTCAATAAATCTTATGTCACATGATAAAGGAGAAAGGAAATAAA
The DNA here is from genome assembly GCF_009828535.3 of Hylobates moloch. Classification (NCBI taxonomy): domain Eukaryota; kingdom Metazoa; phylum Chordata; class Mammalia; order Primates; family Hylobatidae; genus Hylobates; species Hylobates moloch. The sequence continues at coordinate 210,302,755 of NW_026652276.1, forward strand.
ATGAAGATATTAGTACAAGTGTATACATGCACAAACATGTTTTTAACAAAAGAAGAAGGAAATACTCATGACAATTACAGTCCTCATTTCTGCAGCTGGTCACGTGATCGTAGCTGGTATTGATGACTACCTTCTTCTACTACCCATTCTGTATTCCCTTAGCATTCAGCAAGCAGCTTGGCAGGTCATGGTTTTTTTCCTGGTGGAATGACCCAAACCTTCATTCCTGAGGGGTCTGGGTCATTTGTAGTCCTTCCTGGATTGGGGTGTTGTAGTTTCCCATCGACCTTAGTCACAGGGCATGGTAATATTAAGAGAGGCCCTAATGGATCTCCTGTATTCCACGCATACTCTTCCTTACCTCCGTTGTGGAGTAGTAGACTGATTTCATCTTGATAGTCTGGGTCAGTCACCCCAGCCAACACTGTAACTCCCTTCTTAGCCTGTTGACTTAAAGGTAGGAGGACCCCAAAGTGTCCAGGTGGCAATCTTCACTTCCAGTTTAATGGAATCATTGTTGTGTCTCCTGGTGGCAGTTTCCTCCCTCTGGAGCTAAAACCTCTAGGCCAGCAGAATGTAATGTCACGGGAACAGGAAGCAAAAATTTTGCTAGATCACTAGGGGTGATGGTGAGTGGTGCCACTTCCACCCCTTGATTCCTGGACCGGTGAATCCTGACTGGGAAAAACAGTACCATATGTTGGATGCTGATTCAGAGCATACACGGCCTTCTGGAGAACTTTGCCCCAGCCCTGCAAAGTATTGTCACCTAGTTGGCATCGTACTTGTGACTTCAAAAGGCCATTCCACCGTTCTATCAATCCAGCTGCTTCAGGATAATGGGGAACATGGTAAGACCAGTGAATTCTATGAGCATGCCACACTTCTTTAGCTGTGAAGTGAGTGCCTTGGTCAGAGGCAATGCTTTGTGGAATACCATGACGGTGGATGAGGCATTCCATGAGTCCGTGGACGGTAGTCTTGGCAGAAGCATTGCTTGCAGGACAGGCAAACCCTTATCTGGAGTAAGTGTCTATTCTAGTGAGGACAAACCTCTGCGCTTTCCATGACAGAAGAGGTCCAATACAATCAACCTGCCACCAGGTAGCTAGCTGATCACCCTGAGGAATGATGCCTTATCTAGGGCTCAGTGTTGGTCTCTGCTGCTAGCAAATTGGGCACTCAGCAGTGGCTATAGCCAGGTCAGCCTTGGTGAGTGGAAGTCCATGTTACTGAGCCCATGCGTAACCTCCATCCCTGCTGCAGTGGCCACTTTGCTCATGGGCCCATTGGACAATGACAGAGGCGCTGGGGAAAGAGGCTGATTGGTGTCCACAGAACGGGTCATCCTATCCACTTGATTATTAAACGCCTTCTCTGCTTTGGTCACCCACTGGTGAGCACTCACATGGAGTACAAATATCTTCACAGTTTTTGACCACTCAGAGAGGTCCATCCACATACTTCTTTCCCCAATTTTTTTGTCACCAATTTTCCAATCAGTCTTCTTCCAAGTCCCTGACCATCCAGCCAAATCATTGGCTATAGCCCATGAATCAGTATATAATCGCACATCTTACCATTTCTCCTTCCATGCAAAGTACACAACCAGGTGCACTGCTCAAAGTTCTGCCCACTGGGAAGATTTCTCTTCACCGCTGTCCTTCAGGGATGTCCTAGAAAGGGGCTGTAGTGCTGCAGCTGTCCACTTTCAGGTGGTGCCTGCATATGGTGCAGAACCATCTGTAAACCAGGCCCTAGACTTCTCTTACTCTGTCAACTTATAGGGAGCTCCCCATGAGGCCGTCAGTGCAGGCTGGGGGAAAGAAGGCAGGGTGGCAGGACTGGAGACCATGGGCATTTGAGCCACTTCCTCATGTAACTTACTTGTGCCTTCAAGACCTGCTTGAGCCCGATCACATATATACCACTTCCATTTGATGATGGAATGCTGCTGTGCATGACCCACTTTATGGCTTGATGGGTCAGAAAGCACTCAGTTCATGATAGGCAGTTGAGGTCGCATGGTGACTTGATGACCCATAGTCAAACGTTCAGTTTCCACTAAAGACCAGTAACAGGCCAAGAGCTGTCTCTCAAAAGTAAAGTAGTTATCTGCAGAAGACGGCAGGGCCTTGCTCCAAAATCCTAGAGGCCTCCACTGTGATTCACCTATGGGAGCCTGCCAAAGGCTCCAAACAGCATCCCCATCTGCCACTGACACCTCAAGCACCATTGGATCTGCTAGGTCATATGGCCCAAGTGGTAGAGCAGCTTGCACAACAGCCTGGGCCTGTTGCAGAGCCTTCTTCTGTTCTGGACCCCACTAAAAACTGGGTGGGGTCTAGATAAATGGGCAGGAATAACACACCCAAATGAGGAATGTGTTGCCTCCAAAACCCAAATAGACCCACTAGGCATTGTGCTTCTTTCTTGGTTGTAGGAGGGGCCAAATGAAGCAACTTATCCTTCACCTAAGAAGGAATATCTCAACAGGTCCCACAGCACTGGACCCCTGGGAATTTTAATGAGGTAGAAGTTCCCTGAATTTTAATCAGATTTATTTCCCATCCTCTGGCACACAAATGTCTCACCAATAAGTCCAGTGTGTTTGCTACTTCTTGCTCACTGGATCCAATCAGCATAATGTCATCAATGTAATGGACCAGTGTGATATCTTGTGGAAGCAAAAAGCGATCAAGGTCTCTCCGAATAAGATTATGACTCAAAGCCGGAGAATAGATATACCTCTGGGGTAGGACAGTAAAGGTATATTGCTGTCCCTGCCAGCTGGAGGCAAATTGCTTCTTGTGGGCCTTATGGACAGGAATGGAGAAAAAGGCACTTGCCAAGTCAATGACCACGTACCAGGTACCAGGAGATGTGTTAATTTGCTCAAGCAATGAAACCACATCTGGTACAGCAGCTGCAATTGGAGTCACCACTTGGTTAAGCTTACGACAATCCACTGTCATTCTCCAAGATTCATCTGTCTTCTGCACAGGCCAAATGCGAGAGTTGAACAGGGATGTGGTGGGAATCACCACTCCTTTGTCTTTCAAGTCCTTGATGATGGCACTGATCTCCACAATCCCTCCAGGGATGTGATATTGTTTTTGACTTGCTATTTTTCTAGGTAGAGGCAGCTCTAATGGCTTCCATTTGTCCTTTCCCACCATAGTAACGCTCACCCTACCAGTCAGGGAGCCAATGTGGGGGTTCTGCCAGCTACTAAGTATGTCTATGCCAATTATGCATTCTGGCACTGGGGAAGTGACCACAGGATGAGTCTGGGGGCCCACTGTAAGTCAGGCCTGAGCTAAAACTCCATTAGTTACCTGACCTCCATAAGCCTGTACTTTAACTGGAGGACCACAATGACATTTTGGGTCCCCTGGAATCAACGTCAGCTCAGAGCCAGTGTCCAGTAGTCCCCGAAATATCTGATCATTTCTTTTTTTTTTTTTTTTTTTTTTTTTTGAGACGGAGTCTTTCTCTGTCCCCCAGGCTGGAGTGCAGTGGCGCGATCTCAGCTCACCGCAACCTCCACCTCCTGGGTTCACGCCATTCTCCTGCCTCAGCCTCCCGAGTAGCTGGGAATACAGGCGCCCGCCAACACGCCTGGCTAATTTTTTGTGTTTTTAGTAGAGACGGGGTTTCACCGTGTTAGCCAGGATGGTCTCGATCTCCTGACCTCGTGATCCGCCCGCCTCAGCCTCCCAAAGTGCTGGGATTACAGGCTTGAGCCACCGCGCCCGGCTAATATCTGATCATTTCTCTTTCCCCAATGCACAGTTACCCTAGTAAAAGGCCAGAGTTCTTCTTGGGGAAGGATGGGAGAAAAATTCACTGCATAAACTGTCGGTAATGTAGTGGGGTCCTTCCTCAAGGGAACCCGGCCTCCCCTTCATTCAAGGGGTTCTGGGTCTATTAACTGGCTCAAGTCTGGAAATTGATTGAGAGGCCATGATTCTCTGTTTTGATAATTCAAATTAGTCTTTTGTCCATTCGACCTACAAGTTTTCTGCTTGTATAAAGTAGGAATGCAGTAGACTTCCTATCAGTTTTGCTTCTAGAAGCACTGTGATTAATTAGCCAATGCCACAGCTCTACATGAGTCAGACTTCTGATTGCTGCTTTGCCTCTGCCATCCATTATGGTAGCTACACCCACCTTGCCTTTGATGGTCGAGTGCTTCCACTTGGCCCCTGCCACCTCGGGATCTGATTATTCCCATTGTATTTAAATTTTTTTTTTTATTATACTTTAGGTTTTAGGGTACATGTGGACAATGTGCAGGTTTGTTACATATGTATCCATGTGCCATGTTGTTTTGCTGCACCCATTAACTCATCATTGAGCATTAGGTATATCTCCTAATGCTGTCCTTCCCCCCTCCCCCCACCCCACAACAGTCCCCGGAGTGTGATGTTCCCCTTCCTGTGTCCATGAGTTCTCATTGTTCAATTCCCACCTATGAGTGAGAACATGCGGTGTTTGGTTTTTTGTCCTTGCGATAGTTTACTGAGAATGATGTTTTCCAGTTTCATCCATGTCCCTACAAAGGACATGAACTCATCATTTTTTATGGCTGCATAGTATTCCATGGTGTATATGTGCCACATTTTCTTAATCCAGTCTATTGTTGTTGGAAATTTGGGTTGGTTCCAAGTCTTTGCTATTGTGAATAGTGCCGCAATAAACATACGTGTGCATGTGTCTTTATAGCAGCATGATTTATAGTCCTTTGGGTATATACCCAGTAATGGGATGGCTGGGTCAAATGGTTTTTCTAGTTCTAGATCCCTGAGGAATCACCACACTGACTTCCACAATGGTTGAACTAGTTTACAGTCCCACCAACAGTGTAAAAGTGTTCCTATTTCTCCACATCCTCTCCAGCACCTGTTGTTTCCTGACTTTTTAATGATGACCATTCTAACTGGTGTGAGATGGTATCTCACTGTGGTTTTGATTTGCATTTCTCTGATGGCCAGTGATGATGAGCCTTTTTTCATGTGTTTTTTGGCTGCATAAATGTCTTCTTTTGAGAAGTGTCTGTTCATGTCCTCTGCCCACTTTTTGATGGGGTTGTTTGTTTTTTGCTTGTAAATTTGTTTGAGTTCATTGTAGATTCTGGATATTAGCCCTTTGTCAGATGAGTAGGTTGCAAAAATTTTCTCCCATTCTGTAGGTTGCCTGTTCACTCTGATGGTAGTTTCTTTTGCTGTGCAGAAGCTCTTTAGTTTAATTAGATCCCATTTGTCAATTTTGGCTTTTGTTGCCATTGCTTTTGGCAATGGCAAAGACATGAAGTCCTTGCCCACGCCTATGTCCTGAATGGTTTGACAAAATTCAACAACCCTTCATGCTAAAAACTCTCAATAAATTAGGTATTGATGGGACGTATCTCAAAATAATAAGAGCTATCTATGACAAACCCACAGCCAATATCATGCTGAATGGGCAAAAAGTGGAAGCATTCCCTTTGAAAACTGGCACAAGACAGGGATGCCCTCTCTCACCACTCCTATTCAACATAGTGCTGGAAGTTCTGGCCAGAGCAATCAGGCAGGAGAAGGAAATAAAGGGTATTCAGTTAGGAAAAGAGGAAGTCAAATTGTCCCTGTTTGCAGGTGACATGATTGTATATCTAGAAAACCCCATCATCTCAGCCCAAAATCTCCTTAAGCTGATTAGCAACTTCAGCAAAGTCTCAGGATACAAAATCAATGTACAAAAATCACAAGCATTCTTGTACACCAATCACAGACAAACAGAGAGCCAAATCATGAGTGAACTCCCATTCACAATTGCTTCAAAGAGAATAAAATACTTAGGAATCCAACTTACAAGGGATGTGAAGGACCTCTTCAAGGAGAACTACAAACTACTGCTCAATGAAATAAAAGAGGATACAAACAAATGGAAGAACATACCATGCTCATAGGTTGGAAGAATCAATATCGTGAAAATGGCCATACTGCCCAAGGTAACTTATAGATTCAATGCCATCCCCAACAAGCTACCAATGACTTTCTTCACAGAATTGGAAAAAACTACTTTAAAGTTCATATGGAACCAAAAAAGAACCCGCATTGCCAAGTCAATCCTAAGCCAAAAGAACAAAGCTGGAGGCATGATGCTACCTGACTTCAAACTATACTACAAGGCCACAGTAACCAAAACAGCACGGTACTGGTACCACAACAGAGACATAGATCAATGGAACAGAACAGAGCCCTCAGAAATGATGCTGCATATCTACAACTATCTGATCTTTGACAAACCTGACAAAAACAAGCAATGGGGAAAGGATTCCCTATTTAATAAATGGTACTGGGAAAACTGGCTAGCCATATGTAGAAAGCTGAAACTGGATCCCTTCCTTACACCTTATACAAAAATTAATTCAAGATGGATTAAAGACTTAAATGTTAGCCCTAAAACCATTAAAATCCTGTATTTAAATTTTGTAGTTGAGTGACTGTGGTTCCCACCATTAGATCTGGCATAAGGAGAAAAGCAATTACAGGACTCTTCAAAGATGCAGTTGCTGCCTTCACAAATCTATTTTGTAAGGCATTGGTCAAGGATGTATCTTCTGGACCCTCCCAGCTGGGATGAGTATCTCTAAAGTGAGTAATCCACTCCACCATTCCAATCTCCCTAAGCCTTTGGATCCCTTCCTCTACATTAAACCAAGGGAGATCAGGCATTTCCAGCTCACTCACAGTGGGCCATCTTTTAATCCATAATTCAGCTGACCAAATAACCTATTAGAACCTTTTTTAACTCCCCAAGCTGCAACATTAAATGCAGAGCCCCTACTTAGTGGGCCTAAATCAATAAATTCAGCCTGATCCAACTCTGTGTTCCTTCCTCCATTATCCCATACCCTTAATATCCATTCCCATGCCTGTTCTCCAGATTGCTGTTTATATAAATTAGAGGACTCAAATAGTTCTTTTCGAGTGTAGCACACCTCCTCATGGGTCACACTCTCAACGTCACCTCTAGGGACCTGCCACAACTTTCATCTAGTTATAGGTCTAGAACCAAACAAAGATGTTGGGGGTAGCTTCTGAGGAGAAGCAACATTATCTTGCCTGGCAACTGTTTCAGGGTAACTGCCATCACTGTTGCTTCAGGCAGTGCAGGGTTTATCTCCTCAGACAAAGGTGGAAAGGCTGATGGCAGCATGGGTCAGGAAGGAGATATTGCCACTACTGGGGATGGGGAAGCTGTTCCTCCTGGCAAAAAAGGTTCATCAGAGTTTATAAACTCAGTGTGCCCAGCTTCACCAGGGTCCTCCCACATGTCCCCATTCTAAGTTTCAGGGTCCCATTCTTTTCCAATAAATGCCCTCACTTTAACAGTAGACACCTGACAAGGCTATAAATGCATCTTTCATTGCCGTTCAGCCATTCGCATGACAAAAGCTTGTGTCTGTTTTTCCACAATTTCAGCTCTTTCTCTACAGGAGATAAGACTCTCATTCAGGGCAATCTTAGCAGATTTGAGGCTCAGTATCTGCTTCTGAAGCTGGGAGACAGAATCCCTGAGTTCATCATTTTCTTTCATCACTTTGTCCACTGAACTTAGGAGCAACCAATCAGCTTCATTATGTTCCTTGGTTCTCCACATATGGTCAAAGGTATTATGTATAGTCACTAAACTCCTTGCCTCTCACGAGCAGTGAATCAGGAATGTCAAATGCATTTATTTGCATAACTCTCTAAACAGTTTCCACCAAGGACTATCCGTGTTCTCTATACTATTAGAAGTAGATTTCTTAGCATTTTTAGATCTAATCATATTAAGCAGCCAACTCCAGAAATCTCACTGAAAGAACTCCATCCTTAATATTCTGTTCCTCTAGAACCACTCCTGGTACCCAAATCTGTGTTAGTCGGGGTTCTCTTAGAGGGATAGAACTAATAGGAAATATATACATATATATATATATATAGAGAGAGAGAGAGAGAGAGAGAGAGAGAGACAGACAGAGAGAGAGAGACAGAGAGAGAGAGAGAGGAGTTTATTAAGTATTAACTTACACAATCACAAGGTCCCATAATAGGCTGTCTGCAAGCCGAGGAGCAGAGAGCCAGTCTGAGTTCCAAAACTGAAGAACTTGGAGTCTGATGTTCGAGGGCAGAAAGTATCCAGCACGGGAGAAAGATATAGGCTGGGAGACCAGGCCCATCTCTCCTTTTCATGTTTTTCTGCCTGCTTTATATTTGCTGGCAGCTGATTAGATGGTACCCACCAGATTAAGGGTAGATCTGCCTTCCCCAGCCCACTGACTCAAATGTTAATCTCTTTTGGAAACACCCTCACAGACACACCCAGGATTAATACTTTGTATCCTTCAATCACGTTAACACTCAGTATTAACCTTCATACCCTCCATAACCATGTAGCCTTTCCTTCTTGCTTAGGGGATACAGGGTTCTCTGTATCTCAAGTGGAGAGCAATGGAGTAGAAGCATGAGAAGCTGGTGCTGTGCTGCCTGATAGAACCCTTGACCTTAATGTTTCACCCCATCTTCAACTTTGCCCTACTCTCAATAGTAATTTCATGTGCCCACACTGTGACATTCTCAGACATTCTCATCCACTTCCTTACTTGGTCAGTGGCAATTCAATTTTCAGTTCAACAAATGTGTGGTGAGTATCTATTCTGTGTCAGATACTGGAGGCAGGGGTGAGAAGCAGCTTTTACAAAGAAGTTAGAGTTTGAGAGCAGAGGAGTCATGTGCACATCACAAAACTTGCTGAGGCTCAAACAGTCCTCCTGCCCCAGTCTCCCAAGTAGCTAGGATTACAGGCATGTGCCACTATGCCCAGCTTCTGCCCAAGGGCCTTCTCTGCAGCCTATACAGGGCAGCCAGGAAGTGTAGGGAATCAGTGTGCTCCTCCAGTTTAGCACCCCTCATCCAAGAGGAAAATGCTGTGTCAGAAAAGTTTAAAAAGTGTTATGGAAGCAGAGTATTTGGCCAGAGCATTAGTGAGAAAGGTCATTTTATATTGGGCATGTAAGAGTGGGAAAGAGGTCATTTTGTATTGGGCCTGTAAGGATGACTAGGAATTGAATATGTAGGGAGACAGAGGGAACTCCTTGAGTAAAGGCAGAGAGACAGGACAGTATGGGCTGTGTGTGGAGGACAGAGGGGATGTTGAAGGTGAGGCTATAGACTGGGTTCAGGCCAGAACATTTTGGGTCCTTTTCCCATACCTTATTCTTTCTCAGTGAAATAAGGAAAGCTTTTGGAGAAAATAATTTTGGCGGGGGAGCTGAGATCAGAGGTGGATATGCTATGAGGAGCCTTTCCAGGAAGGGTGGCAATAGCTGACACTGGATGTATATGGCCTTTTATTCCCAGTGCAGGGCAAGGAATGGCTGGAGTTGGAAGAAGATGCCCAAAAGGCCTATATAATGGGACTCTTGGACCGGCTAGAGGTGGTCAGTAGGGAACGGCGGCTGAAGGTGGCCCGGGCTGTTCTCTATCTGGCCCAAGGTGAGTGACCACCCTTGCTAGCTTTAGAGGGGTGGAGGCTTGAGAGGGAAGTGGGCATTATCAGGACTGACATGACACAGGCTGTGCTGGGAAAGCAAGGTTTCTTGCCTCTCAAGGACAGATCTTGTCATGTGCTAGGAGTAACCTGTGCTTATGAGGAAGATGAGATAGTGTTGAGTGCTGTTCCAGATCCCTTGGGATCTGCCTTTATCTTACCAGGCATGTCAGAATTTTTTATAGGGTTCTTCTTTTCCCTACCCTGTACTATAATCATATGTGAATACTAGCAAGAGGTGTGGCCAGAGCTGATGATGTACCACCAGCTGATGATGGAGACAAGACATCAGCTGTGGCCTGGCCCCAAAACTGAGGAGAAATAGGAGAGTGTCACAGATACACATGGACCCCTTGCGTTTCTCATTGGCATTTTGAAAGTTCAAGCCAACATAACTGCAGGAGTGGATGCTGTGAGTAATTTGGAGATGATCAGAACTAAATAGAGTAATTGGGGAATGCTGCTCAGAAGAAACCTGTTAGCCAGGTGTTGGAAAGGGAAATGAGATAGCCTAGCTGGAGTGAAAATAAGCCTACGATCATAAATATGAGGCGTGTTAACAGAACCAACCAGTTGGGAGCTAAAAAAAAATTGTAAAAGAAAAAATAAATGAAGAGGGGAAAGGGTGGACATTAGGTGAAGAGAAGACTAGCAAATAGGACTGTGCCCTCCTATATCTTTTGGGTCTGGTGCTCTGGCCAACTTCCAACTGCCAGTACCTTCATATGTTTGCCCAAGGACTTTATTTATTTAAGTTTTTTAAAACGAAGTCTCACTATGTTTCCCCGGCTGGTCTTGAACTCATAGGCTCGAGCTATCCTCCTGCTCCAGCCTCCTAAGTAGCTAGGATTATAGGCATGTGCCACCATGCTCAGCTTCTGCTCAAGGGCCTTCTCTGCAGCCCATACAGGGCATCCAGGCAGTGTAGGGAATCAGTGTGCTCCTTTAGTTTAGCACCCTCATCCAATGACTAACAGGAGTTAGTAGATGGGTAGCCTGACTGTCTCACCCCTCTTGGATAGAATAACTGTGAGTTGTGTGTTTTATACTGTTTCCAAATTATCCCGAGTGAACTCTTTTGGCTTCCTTTTCTTCCCTATCTCTACTGATGATTCCTCGGAACAATTCCCAGATAAGCTACTTGCACTGGAATCCTTACTTACCTCAGGATCTGCTTCTGGGAGAACCCACCCTTAAGACGACAGGCCATTGATGAGCACATTGGACCTAACCCTGGAGACTACCTCTCCTCTCCCTGACTCATTCCAGGAAGTTCTTGGGGTCCCTGTCATACCTATGCCAGCCTAATTATTAGGCAGAGTATTATAGGAAAATCTTAAGATCATGGGGCAGGGTGGAAAGAACTGGGATACTGCCACCCCTCAACCCCTGTAACAACTGTCTGGTCCTTTAGGTACTTTTGGGGAATGTGATTCAGAGGTCGATGTGCTACACTGGTCCAGGTACAACTGCTTCCTGCTGTATCAGATGGGGACCTTCTCCACCTTCCTGGAGCTACTACACATGGAAATTGAGTGAGAAGCCTTAGGGGAAGGGCTGGCCTACATAACCCCCATTCCTTAAAGGGGCCTCATGTTCTGTGCTGCTTCCCTCACTATAGAGACCCCCTGTGAGGAACTGGGTCTACTCATACCTCAGCCCAAAGCTCATTGACAGTTCCCCTCCATCCAGCCGTGTTCTCTGATATTCTGTTCTCCCTCCCTGAGGTTGGATACATCTGCAGCTTCTGCCTCACTTACAGCTTTAATCCTGGGCTTCAGGGGCCTATACATCTGCAGTTTCTGCCTCACTTACAGCTTTAATCCTGGGCTTCAGGGGCCTATCCTGAGTGGGTTCTCTTTTTATTCAAGGACTTTCTTAGCTCAGCCTAACTCTGGAATTCAAGAAGGAAACTATTTTGAGTGCATGACCCAAGAAAGACAGGAAATCAATTCCTGTCATTGTGCCCAATTCTTTCCCTCATGGGCTATAGTTCTAGAGGTGGCCTTATTTGCTGCTACCACTACAGTGACCCCTTGTTTTGTCTCATGCCCATCACCCAGGAGTTTGAGATAGGGTGCAATCTGCTTATTATTCATCAGGTGTTTCTTAGCATCTGTTTTATGTCCAGCACAGTTCTAAGCATAGTGGGGAATGCAAGAGGAGTGGATACCACAGATCCTGCCCTTGCCTTGTCTTCACCATAGATGAGAGTTTGCTGAGGTGGCAGGGGAATTCTATCAGCTCCTTTACCCTAGACCAGTTTCATTAGTGGCTGCCTAGCCAGGGAATGGCAAGCACTCATGTTTGTGTGAGTGATAAGTAAGAGCACAGAGAGAAAAGAGGTCTTATGCATTCCTGTGCTTTTTCTCCTCTCCCTGGCAGCAACAGCCAGGCCTGTAGCAGTGCGCTTCGGAAACCAGCTGTCTCCATAGCTGATAGCACAGAGCTCAGGTGAGTGGGGCTAACTATGGGCTTGGAACAGGGCAGATGATTAGCACCTGGGTTACCTTTTCCCCAAATCCCAGATGACTCAGACCGTTAGGAAGTTGCCCTCTAGCTAATCTCACTGGGTTGGGCTCCCACAGAGACCATCCCTGAGGTCTGTGACTATGGGCTGGGAATTGCCTTGGGAACCTCTTGTGACTCTTCTGTAACCCCAGGGTGCTGCTGAGTGTTCTGTACCTAATGGTGGAAAATATTCGCCTGGAGCGAGAGACAGACCCCTGTGGGTGGAGAACAGCCCGGGAGACCTTCCGCACCGAATTAAGTAAGAAATGGCACTTGAGGAAGGTGTGGATGGGGTGCTAATGGGAGAGGGGAAGCAGAGTATCTGCCTAGGAGAGGCAGACAGTCGTTTTTTCTTTCGTTTTCTTTTTTAAAATTAATGTCCTTTCTTTTAGGACAGAGATACTGCATGGCAGACACAAGGGCTGGGCTTGATTGCCCCCCCCCCGTATCTATGAGCTAAGACCAGCCATGTAACTTCCCTATGCCTTGGTTTCCTTGGTTGTAAGTGGGGATAGCCATTCCTCTCCCACTCCATCATGAATCCCACACGAAAAAATGAGTTGAATCACCTTGAAAACTGAGTTCTGTTCAAATGTAAGTTGGTGTTGTCATCTGACAGGGATAGGATATGAAGGACTATGGGATTTTAAAAATATATTTATTGATGTGGGAAAGTGAATGACATTGAGTCCTTTAGCCAGAAAGCAATGTCTTCATTATTGTTACTTCTAGTTTGGCATCCAACCCCAAAGCGTCACCCTAAGCTCTGGGGCCTATGCCATTTTAGTTCAATGGCGTCCCTTCCTGCCCTTGAGGGGCTTCCTTCTGGGGGCTAAGCCTCCTTCTCAGGACCAAGTACTCTGGAATTCTTCATGGGAGGTGAGTGCCTTCCTGTGTGTGTCCAGAATCAGGGTTACATGAACAAGGTTTTAGCTGCCTCATCCTCACTTTCTCACCCCTCTCTCCTCACCCCTAGGCTTCTCCATGCATAATGAGGAGCCTTTTGCCCTTTTACTCTTCTCCATGGTTACCAAGTTCTGCAGTGGCCTGGCTCCTCACTTCCCCATAAAGAAGGTCCTGCTCCTGCTCTGGAAGGTGGTCATGGTGAGTAATTCTCCCCACTCCCACATTATCAGATCAGCAATGCCCTATGCCACCTGTTTCTTCTAGTCTCATTCCAGGAGGCTGGAGCCAGGGAGCAGAATAGGGCAGCCCTTAGCCAACTGCCAATATGGAGGGGCAACAAGGCTGTCTTAGAGACATCAGATGTTCTGTGTTAGAATACGTTTCATGTTTTTATTGGATGGATGGGAGATGCCACTCCATAAATTGGGGATGTCAGTGGTACCTTCTCTTATTAAAGCCAATGTTTGATGGAGAGAACACTGGTTGAAAGTTGGTAGATCTGGGCTTTGCTGATACTGAGAAACTTTGGGCAACTCTCTGTGCCTCAATTTCTCTAGCTATAAAAGGTTGGGGTGAGTGCCTGCCCTCCCTCCAGATAAACAGAGGATTTGTACTTTTTTTTAATAAAAATAATTTTTTTTTTTTACAGACAGGCCTCCCTGTGTTGCCTGGGCTGGTCTCGAACTCCTGGTCTCAAGTGATCCTTTCACCTTGGCTTCCCAAAATGTTGGGATTACAGACATGAGCCACTGTGCCTGGCCAGGATTTGCTTTTTTAAAAATAATGAAGTTCTTATAAATATGTGGTTATATTTTTGTTACTAGTTATTCAACCTGATCCTTCATTTTTGGCTCCCATCTCACAAGGCAGTCCTAATGGGGGAACTGCCTCTTGACTGCAGAGGAAATTGAGTGACTCTGGGGGTTTATAGCACCTGGATGTGTTCCTTAAAAAGGTCGATAGTTTCCTATTTATTTTTATTTATTTTTTTTTTTTTGAGGAGGCCCCCAGGAATTCCTTTCCTAAATTCTGTGATATTTCCCATACTGGGACAGTAAATAATGCCTTATCCTGACCCCTGAGCTCCTCAGTTGCTGTGGAGATGGTAATCATATTTGCCTCTTTCTGTTTTACTACCTCCTTATTAAGGAAAAGGTCTGAAGGGACTGGGGGTTGTGGCTCTTTCTTTTCATCCGTGTTTCCCTGACCTTGGCTCTCTCTTACTTCCCTTCCTTCCTCTCTCTCTGCCCCTTTCCTGTTTCTTCCTTAGTTTACCCTTGGTGGATTTGAGCATCTGCAGACTCTCAAAGTACAGAAGCGGGCAGAATTGGGCCTGCCTCCACTGGCTGAAGACAGTATCCAGGTGGTGAAGAGCATGCGTGCTGCCTCCCCGCCCTCTTACACTCTTGACCTGGGAGAGTCTCAGCTGGCACCCCCACCCTCCAAGCTGCGAGGCCGCCGTGGCTCTCGAAGGGTATGGACTGAAGCAGACAATGGTATTCTGACACTGACTGGTCAGAAATCAAGATTCTAAGCTACTCTGGGTGTGGTAGGGAAAAGCAGTAAATGACCTGGCTCATCCTGCCCAGGTTGGCCCTATGACCAACCTGAAATCTTAGGGTCTCTAGTTTGGCCTCTGTCGCCCAGCCCTGACAGCCCCCTGGGCTGCTGTGATGTGACACTGTGATATATATGACACATGTGATATATGTGACACATGTCATATAGCCATGTCTTGCTACAGAATCATTGGCCTGGACCTCAGTGCCTGGAGTTCCTTACATTCTGAACAACAATTAAGGGTATAATCCTGGGGATAGGGACCCAGGGTACCGGAACAGGTCTCCAAGCAAATCCATTTTTCTGGGGTAAGGCATTTTACTATTTTGAAGCACCAGGAAGGTTTACTGTCAGCCAGCCACACTCTTAACTGGCCCTGGAACCAAAGGCTTACATTTAAGAGATGACTGGGTAGGGGTCTATGTATATAACCATGTGACAACGACAGGGATACAATCTGAAATATGTGTCATTATGCAATTTTGTCACTGAGCAAACATCATAGAGTGTACTTACACAAACCCAGATGGTATAGCCTACTGCACACCTAGGCATATAGCCTATTGTTCCTAGACTACAAGCCTGTACAGCAGGTTACTATACCGAATACCATATGCAATTGTAACCCAATGGTGTTTGTGTATCTCGACCTAGAAAAGGCACAGTAAAAATACAGTATTATAATCTTATGGGTCCACAATTACATATGCAGTCCATTGTTGACTGAAGCATCGTTATGCAGCACATGACTATAGTCTGCTGTCCTGAAAAGGTCAGAATGACAAGTTATACTGAGACCTGACTATGTTCTTACAAACTCCCCTGCCTGACCCACTTCAGTTCATCAACAGGGCTAGATAGTAGTGCTCAGTAATCCAGTCTCCATTATCTGCAGTAAAATTTTTTAACTTTATTTTTGTTTTATAAAGTAATGCTTACTCATTGTAGAAAATTTGGAACAAATATAAAAATGTGATGAAGGGAGAAAAGAAAAATCACCCACAATCTTAACAACCAGAGACAGTCACTGTTAACTTTTTGGCCTATTTCGGTCCAATCTTTTTTTCTTTGTCACAAGATTTAAAATTCCAAACTTGCTTCCCTCTGCCTAGCAGCAAGCTTCTGTCCTCCTCTTCCTCAGTCAGCCAGCTGGTGTATGCTCACAGAAGGCAAACTAATTGAATGTTCACCTAAGCAGAGCATAATTAGGAAGGAAAGCGCTGGCAAAAAAAGGCATCACTGCTTTCTGAAAGCTAAGTAATTGTGACTTTGGGATTATCTATGCTATGTTCCCTGGCTAATGGCAGGGTTACCTGAGAACTTCTTGTCCTGTTATTGGGCCGGGTGGGGACAGTAGGTTAAGGTGGGGAATTGGATGTTTTCACAAGGGCTGTGTTCAGATTCCGTGTTCCCTGAAATCTGGAGTCCTGTGGATATGGGGTGGCCTCAGACAAGGATGCCCAGAGTGAGATCTCTGCACGCCTACCCTCCCTTCTTTCCCCTCCAGCAACTCCTCACTAAGCAGGACAGCCTGGACATCTACAATGAAAGGGATCTCTTCAAGACTGAGGAGCCAGCCACAGAGGAGGAAGAGGAGTCTGCTGGTGATGGAGAACGAACTTTGGATGGAGAGCTAGACCTGCTAGAGCAGGACCCTCTGGTGCCACCTCCACCCTCACAGGCACCCCTGTCTGCTGAGCGGGTGGCTTTTCCCAAGGGCCTGCCCTGGGCCCCAAAGGTCAGGTAGGTTTAATAGCATCAGGGACCCTATGCTTTGGGGTTTCAGTCTCCAAAGGCCCAAGATGGGGTAGTCTATATATTCAAGGCTTGTTAAGTTGGTCTGGCAGTCAGAACTCCTGGGTTTGAAATTCCTTCTGTTGATTGCTGCCTTTCTCCACTGCTCCAGTCCTCTGATTGGAGGGGTAGGAGCCCGGAAAGTTTTTCTCTCTCAAAGTTTGCTTTTCTTCCCTTCTCTGGGATTGGTCATTTCACCATCCTCTCAGACAGAAGGACATCGAGCACTTCTTGGAGATGAGCAGGAACAAGTTCATCGGATTCACCCTGGGGCAGTAAGTGACTGAATGGTTGGAACTGGCTACAGAGTGGTTCCTAGGGGGCCAGA
Organism: Hylobates moloch; assembly: GCF_009828535.3. Classification (NCBI taxonomy): domain Eukaryota; kingdom Metazoa; phylum Chordata; class Mammalia; order Primates; family Hylobatidae; genus Hylobates; species Hylobates moloch. The sequence continues at coordinate 210,319,433 of NW_026652276.1, forward strand.
GGAGCAGGTAGCTTGGAATGAGGGATGGTGCCTGGTAGTCATAATGTAACCTACAGCCCCTAGGCCATGGACAACTCCCAGTGACTACTTTGGGTTCTTTCTATGGATTTTTTTTTTCCTTGAGTTTCTTCCACTTTTCCTCAAAGAACTTTTGTGTTTTTAGCCAACTGTAGGACTTTGAGCAACAAGTCATTTCTCTTTCGGGCCTTAATTTTTCCTGAGGTTGTTGGGTTAGATGGTTTCTATGGGCCCTTCCTGCTCTAATGGGCTAAAATTCTGTGAACAAGAGACATGGTCAGAATGGATCCAGTCTTCCCCCATTTCCCCAGCCTCATGAAACCTTCCCACTGGCCTCTTGAAAATTGAGTCTTTATTAGTGGAGTTTTACAGTCAAGGTGTCATTGGGCTATATACCCTTTTAAGTAGGAACCTGCCACTCCTACACCAAGTGAGTACCCAAAAGACTATAAAAATCTCCTGATTTCCAGAAACATTTCTGTGTACCATTATTATTTTTGTGTCCTGAAGCACTGATGTGGGACCTGCAAGCTTGCAGAGGAAGGTCTAGGGTACTGGGGGTAGACGTTGTTGAAAGTAGCATGGTCCATTGACTCTAGGGGGGTATTGGGGTATCAGTAGTTCTCTGTACTTTGGAAGCTTATGATCTGGTATGTCTGGCCTTTTACAGGGACACAGATACATTGGTTGGATTACCCAGGCCCATCCATGAGAGTGTGAAGACCCTAAAGCAGGTGACCGGGGTGGGCTCTCAGTCTTCAGGGATAGGGAGCCATCAAAGTAGGTCAGATTACCAGGCTCCTGGATACTGGGTGGGGCTTTTATACTAAACTCTTTCTGGACTTTCTGCATTCCTCCTGCAGTCCTTTGGCCAAATAGGAAAAATTAGGTCTCTCTTTACTTACTCAGTTTCCTATATTCAGGTAGATTTTAAAATTCTCCTTTCTTCCTCTCATTTCTTTTTCCTCTTCCCATTCTTCTCTCTCTCTTCCCATTCCTTGCTTCTTTTCCTTTCACTTCTCTCTCTCTATAAGTCCACTAACTTCCAAAGGCCCAGGATTGAGTAGGAGCCTGCTCTATACCCATTGTATGCATGGAGTCATCACTCCGTGCATACGTGCACACACATCAAAATTCTCAGAGCACTGGTCCAGGGGCAGGGGCCTGTTTCTGGCTTCCCCTTGCACTTTGTTTGAAGATAAATGCTTAGGTATTAGCTGCTCTTCAGCGAACGTAGAAACAGAATTTTTAAAAAACACTGTGCACAAAGCACTTTGACTGGTGCTGATGATGCAGAGGTGATTAAGACTCCTGCCTTGAAAGAGTTCATGTCTAAGTGGGGTGACAAACCCATAAGCAGAACATTTCCTTGCTTTTGGGGAATTTAAGTAAGAGACTGGTACACATGTGAATGAGGCCCTCAGCGCTTGTTGATGTCTTCTTATCTTTGTCAGCACAAGTATATCTCCATCGCAGATGTGCAGATCAAGAATGAAGAGGAGCTGGAGAAGTGCCCTATGTCTTTGGTGAGCCAAGGAGGCCCTACACAGGAGGAGAGTAGAAGAAAATCTGTCTGCAGTGTTGTCACAGAGCATGTGTGCATGCATTCATTCAGCATATTAGGCTCTAACTGTGTTCCAGGCAAGACAAGGTCCCTACTTTCATGATATATTGAAGTTGGGGGAGAAAGATAAAAAACAAAAAGTTAAGTAAACTAAACTATCAGAGAATGGTAAATACAATGAAGAAAATTTAAACAGGATGACATGAAAGAAGCATCAGTAGACTACTTTAAATTGGGCAGTCGGAGTAGGTAGACCTCTGAGAAGGTGACATTTAAGCCAAGATCTGAGGGACAGGGAGCCGGCCATAGGAGCATCAGAGGAAAGAGCATTCCAAACAGAGAACAGCCTTAGCAAGGGGAAAGCAGGCTTAGAGTGTCGGAGGTAGTGAAGGAAGGCTGTTGTGGCTAGAGCACAGGGCTGAGGGCTGGGATCCTAGAGATGGAGTCAGAGAGGTGGCCTGAGGCCGCTTTGCTGAGGACCTGTAAGCAAAGGTAGAGAGCTTGAAGTTGACTCGCAGTCAAAGGGAAGGAAGCCTTTGGAGATTTTAAGCAGAGGAGTGATATGATCTGATTTATGTTTCTAAAAACATTAGCTTCTGTGTAAAGATTGGACCAGAAAAGCGTAGACGCACTCTAGGGAGGTTAGAAAACCCTTGAAATAGTCACGGTGAGAGATGATGCCGACCTGGATTTGGAGATGTAGCTGACAAGACTTGCAGTGCATTTGGATGTGGATAGAGAGGCAAAGAAAGGAATCAAGAATAAGTACCATTTGCCAGGATGTGGGGGGAATATCAAGAGTTCTGTTTTGGTCATACTAAGTTTTAGATGCCTATTAGATACCCATGTGGAGCTGCAGGCGATTGGAAATAAAGTCTAGAATTCTAGGGAGAGGGCTGACTTTGAGAAATAAATTCAGGAGTTGTTTGTAACACTTATAGGCAGTGTTAAAGGCCGTAGAACTGGCTGAGATAACCCAGGGAGGGAGTAGAGACAAAGAAGAGAATGGAAGGCAGGACAAAGCCCTGGGGCACACCAATATGTTGAGGTGGGGATGTGTCAGGAAAGGAGCCAGAAGAGTACGAAAGACAGTAAATCCAGGAGATTATGATATCATCATAAAAGCTAAGAAAGTCTTTCAAGAAAAAAGGAGTGATCTGCTGGGTAAAATACTACTAGTAAGTGGCATTATGGTAAGAACCAAGGTGCCCATTGGATTTGGCAACATGAAGATAGTGACCTTGATAAGAGCAACTCTAAGTGAAGTAGTGGGACTGAAAGCCTAATTGGAGTGTATTGAAGGGAATGTCAAAAAAGGAGGTAGATGGTATAAAAGTTTTGTGAAGGGGAGAGGAAGTGGATGGTAGCTGAAGAAGAATGTGAGGTCAAGGGGAGGATGTTTTATGGCTGAGAGATACTAGAGCATTTTTTTGTCCTAAAATAAATGATCCAAGAGAGGGGATAATTGCAGGACTGAGGCATTCAACAAAGCAAATAGGTGTGGGATCCTGAGCACAAGTAGGAGACTGGCCTTTGTTAGAAGCACAGGCGGTTCATCCTTCATGTCAAGAAGGAAGGAAGAAGACTCTTGGTAGATTTGGTGTTGAGAAGATGAGTGTGTGCCTGTCTGATTGCTTCTGTTTTCTCCATGAAGCATGAGGCAGGGTCAGCAACTGTTTAGGGATGGTGGGCAAAGGAGTTGGTTTGAGGAGAGAGAAGATGGTATGAAATCGGCCTTTTGGAGAGCAGGAAGGCAAACATGCCAGGATTGCCAGGCTCTGTTGAATGTCCATTTAGGACTTACGTCCATTTAAGCAGCAGATGAGTTGTGTGGGACAGAAGGAGGCTGGTTATTCTTCCCTGCCTCAGGGTCTCATGGCAGTGGCCCCTTGCCCTGTAATAGAGGGACCTTGTAGGAGGAAGGGAACTGCATTGGTCAAAGATGACAGTGGCCTGAGCAGCTTATTGGGTCCCTGAGGCCCCAGCCTCCCCACTCTGATAAAAGGCTTAGTTAATGTCATCAACAGGACAGAGATAGTTGTATATGAGGGAGCTGGTCAGAAAGGAGAAAGTGATGTAGGGGCTAATGGAGAGGGGAAGAAAATAATTTCCATCCATTTAAAAGCTTCTTTGCTAATATTCCTTCCTGTTTCTCCAGTCCATAGGTTACCCAGCTTCCTTTTAAACCCTCACTATTGAGCCACCTACCTCTCCTTCCAGGCTTACAGAACGTTCTAGAGTTTTCAGCCTCAGATCCACACCATAGGAAGTGCTTCTGTAGCATCTGTTCCAGTATCCCAAGTCCTGAGAGGTCATCCAGGCCAACCTGATGGTCCTATTGAAGAGAAAACTAGGACTCAGAAAAGGAATGTGACTTAACCAAGGTCACACAGTGAGTCATTAACACAGCTAGGGTAGAAACCTAGATCTGACTCCTAGCTTAGTGCTCTTTTCAGGTCACCCCTCACAACCAAGAAAAAAAAGCCTTTGGTTACCTGGAAAGTGGTACTGGCAAACCATGTATTTCTTGCCACAGGGGGAAGAGGTGGTACCAGAGACACCATGTGAAATCCTCTACCAGGGAATGCTGTACAGCCTTCCTCAGTATATGGTAAGGAGATGGCTAGGCCAGAGCTGCCCTTCTCTGCTGCAAGGAACAGACAGCTAAAAACCATTTCAAGTGGACCTGTCCAACACTTGAGCTTGTTTCCTGAGCCTTTGCCCCTTTGGCAAGGCATTTTCTGACATATGAAAATTCTGAGCTTTCCTCAATGCTCCTCTGATGGTGCTGTTCTCCCTAGTCCTTCTTTGGGAAGGATGGGGAATAAGTTGGGGTCTCTACAGGATACACTGGGGACCCTCCTCCGAGATAAGTACTGTAGTCCCTCTGAGATCTGCTGTGGTCTGTCATGTCCTAGATAGCCTCAGGCTGGGAGTGGGGAAGATGCCAATGGTTCGGGTTAGAGGAAAGAAAAGAGTGGAAGAAGTTGGGCTTATGCCGCCCACCTTATTTCTACACACTGTCCCTCCCACTCTGTTCCTTCCATCTTCCCCTTTGAAGAGAACAGTCTTTTTTTTTTTTTGAAGTGGAGTCTCACTCTGTCGCCCAGGCTGGAGTGCAGGGTGCGATCTCAGCCCACTGCAACCTCTACCTCCCAGGTTCAAGTGATTCTCCTGCCTCAGCCTCCCGAATAGCTGGGATTACAGGCACATGCCACCACGCTGGCTAATTTTTGTATTTTTAGTAGAGATGGGGTTTTACCATGTTGGCCAGGCTGATCTTGAACTTCCAACCTCAAGTGATCTGCCTGTCTCGGCCTCCAAAAGTGCTGGGATTACAGGCATCAGCCACCATGCCAGGCCCTGGAAAGAACAGTCTTGAAGCATAACAGCCAATGCTGTCCCTGTGGCTTTCTCCTTAGCCTCACAGGCAGGCCTTCAGGACTGGGCACCTGTTTGCTTTTCTGGACGCTGGGGAGATATGGTCATTAGGGAAGAACTTAGAGAATGGCTTTAAAACACTTTTTATAGGGCGGTTAGGGTGTGGAAGAATCACTCCCTTGCTGAGTGGGTTTGACAGTGGTGAATTTCTTTATTTTCTACTTCCCAGATCGCTCTGCTTAAGATTCTGCTGGCTGCAGCTCCCACCTCCAAGGCTAAGACAGACTCTATCAATATCCTGGCAGATGTCCTACCTGAGGAGATGCCGTGAGTGCTTCAACGGGGGCAGCTGCTGGATACTAGCTGTCTTGTCTGCAGGCTCTCTCTAGTCCCCACTCACCTTGTTAACACAGAGATTGTCTCCAAAGAGATCTCCCTGTCTCTGCCCACCAGTACCCCCTTTCCCCTACAGGGCTTTCTGCTTGGCTCTTTTTAGCTCAGAACTCTGGATCTGGAGGGTGACACCAGTGCCAGCGACTGGCTGCCCAGGTATTTGGGTGAACATTGCCAAGGGATGAGCTTGCCAAGAGAGAGACAGAAACAAAGAGATCAGTGGAGCATTTCTTCAGACAGGCTCATAAGTGGGAACTCTGGAGGTTTCCCTGGCACAGAAGTTCAAGTTTCCCAAGTTCTGGCTCTCTTGTGTATATTGTATCAGATCCAAATACCTGGATCCCTACAGGGCTCCCTTTAAGGCCACTCTCTATGCTAATACCTTCTCTCCCCATTGTAGCATCACTGTTCTCCAGAGCATGAAGCTGGGCATCGATGTGAACAGGCACAAGGAGATTATTGTAAAGAGTATCTCCACCCTGCTTCTGCTACTCCTCAAACACTTCAAACTCAACCATATCTACCAGGTGAGCAGCTAGGAGCACTTCTCCACAGGTCTTAGGTGTTTGCCAGGCCATATCTCTCAAAGGAAGGATGCAAAGGCCCTTTTAGTCCTGATGAGCATCTTTCAGCCTTTTCTTTGTCCTCCCTCAGGGAATCCAGCCACCCATTGCATGAGCTTGAGGTAGGGTTATGGAGTGGGAACTGTCCTAGAAAGGTGCGGATGTCTGTGTCCCTTGTAAGTTATCCCAGGGTTGTGGGTAGGAATCTCTAGCTTCTCAGGAATATGCCCAGCCAGTTTTTAAACAATGCAAGAGAGAATGTAAGCATTTCACAAAAATGGGGGGGAAGTATGTTGACCATAGTTTTCTATATGTGAAGCACTTTTCCAACATTTGAGATATAATTCTGAGAATAAGGCACAGTTCTGGCTCTTCAGGGCCTTGAAATCTTATAAAGGATACAGACATATAAGTAGCCAATTATAGAGAGATAAGTGCACTGACACTGATAAGCACTGGTTGCTATGGAAACACCTAATCCAGCTTGAGGTGGAGAAGAAATGACTTCTAACCTGAGTCCTAAAAAAACAGATGTTAGCCAGGATATGGGAATTGTTAGGGAAGGAGGACAGGAGGCATTTCAAGCAGAAAAGCTAATATGCAAAAGTCCAGAGGCGGAAGAGAGAGAGCAAAGTACCTTTAAAAACCGTAATTAAATGTTGCTGGAGTTCTGCCTGGGTTGGGGAAAGATGGGCATGGTCTGGTGACACATGAAGCTGGGGGAATCAGCAAGGAGCAAATCATAATCTATATGCTAGCACACAATTACTGAGCACCTATCCTGTGCCCAGCACCCTGTTAAGCTTGTCTAGGCCCTCATTTAATTCTCTCCACCCTATGAAGTAGTCTTATTTAATACCTCTTTTATAGATACTGAAATCGAAGCTAAGAAAAGTTAAGAAGCTGCTTTCCCATAAAACATTGTTTGCCGTGCTAAGGAGTTTGGACTTGGTTTCATGGGCATTGCCAAGATATAGGGACAAGATGGGGACAGCAAATGGATGCTCCTGTCTGTGAGGAGACCATAGGGAAAGGAGGAATGCTTCTAATTTTTGCTCAGAGGCTCTACCCCATTCTCCTCCTAAGAAGTCAGAATCAAGCTTGCTGGTAGAAGAGCATGTCCTCAGAGTACAGAGAGGCTTCTGCAGGGTCTATGTCCATGGCCCTATCAACCAGGGTATTTTTCCACTTTCATACATTCAAAGACATCTTTGGGTATGTTTGGTTGCCCTGAGTGCTCCCACTTTTGCCAGTGTTTGCTGAGCAGCAGGGCTGGGAGGAGTAGGGGTAGGTAGGAGATAGTGTTTCTAGTGGAAAGAGAACAGAGAACTGTGGATGTGTGTTTACTTCTGCTTTTCTTAGTGGGAAGTATGTGGATTCACAGCCAGACAGGTGGATGGCTTGATGGGCCATGCCAGTGTGTGTCAGTGAATCCTGAAGGGCCACCGGCACATCTCAAACTGAAGAAAGTTTTTCATCAGATGATACTGGATATGTGTTGGCTCTTTTGTCTGGGGCTTTGGAAAATACCCTGGATTTTACAAATAAAATAAATAACCTTCCAGGGAGAAAATATTGAACAGAAGAGGGAAGTGGTCTTGGCATAAACTCACTCCACTGCTCTAACTACATACCCAGGGCCATTAGGCAGCTTAGCTTGCTGCTTGGCTACTTGTTGGTGATCAGAGAGCTGAGGATTTAAAACACCATAGTTTTCTGCTTTCTCAACCCCATTTCTATACTAGAATACTAGGTTCTGGATCTGGAGATAAACTGTGTTTGACACTCCTTAGTGTATCATGGGTAACATAACACCCATGACACTGCTCTTATGGCCACCTGTCCCACTAGGTTGTCCTATATACAAACCACATCTGGATTTGGGAGAGCAGAATGGAGTCTCCACATTCTGGTATTAAGCCTATCAAAGACACCTTAGACTTCTCAATGCAGTATCTGTTGGCTGAAGTGCTCTTGTTCATTCATTCATTAAAATATTTACTAACATTCTTTCCCCCCTTCCCCCATACTCCAAGCGGCCAGTATACTTACTGATATTCTAAATACTAAGGATAATATGGTATACCAGACATACTGGAGCTGGAGCCCAGTGGTCCATTTGGTTACTATGTGCTGTCACCATCCTGACTGGGTGATGCCAGAAGTTGCCAAGAGTAAGCTGCAGCTGTCCCTGCTATATCAATTACAGCTGAAACATTATGAGCCAGAGGTTGGGCATGGAAAACAACTCCCTCAGGGAGCCTTCCTTTCCTGTTGGGCTTAGGAACAAATCTCACAGCAATTCTTTCTATGCATTGGAGTGGGATTTTATTTTCTGGCTTCTTTGTTTTGTGCTTGTGACGTATACTGCAGATGATCCCCCTCCATGTAGGATGGGCTGGCTGAAGATGATTCTTCCCATTTCCCAGACAGGAAGACTGATAAGACAAGTGGATAGTAGATATTCTCAGGAATCGATATTAGATTTGTACTTCCCCTCTTTTTTTCAAACATAGTTTCCATTCTCCTCCAAATAAGCAGCCCTTTCTGCTTTGATTTTTAATTCAGTTTGAATATGTATCGCAACATTTGGTATTTGCCAACTGCATCCCCTTGATCCTGAAGTTCTTCAATCAAAATATCTTGTCATACATCACTGCCAAAAACAGGTATGAACTCTGGACAGGTTTATTTCAAGGGGCTATTTTGGGGTGGTTGAGAAAATTACATCATCTCGGAGCCTTTCAGTTTTCCTGGTGTCCCTAGTCCCTCCTGTCTTAGAGCTGTCACTGTTAAATTTAATTTCCTTGAAGTGTTAGCTGATGGAGTGTATAGTTTACCTTCTTTAGGGAAGTATTTGTATTTTAATAGTTTTAAACACTGAAAAATGTCATGACTTAAAGAAATGAAGTGGCAATGATGAATTTTTAGCTCTGTGTCAGGTGGATCCAGGGGTTGTTTTTTGTGAAACAACCTGCTTGTCTGGCCAGGCCTTATTTTAGTATAAATCATAAGTTGGAGCAATTGGAACAGTTATGCTGTTTCATAAACTGTAATGCATACAAAATTTGTAACTGAAGGTACATAATAGAATTTACTGAGGTACATCAATTTGTAGTTTAAAAAAATAAGGTATTTCGCATTCATTATTTAATCTCCTCAGCAATGCTAAGAGTTGTTATAAGTTTTATTCTCATTTTTCCAATTAGGAAACAAATTCAGAGATATTAACAAAATTAACATGCTGGTGAGACCCCTTAAGTAAGCATCAGAGACAGGATCAGAACACAGGCTTCCCTGTGAATACAAATTGCTTTCCATTCCTCCAGCCAAGCAGGGACTTGGGGATTACAGAGTAGATCCTTGTTCCTTACTATTCTACTTTCACGAGAACTGGAAATATGTTAATCAGTAGAGTTTACCAGAGGCAAAATTCCTAAAGTAGAAGTAAGAGGGCTAATCTCATACTTGGGGTGACTAGAGATATTGCCACACTAGTCTGTCAGTACTGCCTGAAATTCCACCATGGAGTGGAATTGGAGGATGGGTTTTTCCTAACAATATGGAGACCTGTGCACTGACCCCTTTAAAATTGGCACTTCAGTTGTGCTACTTGAGTTACCAGGGAAAATGAAAGTACAGGTCAACCTGTGTCAGGGCCACAACTGCATACAGGCACCTCCGTGTATCAGTCAACACTCTTGGTTGCTTACATGTAGCTTAACACACACACACACACACCTATGGAGCCTGAAGTCATGAGACCTGGATTCATGACCTGGATCTGCTACTTGCTAGTTATGTAATCTCAAGCAAGACACTGTTTCTCTGAACCACAGTATTTTCATCTTTAAAATAAGAATACCTTTTCTGACTATATCATAGAACTTTTATAAGCATTAGTTAATATTAGTATGTGTAAGATTGCTTTAAACACTTTCCCTTGGGGGTAAGCATTGGAGGATGGGTTTTTCCTAACAATATGGAGACCTGTGCACTGACCCCTTTAAAATTGGCACTTCAGTTGTGCTACTTGAGTTACCAGGGAAAATGAAAGTACAGGTCAGCCTGTGTCAGGGCCACAACTGCATACAGGCACCTCCGTGTATCAGTCAACACTCTTGGTTAAAAGTAACCAAAACTAGCTGGACTAGACTCATGCAGAATAGTGACTTTGTCAGAATGAAATGACATGTGTCATCCTGAGGAACCTAGGACAGCAATGCAGCTCTGGACCTCAGGGTTGGCCTGTAGTGTGGGGAGCCCAGAAAGCCTTTCACTTGTATCTGTAAGACACCAGGCCTCTGTATTTCCACTCCAGTTTCCTCTCTCACTGACAAATTTATCAGTCTGCGTTGTTTGCTTCTCAGGCCGCATAGTGAAATATGTCTATATGAGCTAAACATGCCCCACCTCAGAGACTGAATTGACTCTCCAATCCCTATTCCAGATTCCCTGGGTTAGAGGTTCACCCCTAGATCAACTGTGGCTAGGGGAGTGATATACAGAAACTGAATGTTCCTTCTGCACCCATGGACCTAGAATGGGCGGTACAGACAATTCAATAGATGTCCATTTGATTCAGTTTGAAGTTGGAAGAGTGGTAGCAACAGGCTACAACCTTTTGCTAAGGTTGGCCTGAACAAGATGATCCTCTTAGGCACCACCTGTAAGTTTTACTTTTGAATGATCTCTGAGAACTTGGAGATCACAGCTCATTATTGCAGAATTTCCTCATGGCTCTTACAATCTAGATGTTCTAGATACTTGTAAATTAATTTTATGCCCCCTTAGGCTAGATTTCAATTCACTAAGAGAATGGAACAAATCCATCTTTGATTTCCCACCCCCATTTCCTGGTCGCCGGCACCTACTTTGCCATAGGGCTTCAGCAGTGGGAGGTGGGTGGATAGGTGGATGAGCCAGCCAAGAATGTTCATCCTAATGGAGCAGTACAGAACTGGCAACCCTGGGAAAATCCAATAGAGTGAATCAAGATGATGAACAACATTACCGGTAGTTTGACACTGCCCTTTCCCAAGCTGACCCTTCTCCTCTCCTACCCTGGTCCCCCAGGTTATCTTTGTCTGAGTTTCTTGGACAAAGGTAAACATTTCTGGCCAAATAAATTGTTGCCTTTTACTTGTATAGAAGTTTTGACTTTTAAAATGTAGAGACAGGTTCATTATAGCAGTGTGAACTCGTCGTCGTCAAAGCCACTGCTTTGCCAACATCCTTTATCCATTTCCAGCTGCACTGGTTCAGATAGGTTGGTGTTCAAAACCTCATGGAACGTCAGAACCAGAAGGAGCATTAGAGATTAGCTAGTCCAGATTCTGTATTGTGTCAATGAAGAAGGGAGAAGAGGAAAGAGAGAGCTGTCATTTATTTTGTAACTATGTCCTTGTCATAACGCAATGCCTTATTTACCCTCCTAACTCATGCCTGCTTCCCTGGGCTCACCACAGAGCTGTAGCTTGCAGTCCCCCACTGCCAGCTATTACCATTCTTGAGTTACTAGATTAGCCTTTCTATAGGAAGCTGCCCCTGTCTCAAGCTTCCTTTAGGAGTGGCTTCTGTAATCATTCCCCAGAGCTCCCAGCTTTCAGAAAGATCTGGTGAGAGACACAGGAGGATCATTTCATCCTCACATCCTCAGATTGTTATCCAGTGGGATGGGTTTGGGCAGTGTCTGTGGGAGCAGTTATATTCACACATACAGTTAAATGCAGAAACACAAATGCACTCAAGTTTACGTATTCCTTTAAAGAAGCGAGGAGTGCTAAGAAAAGAGGCTGTCTTTCTGCTTTCTTTTGTATCTACCAGATGGGGGCCAGCCTCAAAGAACTCACTGGTTCCTCTCATGACAGGAAAGGAGACGAGCTAGAGTTGCCTGGCACCAGAGCCCTCAGTTTCAGCTGAGGTCACTAAGCAATTTGGGAAATGGATAGGGGCTGCTGGAGAGAAATAACTCCTGCCCTTTTCATATACAGCCAATTCCTGCTGTTGCCATTTACCTAAAGCCTGTCCTTATCTCTGCATCTTACAGCATCTCAGTCCTGGATTATCCTTGCTGTACCATCCAGGATTTGCCGGAGCTTACTACTGAAAGTCTGGTAAGCAGATGGGGATTTGGTAGCCTTTGAAATTGCTAGGTGGCACAGGTTGGCATTTGCTCTTTCATTTCTTCTCCAACCCCTTAATGCCCTGGTTTGAGAGTCTCAGATCAATGAAGGTATATTGGCAAGAGCACAGATGCAGCAGGGGTTTAGAGTTGCTGACCCAGTTGAGAAAGATCTGGAAAAGCTTAGCATAGCATTTTTCAGAAAGGAGGAAACAGCCAGTGAAAAACACTAAGGAGGAGAGGGAATTTAGAAACATAATGGGACTGAAATTGAGTGTGAATATCTATGCTAAATGCAGGAGAATCTCTTCTGGTCTAGCACAAATAATTATCTGTCTTCTTTCCGCTGTGCTACAGGGAGTTCACTTCTTATTTTCATATAGGTTATAAAACCTAGCAATGTGTACTTGAGAAAATACTTTTTCTAAGTCTTTTGGAGGCAAAAGTCTATATAGCCACAAAAGGATAGCCCAGAAAGTTTCTCATCTTGAAAACAGCTCTAGGCAAATCAGAAAAGTCACTCACAGTTATTCTCAATTCCATGAAACTGACTGAACAACAGCCATACTGAAGATGAGGTATCTACCTCATCATGTATTGCCACAGCTCCTTAGATATGCCACAATCCATACCTCCAGTCTGTTGCATTGTAATTATGCATTTGTGTCTGTTTGTTAATTTGACTGTAGAATGCTTGAAGGAAGAGACAGTATCATCATTTTTATATCCTTAGAGTCTAGCACTTTGTCTGGTACATTGAAGAGCTCAATAAATGTCAAATGATTGAATCATGGCACGCACCAATGATTACTACAACCCTTTGTCCTCCAGTTGTAATTCCTGCAAAATGTTGAGTCAGAAAAGTATATTATGCAAAAATAGAATGACAATCTCTGTGGTACAGGTTTTATAGAACCATGGGATTCTTGGCTGGAGGGGACTTAAGAGCCATTTGATCCAACTACCTTATTTCAAAGATGAGAAACCTGAAGGCCCAGTGAATGAAGTGATTTGTCATGGTTTACTCCTCATAGGTGACAGAGCCTGAATTAGACATGAGTCAAAAGACCCATGTCCTGAGACACCAACCTAGCACCCTTTTTTTACCACTGGGATAGAGAGATTCCCTGGTCTTATTTAGATGTGGCCTCAGCAGCCAAAGAAGTTGGAAGCTTTTTATTCCTACAGAGATGTAATAAATTGTCCAACCCTCTTTATGTTATTTATGATGCTATTCAGTCTTTTTTCAAATTTTTTATTTAAAAAAAAATTTTTTTTACCCACACTACACAGATGTAGCTATTCAATTGTTAAAACAACTCTGTGAGGTTAGTATTACTATTTTATAGATGGAGAAGTTAAATAGCTACCAGTTGAAAGTGGAAGTTGGGGTAGAGAGACATGCATCCTCTGCCATTCAGAGTTGGAATGAAGAATACATTTTCCACAGAAACAGTGGTACACAGTAGCATTAAAATTCTGCTATTAGTATGGCATTTCAGAAGATGAAGTCAACTTTTATGGCCTGGATTTATTTCTTCCTATAATGTGTTATTTTCAATGCCAACCCCATTGGTTCATATATAGGAATTGATAGGAACCACACTTTCACATCTCTCCCAATTGACCTTTGGAATATGTGCATAAAATTACTGAAATGAAGTGAACATAATAATTTATTATGTTTTCTAAGAAAACTTTAGTATTATCCAGAGTGAAAGCATGTATTTATTCTTCCTAAAAAATAGTCATGCTAAGTATTTTACTCCTTTCTGTGAAGCAATAGTGGCACCTGGTGGTTTCGTTTAGTAACCACAGACTTTTTGTTTTGCTTGAATTTTGAATGAGCCCAGTCATGGGCTGCAGTAACTAGTGAGTCTATTCCACATAGGTCCTCAGTATGGTTTATCTAAACTGGTGACTTCTATGCTCAGAAAAAGACTAATGTTCATATGAGTAAGATATATCTCTTTTTTTCAGGCTTAACAAATTGCAAGCACAGAAAATGTACTGGCTATTTGAATATATAGAATTTTCTTTTCTTTCTTTTTTTTTTTTTTTTTTGAGACAGAGTCTTGTTCTGTCACCCAGGCTGGAATGCAGTGGTGCGATCTCAGCTCACTGAAACCTCTGCCTCCTGAGTCCAAGTGATTTTCCTGCCTCAGCCTTCTGAGTAGCGGGGACTACTGGCACATGCCGCCATGTCCAGCTAATTTTTGTATTTTTAGTAGAGACAGGCTTTCATCATGTGGGCCAGGCTGGTCTCGAAATCCTGGCCTCAGATGATCAACCTGCCTCAGCCTCCCAAAGTGCTGGGATTATAGGCGTGAGCCACCACGAATGGCTATAGGATTTTCTTTAAGTAACTTTTGAAGTTTTTTTCCTGATATTAAAACAAATATATGTATTGAAGAAAACTGGAGAAACAGAAAAGTATGAGGAAGAAAAATACTCTTATGCCACCTACATATAGCCACTGTTAATATTTTGCTGCAATTATATATATATTCACTCATATATAAACACATTAACAAAACTAAGACTTTATACATAGATGTTTCATTTGACAGCAAAATTTAAATGTTCACAATATCATTTTATTAAACATTCTAGAGGACAACTTTTTTCTTTCTTTTTTGAAGACAGGGTCTTGCTTTGTCACCCAGGCTGAAGTGAAGTGCACTCGGCCTGAAGCACGGCCCATCACAGCCTCAAGCTCCTGGGCTGAAGTGATCCTCCCACCTTAGCCTCCCAAGTAGCTGGGTGTAGCTGGGACCACAGACATGCCACCATGCCAGGCTAATTTTTGTATTTTTTGTAGAGACGGGGTCTTTGTGTTGCCCAAGCTGATCTTGAACTCCTGGGCTCAAGCAATCCGCCCTCCTTGGCCTCCCAAATTGCTGGGATTACAGGTGTCAGCCACCACGCCCAGCTGAGGACATAATTTTAATTATTTATTTATTTTTTATTTTTATTTATTTATTTTTTTTGAGATGGAGTCTTGCTCTGTCAGCCAGGCTGGAGTGCAGTGGCGCCATCTTGGCTCACTGCAACCTCTGCCTCCCGGGTTCAAGCGATTCTTCTGCCTCAGCCTTCCGAGTAGCTGGGATTACAGGCACAGGCCACCACACCTGGCTAATTTTTTGTATTTTTAGTAGAGACGGTGTTGTACTGTGTTAGCCAGGATGGTCTCAATTTCCTGACCTCGTGATCCGCCCACCTTAGCCTCCCAAAGTGCTGGGATTACAGGCGTGAGCCACTGCATGCAGCCCAGGACATAATTTTTAATAGTTACACATAATATTCCATTATTTAGTTTCAAAAAAGATTCTTCTCTGCTGTTAACATTTATTTATGTTTTCCTTGTGTGACTCCAAAACAAACATCCTTGCATGCGAATCTTTTATTTTATTTTTATTTTTTGAGACAGGGTCTCGAAGTTGCTCAGGCTGGAGTGCAGTGGTGTGATCACAGCTCACTGCAGTCTTGACCTCCCAGGGTCAAATGATCCTTCCACCTCAGTCACCCAAGCAGCTAGGACTACAGGCACATGCCACTATGCTTGGCTAATTTTTAAATTAAAAAAAAAATTTTTTTAGAGCTAAAATCTCCCTAGAGACAGAATCTCCCTATTTTGCCCAGACTGGTCTCAAATTCTTGGGCTCAGTGATCCTCCTGCCTTGGCCTCTCAAAGTGCTAGGATTACAGGTGTGAGCCACAATGCCCCAGCTACACATGAATCTTTGATTATTTCCTTTAGATTCCTAGAAGTGGAATTATTGGGCTGAAGTAGTCTTTTTTTTTGAGACAGTCGCCCAGACTGGAGTGCAGTGGCACAATCTCTGCTCACCGCAGCCTCCACCTCCCAGGTTCAAGCGATTCTCCTGCCTCAACCTCCCAAGTAGCTGGGATTACGGGTGGGTGCCATTACTGCCCAGCTAATTTTTGTATTTTTTAGTGGAAGCAGAGTTTCACCATGTTGGCCAGGCTGGTCTTGAATTCCTGACCACAAATGATCCACCTGCCTCGGCCTCCCAAAGTGCTGGGATTATGGGCCTGAGCCACCACTGGGCTGAGGTAGTCTTGATTTATATTTTTTCAGTTTTCTGAATTTGAATTCAACTTTATTTGAAACTCTAAACAGCATGATGAACATGAAATAAAGGTAGAGCTAATGGCATATTAATTTCTGAAGTATTCCCATTTTGTCAGAATAATTAGCTTTAGATAGGCCATCCTCACCAATATACTGAATAGTTTCCCCTCCCACCTGGTACAGGAAGTTTAAAAATTTGTGTATCTCCAAATGTCGGTATTCATATTCAATCCACTAAGCTAGGAAAAAATTGAAATAAAATTCCAAACTTAAATGAAGGATGGTGAACGTATGATTATGTGGAAGTTAAGTGTGGTCTTTGAAAAGAGGTTGCTGGAGAAGGCAGTGGATGTGGGCTCAGCATGTATTTTGCAATGCTTAGCATCTGAATGGTTGTTGAGAGCAGTGGTATGAAATGTAGGCTGTGCAAGGACATACTTTGGGGGATGGAAAATATTAAATCTTTTATATGTATTATATTGATATCTTTTTTACTTTCTGTACTTATGTGTACATTCCTACAATGTTATTTAAAACTATGCATTTATGAGTAAACATACATGTATTTCAGAGATATACTGTAAATATACCATGAGGTATATATCCACTTTCCATGAGGTATTTATGCAAAGGAAGGATCATGGATAAAATTTTTTTAGCATTGTATCAATTTTCCTGTTGGTCACTATTTCTATAATGGGTTCTTAGGGAGATTAGAATCTCCAGGATGATTTTTCAAACCCACATACCCAGGTATGTTAGTGCCCCTTACTGGGGCACTTGTAGTTTGTTAAAGTTTCCCAAACAATCTTGAAACTTTTTTTCTCCTTCCTCCTTATCCACTTATTTCACTTGAGAACCATTACTCTCTTTTAAGCTATCCAGATCTATGTCCTTAATCTAGCAGTAATTTATCAAAAACCCATATGTTAAGAGAATTATTCTATAATGGTGTTGGTAAAGAAAATCTAAAATAGAAAAAAAATACCGACAATCGATTGGCTAATGAGGTGGGTGATGCCAGATGCAAGACTGCTGGGCCTACCACAGGAGCAAGAGAGAAGCCATGCATCCCATCTCAAGGCATCTGTGAGGCCACGTAGGCACCATGAGCAAAGCTCACCCTCCCGAGTTGAAAAAATTTATAGACAAGAAGTTATCATTGAAATTAAATGGTGGCAGACATGTCCAAGGAATATTGTGGGGATTTGATACCTTTATGAATCTTGTGATAGATGAGTGTGTGGAGATGGCAACCAGTGGGCAACAGAACAATATTGGAATGGTGGTAATACGAAGAAATAGTATCATCATGTTAGAAACCTTGGAACGAGTATAAATAATGGCTGTTCAGCAGAGAAATTCCATGTCCCCTCTCCAAAGAGCCTGTTTTACTATGATGTAAAAATTAGGTCATGTACATTTTTTTATATCGGACTTTTTATATTAAAAACTTTTTGTTAGGCCGGGCACAGTGGCTCACGCCTATAATCCTAGCACTTTGGGAGGCCAAGGCAGGTGGATCACCTGAGGTCAGGAGTTCAAGACCAGCCTGGCCAACGTGGTGAAACCCCATTTCTACTAAAAATGCAAAAATTAGCTGGGTGTGGTGGCGGGCACCTGTAATCCCAGCTACTTGGGAGACTGAGGCAGGAGAATTGCTTGAACCTGGGAGGGAGAGGTTGCAGTGAGTGGAGACTGTGCCATTGCACTCCTGGGCAACAGGAGGAAAACTCTCTCAAAAAAAAAAAAAAAAAAATTGCTAGATAAACTTTTGTAATAGTCAAAAAAAAGAAAATCTGAAATAAAAATAGGATTTCATTTTGTTATGTGAACCATAATAGAGAAATGAATCAAAAGAATCATTTATCAAATAGTAGTTATTCCCATGAATTTGAAATCAGTTAAGTATTAAGACCTAGCAATTTCTTTTTCTTTTTCTTTTTTTTTTTGAGAAGGAGTCTCACCCTGTCACCCAGGCTAGAGTACAGTGGTGAGATCTTGGCTCACTGCAACCTATCCTCTGGGCTCAAGTGATCCTCCCACCTCAGCCTCCTGAGTAGCTGGGACTAGAGGCACATGTCACCACGCCTGGCTAAGTTTTTATATTTTTTGTAGAGACAAGGTCTTACTATATTGCCCAGGCAATTTTTAAATTTTTTGTAGAAACAAAGTGTCACTATGTTGCCCAGGCTTGTTTCAAATCCCTGGTCTCAAGCAATCCTCCTGCCTTGACCTCCCGAAGTACTGGGATTACAGGTGTGAGCCACCATGCCTGGCCAGCATAAGTTTTTGTAATAGTTTCAAATAAATGCAGGGCTAACATGGCATGGAAAGCCTGAAGCAAAAAGCAGAGAAATAGACTAGTTGGTAGCATGGAAAAGACAAACAAACCTGGCTTTGCCACTTACAACTATAAGGGATCTTGAGCAGATTTCCTGTAGGCTATAGAAATTTCATCTATAAAAGAAGGAAGGTTGGGTCATTAGATAAGCATGTGACTTTCCTTGGACTATAAAATTCCCCTAGATTCATTATAAAATAACCAAGCTAATATTAATAATTTTGATTTATCAGTGCAGAACTCATTTGTCACATAGGGACTTCAGTAAGCTGTTGAGGAGGTTTGAGATATAGTATTAGATCTCACCCTTAGTAGCCCTTCTTTAAAGGTTCAATCTGATCATAGGCTGACTAGATTCAGTCAAATGCTCCCATTTAAAGCAGGAAACCTCACTGTTTTTTGTTTTTGTTTTTCCTGGAAACAATTATTTTCTTCTGGTTTGAAGTACGAATTATGGTAGGACCAAAGAATGTGCTTTTCCACCATTGAGTCTTTAAGTAGCTCAGAAAGCAGGGGATCCAACTAAATTTCCTCTGCATTGCCTTCTGTGTGCAGGATTCCAGAAGTGCAGCTAGAAGGTGAACAGTAAACAAAGAGTCTTCTAATTGACTGAATACTGGTGATTGGGTGCTTATCATGTGACCTTGGGCAAGCCCCTTCCCCTTTCTGGGCCCCAGCTTTTGTTTCTGTGGATGACAGAATTGGGACTAGAGCAACTACATTCCTTCTGGTGCTCACATTCTAACCAATATGATTTCCTCAATCCGAAAGGAAGAAATGCTTCATTCTTCCCTTAGTTATCTGAATTAATTATCTACATAATTGGCATAGCCTAGATTTTATTTGGCTTGGCTCACTCAGCTGGGTTATGGATGGATCTTTGAGAATAGAGCCCTCATAGTGCCTTGGAGATACTCTGAAAGGGTAGGATGTAGTCCTTGAACTGAATCTTTAGACCTAAGGCATACTGCAAACAAATACTCGTGAGAGTAGGTCGTGGGTGTGTTGTTTTTTTTTTTTTTTAACTTTAGTTGATACAAAGGAAGTAAAGGTCTTGCTAGTATGAAGTACCAGGAACAAGAGAATGTGACTGTGGGCTGCTGTTCACAAATTTTATATCTCCTCATAGAGGTTTCCATCTTAATATGCTGAGTCTTGCAAAAAAAAATAATAATAGAGAAAGGTGACCTGCCTTAAATGAACATAAACATGAAGAAAAAACTCTCAAGTTTGGCAAATATGAACAGGTACCTGTGGAACTGAAGGCCTGCTGGGAAAAAAGTTATCTGTTTGGTTGGAACAAGGCACAGGCTGGAGCAGTGCTTCAGGTAGAGCCTGCTGCAAACAAGGGAGACAGAACAAGCTAGGGTTTGGTGGCCATCCTGAGAGAGCCACTGACCAGTGTGTGTGCTTTCAGTGCCAGCTCCTGGCAGCATCTGATGTGAGAAGTGGGGCTAGTTACAGTTGTCTGGGGAAGCAGTATCAGAAGGAAAAGAGAGTTGGCACATGCCTATAGTCCCAGCTACTTGGGAAGCTGAAGTGGGAGGATGGTGAGTTTGAGCCCAGCCCAGGCAAAATAGTAAAACCCGGCCAGGTGCGGTGGCTCACGCCTGTAGTGCCAGCACTTTGGGAGGCTGAGGTGGGCAGATCACCTGAGGGTCTGCAGTTTGAGACCAGCCTTTCCAACATAGTGAAACCCTGTCGGTACTAAAAATAGAAAAATTAGCTGGGCATGGTGGCATGTGCCTGTAATCCCAGCTACTTGGGAGGCTGATGCAGGAGAATAGCTTGAACCTGGGAGGCAGAGGTTGCAGTGAGCCAAGATAGCGCCACTGCACTCCAGCCTGGGCAACAGAGCGAGACTCTGACTCAAAAAAAAAAAAAAAAAAATAGTGAGACCCTGTCTCAAAAAAAAAAAAAAAAAAAAAAGAAGAAGAAGAAAGGAGAGCAAGGCCATGGGCAGCTGAGACTATCTTCAAAGAGGGAACTTGGGTTCCTTTCCTGGAATTCTTGAGACTGAGCCCTAAGGAAAAGGCAGCAGCCACAGACAGCTGACCCTCACTCAAAACTTCACTTTTTTTTTTTTAGACGGAGTCTCACTCTGTCGCCAGGCTGGAGTGCAGTGGTGAAATCTTGGCTCACTGCAACCTCTGCCTCCTGGGTTCAAGCGATTCTCCTGTCTCAGCCTCCCGAGAAGCTGGGACTATAGGTGCACGCCACCATGCCCTGCAAATTTTTGTATTTTTAGTAGAGATGGGGTTTCACCATGTTGACCAGGATGGTCTCTATCTGACCTTGTGATCCGCCCGCCTCGGCCTCTCAAAGTGCTGGGATTACAAGCATTAGCCACTGTGCCCAGCCCAAAACTTCACTTTTAAAACTTTACTTGGTAGGGCACAGTGGCTCACGCCTGTAATCCCAGCACTTTGGGAGGCCGAGGTGGGTGGATCACTTGAGGCCAGGAGTTCGAGACCAGCCTGGCCAACATGGTGAAACCCCATCTCTCCTAATACAAAGATTAGCTGGGCGTGGTAGTGCACATCTGTAATTCCAGCTATTCAGGAGGCTGAGGCACGAGAATCACTTGAACCGGGTGGTGGAGGTTGTAGTGAGCTGAGGTGGTGCCACTGCACTCCAGCCTGAACGACACAGCAAGAGTCAGACTCAAAACAAACAAACAAACAAAACTTTACTTGATTAATCACCAGTCCATTTATTTTTGAGATTTAAATATAGACCCTCCCACAGAGAATCTCTGCTAGGGAAGTTAGCAAAGTTGTTTGGATTATAGTCACACATCCCAAATGTCAAATGTTATAATTCTAAGATTATTCATTGTGAGGCCAGGTGCGGTGGCTCACGCCTGTAATCCCAGCACTTTGGGAGGCCAAGGCGGGCAGATCGTGAGGTCAGGAGATCGAGACCATCCTGGCTAACACGGTGAAACCCCGTCTCTACTAAAAATACAAAAAATTAGCCAGGCATGGTGGCGGGCGCCTGTAGTCACAGCTACTGGGGAGGCTGAGGCGGGAGAATGGCGTGAACCCGGGAGGCGGAGCTTGCAATGAGCTGAGATCGTGCCACTGCACTCCATTCTGGGCAAAAGAGCGAGACTCCATCTCAAAAAAAAGAAAGATTATTCATTGCAGCATTGTTTGTAATAATGAAAAATTGGGGGCCAGGCACGTGATAGCTCACGCCTGTAATCCCACCACTTTGGGAGGCCAAGGCAGGTGGATCACTTGAGGCCAGGAGTTCAAGACCAGCCTGGCCAACATGGAGAAACTCCATCTCTACTAAAAATACAAAAATTAGCTGAGCGTGGTGGCCTTTGCCTGTAATCCCGGCTACTTGGGAGGTTGAGACATGAGAACTGCTTGAACCCAGAAAGTGGAGTTTGCAGTGAGCCAAGATTGCTCCACTGCACTCCAGCCTGGGCAACAGAGCTAGACTCTGTCTCAGAAAAAAAAAAAAAAAAAATGGCCAGGCCCAGTAGTAGCTCACGCCTGTAATCCCAACACTTTGGGAGACCGAGGCAGGCAGATCACCTGAGGTCAGGAGTTCAAGACCAGCCTGGCCAACATGGTGAAACCCCATCTCTACTAAAAATAGAAAAATTAACTGGGCGTGGTGGCAGGCGTCTGTAGTCCCAGCTACTCGGGAGGCTGAAGCAAGAGAATCGCTTGAACCCGGGAAGCAGAGGTTGCGGTGAGCCGAGATGGCACCACTGCACTCCAGCCTGGGTGACAGCGTCAGACTCCATCTCAGAAAAAGAAAAATTGAAAGATTGGCAATAACCTAAATGCCCACTAATATAGGGCCAACTGGTTAAATAAATTATGGTACATACTTGCAATACAATATTAGGTAACCATTAAAAAGAACGAGGCAGTTCTTTTCAACTGGAGAAAGTCCACGTAAATCACGGAATTATAGAATGCTCAGAGCTGAAGTGATCTTAAAGATTAGCTAGTTCAACCTCCTACAGGAAACAAGGAAAATGATTTACCTAAGATCATACAGTCAGGGATGAGGCCATAATCCAAGTATTCTGGTATCTATTCCAATGCTGCTTCTGCAAGGGGATGCCTTCTCTCCCATATTATTCTTTGAAATACTGAGGAATGCAAGGCTTTTTATGCCTCTACCGTATTGAAAATCAGGATGAAGGAAGCTCACAGTAGAAATACACTTACTTATCATATATGTTTTGTGTTTCCCTTGCGTCTTAAAAATTTGAAAGTCTGGTCGGGCGCGGTGGCTCATGCCTATAATCCCAGCACTTTGGGAGGCCAAGGCAGGCGGATCACCTGAGGTTAGGAGTTCGAGACCAGCCTGACCAACATGGAGAAACCCCATCTCTACCAAAAATACAAAATTAGCTAGGCATGGCGGTGCATTCCTATAATCCCAGCTACTCAGGAGACTGAGGCAGGAGAATCGCTTAAACCTGGGAGGCAGAGGTTGCAGTGAGCCGAGATCACCCCATTGCACTCTAGTCTGGGCAACAAAAGCAAAACTCTGTCTCAAAAAAAAAAAAAAAAAAAAAGTAAAAGTCTGCCTGTCTCTATTAATCACACAAGATATAACATCTGTAGAACTTGGTCTATTTGGGGCAAGCCAGACTAGTTGATGCACTAGAGTAGAAAGTCCCATAGAAGTTGTCCTTAGAAGCAGACAGATGGTTCTCCTGGGACGATATTGAACATTTACTATAGGATGGAGAATATTATTTATAAATAATATTTCTTTTTTTTTTTTTGAGATGAAGTTTCTCTCTGTTGCCCAGGCTGGAGTGCAATGGTGCAGTCTCGGCTCACTGCAACCTCTGCCTCCTGGGTTCAAGTGATTCTCCTGCCTCAGCATCCCAAGTAGCTGGGATTACAGGCGCCTGCCACCACGCCCAGCTAATTTTTTAAATTTTTTTAGTAGAAATGGAGTTTCGCCATGTTGGCCAAGCTGGTCTCGAACTCCTGGACTCGGTGATCTGCCTGCCTTGGCCTCCCAAAGTGCTGGGATTACCAGTGTGAGCTACCATACCTGGCCTATAAATAATATTTCTAAATGAGAAATTTCCCTGAAACTTTTTGGCTCTTGGTATTAGGTATTAGGAAAGCCTAATACCCTCAAAAACCTCGGATGTTCATTCCACATTAGATATATGCCTATCTTGCTTCAAATTAATTTGAGGGAGGAGGAGGTAATTTTCCATTCACCAGACAGCAGCTCACTTCTACATGTCGTCTACTCCTACATTCTCCTATCACATTGTAGATGTGAGGAATTTCCAAGATGTTAGTTTGGCTGTCATGTGTGCTCATTGATTTATATAGCTTCTGACACCAGTATGTATTTGCAAGCCCCAAATTCACATAAGGACTCATATTTTTATTTCTGAAAAATGTTTCTATGAGTAGATACCTGCTTTTAATCTGACATCCATCTGTTGTCTCTGGTTAGGTGTTCACAAACTATCAAGAAATATATAAGAAAAATATCTGATTAGAATAAACTATCTGCCATTTTTCCTTCCATGCTGAAGAATTAAGCATCTGACTGTAATATGGTTTGATAAAGAAGGGTGGAGGTTGATAAAAAAAAAAAAATTCAACCATAGTTGATATCAGATCTATCCAACATAGTTTAAAATCTACCAGAATTAGACCTAATCCTAACAATTACAAACATGGTTTATATAAGCACAAAGTACCTGTATATGGGGGTAAAATTCTCTCAGCTCTTTTCTGATCCTAGAGCAATGAGCTACACAAGAAAACTTGCCTGAATCAGGTTCCTGTGCTCATGTATCATCTTTCTAACCAACACATGCTGTAGGTAGAGTCTTCCAGGATTGGCAGCTGAGGGGGTTTTCAAACCGTGGGCTTTGGAGACTTCAGTGTGTTAAGAAAAGGAAGGTGAGGAGGTATTATTTCATACAGGAAGGCCTCACCTAAACTGACCAACACTGACTTCCAGGCTTCTGTGGGAATTAAAGCCTTGTAGGTATCAAGATAATGATGGATGTTTCCTACTATAGGAAGCTGGAGACAACAGCCAGTTCTGCTGGAGGAACCTCTTTTCCTGCATCAACCTCCTGAGGCTGCTCAATAAACTGACCAAATGGAAACATTCCCGGACGATGGTGAGTGTGATTTTACATCATGGAGTTGTCCATCTGACTGAATTTTTAAAAGATCGCTAGTAAATATTTGTGTGCTCCCTGGTTTGTGATCTCCTTATATAGACACTGAATGCTACATAAGATTTAGCACCTCATAATTCTGGGCACTTATTCTATATTAGATGATTACTTATCAGTCCATTTCTTTTCAGGAGGCTAAATCTCAAACCCTCCCTCAGGGCAACTCTAGCAGGGAAGCTAGCAATGTTGTTTGGATTACACACATTCCCAAATGATGCAAGTGCAAGGTTTATCATTGCAACATTGTTTATAATAATGAAAGCTTGGCTGGGTGCCGTGGCTCATGCCTGTAATCCCAGCACTTTGGGAAGCCAAGGCGGGCAGATAACAAGGTCAGGAGTTCAAGACCAGCCTGACCAACATGGTGAAACCCCATCTCTACTAAAAATACAAAAATTAGCCGGGAATGGTGGCAGGCACCTGTAATCCCGGCTACTCGGGAGGCTGAGGCAGGAGAATCGCTTGAACCTGGGAGGCAGAGGTTTCAGTGAGCCGAGATCGTGCCACTGCACTCCAGCCTGGGCGACAGAGGAGACTCCGTCTCAAAAAATTAATAATAATGAAAGCCTGTAAACAAGCTAAATGCTCATTAAGCAGGACCAACTGGTTAAATAAATGATGGTATGTCCTTATAATAGAATATTATGCAATCATTAAAAAGAATGAGCAGCCGGGCTCAGTGGTGCGTGCCTGTAATCCCAGCACTTTGGGAGGCTGAGGCAAAAGGATTGCTTGAGCCCAGGAGTTTGAGACCAGCCTGGGCAACATGATAAGACCCCATCTCTATTAAAAAAAGTAAAAGAATGAGGCAGTTCTGTACTGATATGGAATGATTTTCAAGATATATTCAATTAAAAAAACCAGGTATAGAACAGTGTGGCAGGATATGTAGTTGGCTACCATTTGTGATAAAAAACAAAAGTAGGCTGGGTGTGGTGGCCCACGCTTGTAATCTCAGCACTTCGGAAGGCCAAGGTGGGAGAATCACTTGAGGTCAGGAGTTTGAGACCAGCCTGACCAACATGATGAAACCCCATCTCTACTAAAAATTAGCTGGGTGTGGTGGCGGGCGCCTCTACTCAGGAGAGGCTGAGGCAGGAGAATCACTTGAACCCAGGAGGTGGAGGTTGCAGTGAACCGAGATTGCACCACTGCACTCCAGCCTGGGTGACAGAGTAAGACTCCATCTTAAAAACAAAACAAAACGAAAAAATAAAAGTAATGTATGCGTACATAGAATTATCTCCAGAAAATAAACAAAAAAACTGTGACAGTGAAAATGCTATGTGTGGCTGACAAAATTTTCTTTTCACTTTATACTGTATGCTTTGAATATTGAAAACTTTGAACAATAAAATATGAATGGAATAGTTCTCTCTCTCTCTCTCTCTCTCTCTCTATATATATATATATATATATATTTTTTTTTTTTTTTTGAGATGGAGTCTTGCTCTGTCACCCAGGCTGTAGTGCAGTGGCATGATCTCAGCTCACTGCAAACTCCGCCTCCTGGGTTCAAGCAATTCATGTGCCTCAGCCTCCTTAGTAGCTGGGATTACAGGCCCATGCCACCATGCCTGGCTAATTTTTGTATTTTTAGTAGAGATGGGGTTTCATCATGTTGGCCAGGGTGGTCTCAAACTCCTGACCTTAGGTGATCCACTGGTTTCGGCCTCCCAAAGTGCTGGGATTACAGACATGAGCCACCGCGCCCAGCCCCCCTCTATATTCTTGAAGATTAAATCTAAGTAGAGCCTGGACCATAGATTCCTGAAAGCTCCCCAGGGATTTCTGAGGCTAGCTAGGTTTGGTTTAATTTGCCTGTAAACTGGAAATTCCAAGAAACGTTAGATCTTTACCCCACCCCTCTTTCAATGAACAGATGCTGGTAGTGTTTAAATCAGCACCAATCTTAAAGCGGGCCCTCAAGGTCAAACAGGCCATGCTGCAACTTTATGTCCTAAAGCTGCTAAAGATACAGACCAAGTACCTGGGGCGCCAATGGAGGAAAAGCAACATGAAAACCATGTCAGCCATTTACCAGAAAGTGCGTCACCGCATGAACGATGACTGGGCTTACGGGAATGGTGAGTCTTCCCAAAGCTCTTGACTTCCTGGAGTTTCCTGGGGTTTAGACAAAACTAGATAAATATTTATCACTCCTCTTTGGCATGAATTGTTACATATTTTAGACGAAAAAATATGTGATTATAGGTCAGGCGTTGATACACCACACTTTAAGGTTATGCCTCAAATTCTAATATGTACCCTTATCCTATGTAAACTATGAAAATCCGTTTTATAAAACAAGTAAATTGAGAGATAATTGCCTTTCCAAAACATTCTTTTAAATGACAGCTTTCTCCAAAAGATTTAAATTAAAACAACTTTTTATTATTACAAAGCAGTTAGAAAAAAAGATAGAAAATACAAGTAAACAAACATTTTACTGTATTATATTTATGCCATATTTGTACTATGCAGAAATTGCCACCATTAACATCTTATTGTATATTCCTCCAGATCTTTTTCTATATATATATGTATGCATATTTTATTAAAATGAAAGCAAGTTATGTATGCTATTTTGTAATTTTCTCTTTTAACATTATCTCTACCTTTTCATGTCACTACATTTTCATTTCATCTAATAAAGTTCATATTCACAATTTTCTAGTTGTCCCAAAATGTTCTTTATAGCTATTTTTCCAAGTCAGAATCCATTCCAGGTCCACAGGTTGCATCCAGTTGTTATATATATGTTAATTATTTTTGTTTTCTGTTTTTTGTTTGTTTGTTTGTTTTGAGAGGGTCGCTCTGTCACCCAGGCTGGAAAGCAGTGACATGATAATGGCTCACTGCAGCCTCGACTTCCTGGGCTCAAGCGATCCTCCCAGCTGCCAAGTAGCTGGGACTACAGATGCATACCACCACCACACCCGGCTAATTTTTTAAATTTTTTTGTAGAGATGGAGTCTCTCCCTGTGTTGCCCAGGCTGGTCTTGAACTCCTGCCCTGGCCTCCCAAAGTGCTGGGATTACAGGTGTAAAGCCACCATGCTTGGCCTCTAGCAGTCTCCCCACCCCCACCATTAATGCTAACTAATTGAAGAACTAGGCCAGTTGTCCTGCAAAATACTCACATTCTGGATTTGTCTGTTTTCTTCTTTGTGGTGTTATCTACTTTATTCCTCTATCTATGGTATTACCTGTAAACTTGAAGTTAAATCTAAAGGTTTGATGAATTCAATTTAAACCTTTTTGGCTGCAGTATGTCCTAGGTAATCTTGGGAACTGTACATTGCCTCACATCAGAAGGCAAGATATTTGGTTGAACTACCAGAACTTGTAAGATTGATTAGAGTTTGGAAAAATTTATTTTGGAGAGCTTTTTTTGTTGTTTTGTATTTGACCATTATTTCCATAATTGTATTTGAGAATTTTTGGTAATGACTTGTCTTTGCTGGGTTTGTAACCTGCTTGAATTTTAAAGGATGATGCAGTAAAGAGTTCAGAGAACTCTACTTACCTGTCAGGGAAAATACCATGATCATGAAGGTGGTTTTCCCAAGACAAGGTTTATCCATTTTACTCCAGATATGCTGACCCCTGCTATTCCCCAAATGTGGGAAACTCAACTGCATAATTTGTGGTAGTGAGGGACTGTCTTTTCACTAAAAAAGGGTTTAGAGAACTAAAGGAAACATATGATAGGCACATAACAAGCCAGGATGCAACTTCTGCTATAAGACATAAAGCACAATTATCTATTAAATTCTTGTAAATTTTTAAAACACAAAAATGTTTTATCCTGCAAATGGCACATCTGTTGTTGCTGCCATTATGAGCCCAAACTCACACTACACTTCCTTATGATAAACCCTTGCATGTAGGACTTGAGAGATCTGGGAGATTTGTATCTTTAGCCCTGAAATAAGTGTCTAAGTGAATAGAAGCAAAACAGATTATCTGTTTTCTGTTTTTACCTTCATTGAAGCTGTCACCTCATCATCTTAAAATAAGCTGACATACAGATTTATCATGTGCTGGAGGAGATTCCAGGGAATCAGGAAAGTCTTTGGTAATTGGTCCATTCTGATTCTCCATGTTATACCCCTCTTGCCCCTTCCTATTCCTTGAGAGCTGGCTATTCCATTCAGATGGGACACTCATCCCCTAAGGAAAGCTACATAAAAGGAATTTAATTACCCTTTTGGGAAACATAATACATATAACTAGTAATACATAAAGCTAATAAGAAAGTGAAATAATGAAAAGGAAATACAATAGAAGAAGTCCACCTCCCTCTGGGCCCTCATTTCCTTTCTCATAGGTAACTACTATTACCAGTTTCTACACTACCCTTCCAAAGATAATTTCTGCATATACATGTGGGCATATGTGTATTTCTTAAACCTAAGTGTCAGCATGCTGTATACTAACTTCATACATTGCTCTTTACAAAAAAAAAAAAATTTCTGAGCAGTTCCATTTTTGGAATCCCATAGACCATGCTCTGTGGTAAGAGGAGCAGTGTCTTGCATTATATGTCTTTTTCTTCCACTCTTTCCAACACAGACATCGATGCCAGGCCATGGGACTTCCAAGCAGAAGAATGTACCTTGAGGGCCAACATTGAGGCTTTTAACAGCCGTCGGTATGACAGACCCCAGGACTCTGAATTTTCACCTGTGGATAACTGCTTGCAGAGTGTACTGGGGCAGAGGTTGGATCTACCTGAAGATTTCCACTACTCATATGAGCTCTGGCTCGAGAGAGAGGTGTTTTCACAGCCCATCTGTTGGGAGGAGCTGCTCCAGAATCACTGACTAAGTTCTTGTCAACAAGCATCAATAGATGGAGGTCAGCTCCAATAAATGGTGCTCTGCCTGCCTTGTCCATACAGGCTTTGTTACCAGTTCAGGGCTCTTCTAGGGGCTCTTGGGCCTAGAGACAGTACAAGGGTGGGATCTTGAATCACAACAAAATGATCAACTTGCCCTGGGGTCAGTTGGGTGCCCATTTGGCCTTGGAAATCTTTTGGTGGATCAATCCTAGACAAGCTCTTTGGTAGGACCTTTTCCTGCTTTAGTCTTGGCTAGAACCAGGCTAGATTTTGCTAGCTCTAAAACAGGAAATTTGTTATGGCATTTGACCCATGGCATTCATCACAGATAGTGGGAGGTACAAGTCATAAAATAGGGAGAAAGTTTTCTTCTTGCTCACCCTAGATTCCTAGGACTTATCAGAGATTTGGAAAAACCAACTTTGAAATTAAGTTTGCATTTTAAATTTCAAATTTAGACAGGCTCTTTCTAAAATCATTAGCTCTGAGATTATTTTACAGCACCTGCACCTTCTTTGTGAAGGATGATGATTTACTATTCCCTCAATACTGCATGTTATAGAAAAGCATGTTGTGTAAAGTGGTTTTTTCCCCATTCTGTAAGAGATCTATATTCAATGTGAAAATTATTTCCTTGTGTACTCTGTATAGGGCATGGAATGCTCTGCCATTTTTAAAGAGCCACAACCAATATGAAATAATCAGGTCCTCTCTAAGGATGTTTCATGTTTTTCTTAAATGACTCCAGTCTTAAAATGGCTGAGCATACTGCAGAAAATTATCCTTTTCATCTAATTCATTTTTTAAATGACAAGTTAACTACAGGAGGCTTTATTTATTCAGATGGTATGTCCACTTGTGTTCATGATCAATATATTTTTCTAATTGAAAAGAACAGTAAAAGCATCACAGCTTACCATTTTTCTTTTTCTCCAATGTTGATTAATGATTTTTTTCCCTTTTATTGCTAGCAGTTTCAAAGTGTCATGTGGAGATTTAGCAATACTGTCTCTACCTAAAAGTATTGCACATTTCATTGAAAATATGAGTTGATGTACCAGCCTCTTTATATTTCTCTTTTACAGCAGAATCACATACTTCTCAAGATAAACAAGGTTTTTAAAAAAGTTTCTGATTTAGTTAGGATCTTTTTTTTTTTTTTTTTTTTTTTTTTGAGACAGAGTTTCGGTCTTGTTGCCCAAGCTGGAGTGCAATGGCATGATCTCGGCTCACTGCAACATCTGCCTCCCGGGTTCAAGCCATTCTCCTGCCTCAGCCTCCCAAGGAGCTGGGATTACAGGCATGCACCACCATGCCTGGCTAATTTTTTGTATTTTTAGTAGAAACAAGGTTTCACTGTTTTAGCCAGGCTGATCTCAACTCCTGACCTCAGGTGATCTGCCCGCCTTGGCCTCCCAGGGTGCTGGGATTACAGGCGTGAGCCACCATGCCCAGCTTCTTCAAGCTTTTTTACTATAAATGTTGCCCCCCTCCCCCAACTTAGGCACTACTGAATCTTTTTATGATGGCACCAGGTCACTTTATGCTGGGAGACCTAGTCAAAATTTGCTTATTTACTCTGCCCCTTGTCAACCACAATATCATCTGGAGGACATGAATAAAATACTTGACGTATCCAAAGGAGCTATACCAAAATCTAGTAAGTAAATTTTGGATTTTACCTCTATGTGCTTTAAAGTACCAGGATTTCTGTCTTTATGGATAGATCTTGGAGAATATAAGTAATGGATGAAACTTTTTAAAATAATTTGTAAATTTTACCTAAGTAGGACAGTAGTCTTTATTGCAATCAAAATAATTTACTGAGCACAAGTCCTGTAAATTAATCTATGGTCAGGCTAGTATGATTTTAATATGATTTGAGTAAAAAGATAATTTTCAAGGAAAGAGTAATCATCCATCAATTTATTTTAAAGCCAGATAGTATTCAACTTATGTCAAGAACAAAGAAATTGCCCTTTTAAAAGCATGTACATGAATGCTTTTTGAGGCACAGAAGTATGCTAAGCTTTAACATTTTGTATTTATTTACAACCCTTCTCTAAGGGAAGGTTACTTCTCAGTGCAGATGGAGAAACTGAAGCACTAAGGATAAATGATTAGTTTCCAGTCACATCATTTTTTCCACAGACTTGCTGGGACTAGCTTTCAGGTATTGACAGCCAGCCCCATATATTAAGGTAACCAGGTTGAATCTTCCAATTTGAGAACCTTGTATGGGTTGCAGTGAGCAGAGATCGTGCCACTGCACTCCAGCCTGGGCAACAAGAACGAAACTGCGTCTCAAAAACAAAGAAGGATATAACAAAGTTAATATATAAACCATGTATGTGGTTATGAATAAATTCAAATTCACCAGTCTCCAATGGTGATTACTTTTACTACATAGAAAAACATTTCAATGACTTATAGAGGATTTTTATTTGTGAATATTTCAGTAAAGTTTGTGTTGATTGTTGATAATACTGTTCATCTACTGAAGCACTTTAATAAAAATAAAATGAGCTGGAATTAGAAATCTGGTGTTTAAATTCTTCAACACAAGAGAACCTCAAAGTCAAATGTAGAAAGGAAGGATATAGGCCGGGCGCAGTGGCTCACACCTGTAATCCCAGCACTCTGGGAGGCTGAGGCGGGCAGATCACCTGAGGTCAGGAGTTCGAGATCAGCCTGACCAACATGGTGAAACCCCGTCTCTACTAAAAATACAAAATTAGCCGGGCGTGGTGGTGCATGCCTGTTATCCCAGCTACTGGGAGGCTGAGGCAGGAGAATCGCTTCAACCCAGGAGGCGGTGGTTGCAGTGAGCTGAGATCGTGCCACTGCACTCCAGCCTGGGCAACAAGAACAAAACTCCATCTCAAAAAGAA
The DNA here is from genome assembly GCF_009828535.3 of Hylobates moloch. Taxonomy (NCBI): domain Eukaryota; kingdom Metazoa; phylum Chordata; class Mammalia; order Primates; family Hylobatidae; genus Hylobates; species Hylobates moloch. The sequence goes on from NW_026652276.1 coordinate 210,351,854, forward strand.
GGATATAATAAAGTTAATATATAAAATATTATTTTACCCCCAGAGTGTTCCCTGAGGATAGACCAATACAAGTAATAAGTCCAGATCTTAGTGACTTTTGACAAATGTTTCTTGTTCACGGGTCTGGGAGTCAGCCGCAGCTCTGCTCGACTCAGCTTGGCTTGCTTGGCTTGGCTCTGCTCCTCGTCTTCTTTCTCTGGCACTAGACTGATGGAATAGTCCCTACTGGGACGTACATTTTTTATAGTGAGCAGGAGCTAGAGACAAACCATACCATGCAAGCACATTCAAAGCTCTTGCTTGAATATGGTGTAAATCAAATTGTTCATATACCATTGACCAAAGCAAATCACATGGACAAGCCTAACATGAGACTGGAGAAGCATACTCTACCTACACAGTGGCAAACATGGGTGGTATAATACTCTCGTAGTAGAGAAAGTGAATTGGTCATGAATATCTGCTCCTATATTACACACAACACACAGCCCCTCCTCAAGGAAGACCAAAAATCTTATCCAGTCATGTGAGACCTAAATTCTAGTGTCTCATCTAGATGAAGGTGTAGATGAAGTGTTTCTTGATCCTGTGACTTATTAACTTAAACAACAAGATACGTCTACCTAAAATGAACAACAGAGACCAACTCTCCAAAGCAGAGTTTATTTGGGAATAGCAGGGGATTGCAATCTGGGATATGCATGCTATGGCGGACCACAGGCTCATCCAAAGGAGTTTTGGCAAAGGGGAAGCTTTTAAAAACAAAAAGAAGTCCACGTAAACTGTTTTGAAACAAAGACCATTGGTTACAGGGGCTTTTTTTTTTTTTTTTTTTGAGACGGAGTCTCGCTCTGTCACCCAGGCTGGAGTGCAGTGGCGCGATCTCGGCTCACTGCAAGCTCCGCCTCCCGGGTTCACGCCATTCTCCTGCCTCAGCCTCTCCGAGTAGCTGGGACTACAGGCGCCCACCACCACGCCCGGCTAATTTTTTGTATTTTTAGTAGAGGCGGGGTTTCACCGAGGTCTCGATCTCCTGACCTCGTGATCTGCCCGCCTCGGCCTCCCCAAGTGCTGGGATTACAAGCGTGAGCCACCGCGCCCGGCCGGTTACAGGGGCTTGTTGCCGAGTTGGCAATAACTCATGGGTGGAGACGTTCATTGTTAGTTGAGTATCCTTGTGTAAGTGACTTATCTGGAATTCTGCAGTTTTGAGGAATTTTTTGCATAGTTCCCATCATAGGCATACTCGAATGAGGGCCCCTCCTCCATGGCCTCAGCTCCATTTTGTCTGTTAGAGTTTGACATTAGTGACTCCATTTTGATAATTTCACAGTTAATGCATTGTGGTCATTTCACAATGTATACATATATCAAAACATCAAGTTGTATTCCTTAATTATATAAAATTTGTGTCACTTTGATATCCAGGCTACATGAAGTATAAACCTATGTGAAGTATAAAACTTGCCACACTGGGACTCTGGGAACATAGGTGAGAAGTGTGTGTTTAGGGTGGTTTGCAGGGGCAAAGAAAGTCTTGACATGATTTCAGAAATCGTAGGAACAACAATTAACATCTGCTTTACCTACAATAATAGGTCCAGGTCAGACTTTTTGATAATAGTGTAAGTGTGATAGAATGTTTTCTGTAGTAAAAGAATGTTTTACAAAATACAGAATTTGCTAAAAACATTTGTGAAACACCCAGTAGATTCTTTAGCGGCTGGTACTATTCTGACTTGTGGTTAATGCTAACACATAAAGTTGGCCTTCCACGTCCATGGGTTCCACATCCATGGATTCAACCATTGTGGATCAAAAATATTTTTAAAAATTGCTTGTGAGGCTGGGCATGGTGCCTCATGCCTGTAATCCCAGCACTTTGGGAGGCCAAGATGGGCAGATCAACTGAGGTCAGGAGTTCAAGACCAGCCTGGCCAATATGGTGAAACTCTGTCTCTACTAAAAATACAAAAATTAGCCAGGACTGATGGCTCATGCCTGTAATCCCAGCTACTCTAGAGTCTGAGGCACGAGAATCACCTGGAGACGGAGGTTGCAGTGAGCCAAGATCATACCACTGCACTCCAGCCTGGGCGACAGAGTGAGACTCTGTCTCAAAAAAAAAAAAAAAAAAAAGAAAAGAAAATTGCTTGTGTACTGAACATGTAGAGTCTTTTTTTCTTGTCATTATTCCCTAAACAATACAACAGTAAAACAACTATTTACATAGCATTTACCTAATATTAGGTATTATAAGTAATCTAGAGATTATTGAAAATATACAGGAAGATGCACATAGTTATATGCAAATACTATCCCATTTTATATCAAGGACTTGAGCATCCAAGGATTTTGGTATCCTTAGGAGGTCCTGGAACCAATCCCTCACAGATACTAAGGGACAACTATATTGTCTTAGTCTGTTTTCTAAGACTACCAGAAATTGGATAATTTTATATAAACAATATAAATTTATATAGTTTACAGTTCTGGAGGTTGAGAAGTCCAAGAGCATGACGCTGGTATCTGGTGAAGGCCTTCATGCTGCATCATCCCATGGCAGAAGGCAGAAAGGCAAGATAGCACACTAGAGAGAACTAGGAAAAGGGGGCTAAACTCATCCTTTTTCAAGAACCCACTGCTGAAATAATCAACCTATTCCCACAATAACTCCATCAATCCCTTCATGATTGCAGTCTTCATGATCTAATGACTTCACTTCTCGACATGATTGCATTGGGAATTATGCTTCCAACACACAAACTTTGGGAGACACATTCAAACCATAGCACTTCTTTTTTTTTTTTTTTTTTTTTTGAGACAGAGTCTCGCTCTTGTCCCCCAGGCTGGAGTACAATGGTGTGACCTCGGCTCACTGCAACCTCTGCCTCCCAGATTCAAGCAATTCTCCTGCCTCAGCCTCCCGAGTAGCTGGGATTACAGGCATGCACCACAACGCCCGGCCATAGCACATATTTTATATGATGTTTTTCAATATTAGAGACCTCAAAAAGACATTTGAGAGTAAAAATGGCTACAGTATGATTTTATTATCTATACATTAAATATAAACTTTATCTGCCTCTGAGTCTCCTCCTTTCCCATTTTCTCTGAACCAAAAAAAAAAAAAAAAGAATGAAGAGAATAATTTACCTCCCTTATCTCACCACTCAACACAGATTGTTTATATGGTGGTGGTTTAACAATATAAGGAAATATGTAATCTCTAAAATAGAGTAGAACAAAGAGATCGAAGCTCTATTGATATTGGTAAAGCATTGTAACAACACACAAATTATTTCTGGAAATGTTGATATAGGTAAGTCCCAATAGGTGATGTTTGGAAAACACATGAGTTACATCTCAAAAAACAACAGCAACAGCAACAAAAAAACAAAACAATAGAAACTTATTCTCTCTCTTTTTTTTTTGAGACAGAGTCTCACTCTGTCACCCAGGCTGGAATGCAGTGGCACAATCTCGGCTCACTGCAACCTCCGCCTCCTGGCTTCAAGCAATTCTGCCTCAGCCTCCCGAGTAGCTGGGATTACAGGTGCCTGCCACTACGCCCAGCTAATTTTTTCTATTTTTAGTAGAGACAGGGTTTCACCATGTTGGCCAGGCTAGTCTCGAACTCTTGACCTCGTAATTCACCCACCTTGGCCTCCCAAAGTGTTGGGATTACAGGCATGAACCACCGCACCTGGGCAACTTATTCTCTCTCACAGTGTGGAAGCCAGGTGCCTGAAGTCAGGTGTCACTAGGAAGGTGCTCCCTCAAAAGGTTCAGATGGGAGAATCTGTTCCCTGCCTCTTCCAGCTTCTGGGGGCTCTGGGAATTCCTGGGCTTGTGGTGCATCACTCCAGTCTCTGCCTCTGTGGTCACAATTCTTCCTCCCCTTCTCCCTCAAAACCCCCTCTGCTTCTCTCTCATAAGGATACATGTGATTGCGTTTAGGGCCCCCTCGGATGATCCTCTCCTAAAGATCCCAAACCCAATCACATCTTTGGCCATATAAGGTAATATTCACAGTTTCCTGGGATTCAAATGTGGACAACTCTTTTTTTGAGCCACCATTCAACCCACTTTACCCACTAACACTCATCAAAAATCTAACAAATAGCAACAATGATTCATTTACTCCCCTCTGTCATCATTAGTAGTGTAAGGCAAGTCCCAGGAGAGGTTATTTTTAATTGAAAAATGCTTGCAACTGTAAATGTAGTCAAAGGAGATTCATGTAAAGAAAGATTTTCTGGCTTGGGTAGGGGACATGCCATGAAGAAGCAGGTATCCAGTTGAATAATACATTTCTGCATTTATTGGTATTTTAATTAAGAATATACAGGTTAAAAATTCAGAGGATACAAGAGTACACAATGAAAAATGTAATTTCCTCCCATCCAGATCGCTATCTCGTTCCCCAGAACTAACGACTATCAATATTTTTTTATCCTTTCAGAAAACTTCCACAGTACTCATCCATCTCCTCCCTACCAACATTTTTTTTTACACAACTGGGAACACAAGACATGCTGTTCTATATTTGTCTTTACCATTTGTCTTGGATATCTTTCCATATTAATATTCTCTCATATGACTATAAATTAATATACTCATTTAATAATATAGGATTTTAATTACTTATTACTTAATAAATAAGTCTTCCCTAACACCACCTTCAAATACTTTTCACCTAAGAAGGGTATAGATGGGAAGAATTGTGTGTAGCGTGTGTGTGTGTGTGTGTGTGTGTGTGTGTTGTGGTGGGGATGGGGTTAAGGGAGATTCACTCAGTTCCCATAGCAATAGGTCAAAACAGTCTAACATATCATTTCCTCCCAGCAGTTCTGGTTATTCAGACTCCCAAATCCTGTAAATGTAATGAGATGGTGCCCGAGTGTGCTATGGGGAGGTGTTCAGGCTGTTTGCTCCTTTAGTAATTAGCCAGATTTAAATTTCAAAAATCAAGAATTTTAAGTTTTAGGCCGGGCGCGGTGGCTCAAGCCTGTAATCCCAGCACTTTGGGAGGCCGAGGCGGGCGGATCACGAGGTCAGGAGATCGAGACCATCCTGGCTAACACGGTGAAACCCCGTCTCTACTAAAAATACAAAAACTTTAGCCGGGCATGTTGGCGGGCGCCTGTAGTCCCAGCTACTCGGGAGGCTGAGGCAGGAGAATGGCGTTAACCCGGGAGGCGGAGCTTGCAGTGAGCCGAGATGCGCCACTGCACTCCAGCCTGGGGGACAGAGCAAGACTCCGTCTCAAAAAAAAAAAAAAAAAAAAAGAATTTTAAGTTTTTACTTTTATAGAAAAGAAAATAACAAAAGTCTTTCTAGGGAACCGCAAGACTACAAAAGTCATCCCACCTCTGCTCAAACACCTTCAGGGAAAGTGACTTCTTTACTAAATAAGACAGTGCCATCTGTCCCCTTGCCTCCAAATGGAAACATTACTTCAAACATTCTGTAACTTTTTGTTCAAATGCTTAATGGAGCTGGCAGGACAAAGATCTTCCATGTGGATGCCTGTGAAAATATGTCTTTGCCAGAAAATAACATTTTACCCAGAAAGGCAGTACAGCATAATGGCTCAGATAGAGGGTGCTAGACCCAACTTGGTGAGCTATTGTATCATGCTCTGCTTCTCTATTAGCTGTGTGATATGCAACAGATGATTTAGTCTCTCTATGCTTCAGACTCCCCATCTGTAAAATGGGGCTAATATTACTACTTACCTTCTATGGTTGTATTAAATGAGTATACATGATTTTTATATATAGTGCTTAGGAGAATGCTTACTAAATATGAGTGCCCAATAATTGCTATTATTTTTCCTACCTCATCTCCCTCCCTCTCAATCCCCCAGCAAGAATAATCAATAGCATTTTAACTCTCTAGGTCAGGGATTGGCAAATTAACAGCCCGTGGGCCAACTCTAGCTTACTACCAGTTTTTATACAGCCCATGAGCTAAGAATGTTTTTTTACATTTTTAAATGGCTGGGGAAAATCCAAAGAAGAAAAATATGTTCTGACACATGAAAATGAACACAGATGTGCTCACTTGTTTACGCGTGGTTTGTACAGTCATGCGTTGCTTAGTGATGGGTATACTTTCTGAGAAACGCATCATAAGGCAATTTCGTCCTTGTGCAAATACCATAGAGTGTACTTACACCAACCTAGATGGTATAGCCTACTGCACACCTGGGCTATATAGTATAACCTATGACTCCTAACAACCTGCACAGGATGTTACTGTACTGAATACTGCAGGCAATTGTAACACAAGAATGAGTATTTGTGTATCTAAACATAGAAAAGGTACAGCAAAAATAAAGTAAAATACAGTAAAAATGGTAGACCTGTATAGGGCACTTATCATGAATGGAGACAGCAGGGCTGAAATTGAGTGGTGTGTGAATGTGAAGGTCTAGGACATTGTTATATACTCCTGTAGACTTTATGAACACTCTACACTTAAGCTACACTAAATGTATTTAAATTTTTTTATTCAATAACAAATTAACCTTTGCTCACTGTAACTTACTTTATAAACTTTTTAATATTTTTAAACTTTTTGACTCTTCTGTAATAACAGCTTAAAACACGTGCACATTGTGCAGCTGTACAAAAATATTTTCTTTCCTTATATCCTTATTCTCTAAGCTTTTTCTATGTTTAATTTTTTTTAGTTTTTAAACTTTTTTGCTAAAAACTAAGTCAGAAACAAATACATTAACCTAGGCCTACACAGGGTTAGGATCATGAAGACATCACTGGGTGATGGGAATTTTTCAGTCCCATTATAATCTTATGGGATCACTGTTGTATATGTGGTCCACCATTAACCAACATGCTGTTATGCAGTGCATAGCCTGTAACTGCTTTTATGCTACATCAGCACAGTTTAGTAGTTGTAAAAGAGGACACAGGGCCGGGCGAGGTGGCTCACACCTGAAATCCCAGCACTTTGGGAGGCCGAGGCAGGTAGATCACAAGGTCAGGAGTTCGAGCCCAACCTGGCCAACATGGTGAAACCCCATCTCTACTAAAAATACAAAAATTAGCCAGGCGTGGTGGGGGGCATCTGTAATCCCAGCTACTCAGGAGGCTGAGGCAGGAGAATCACTTGAACCCCGGAGGCGGAGGTTGCAGTGAGCCGAGATCATGCCATTGCATTCCAGCCTGGGTGACAGAGCGAGACTCCGTCTCAAAAAAAAAAAAAGAGGACACAGGGCCCACAAAGTCTAAAATATTTACTCTCTGGCCCTTCACAGAGTTTGCTGACCTCTGTCCTGGATATGAATGACTCCTCTCCTAAGTCTGCCCCAGCTGGCCTTGTATCCCAAGGTCTTGCATTCTCACTGCTAGGACCCTAGTAGGTGACCAGAGGAAATTACCTACAAAGAGCGGTTTATTTTTTCTGTAACTTCTTCTTTAATATAAGGGCTACCAAGGGTGGGGCGATCATGAAATGAATCCAGTGATATACTATTGCACTTAATGAAACAAAAAGAAAAAGAGAAAGAAAAAATAAAGGAAGGACAGAAAGATGTCACCAGAGTGGAAAAGAGGAAATAGGAATTTTTAAGTGTAACTTCTAAGAAAGATAGTGATAGAATATTCTAAGTTTGGATATTCTAAGAATGCATGCTTTAATTCTGGTAATTTTTAAAAAGAACAGCACAGTTAGCATTACTATTTATAAAGAAGACATAAGGATGTGTATTCATAAATAGATAAAATTAACTAGTGCTATTCTGATGTGAGAATGAATAGTTATCTAAATTTAACATCTTCTTCCACTTTACACAGGAAGATTTGTTCAGTTCTTGTGGAATAAACATCTAAGGTCCTAAACATTAAGCGATTCTTAAGTAAACTGGCGTTTAAGACAAATGCATATGTAATCAATGATGTTCTGATACTAGCAAGAATCAACTATGTGCTATAACAAAGTCTACCATCCAGCCACACACCTCAGCAGCCCTCCTTACCTCCCTGCAGATCAATGCTAAGGCTTTCTTCCGTGCAAAGGCTGAAGATCCATTTGGTTGATGGAAAACAGTCCTGCCACTGAAATTGTTTCAATCATCACCAGACCATTCATTTTATATCCTGCCTGTCCACTGGCAAAACATGGTTTCTTGTGCTTTATATCTTTTAAAGCAAGGCTTCTTGGAAACACTTTAAATTCACATAGCAGGCCAGGTGCAGTGGCTCATGCCTGTAATTCTAGCACTTTGGGAGGCCAAGGGAGGATCACTTGAGCTCAGGAGTTTGAGACCAGACTGAGCAACATAGGGAGACCCTGTCTCTACAAAAAATTAAAAATAAAAAAAATTAGCCTGGTGTGGTGGTGCTAGCCTGTGGTCCCAGCTACTAGGGAGGCGCAGGTGGGAGGATCACTTGAGCCCAGCAATTCGAGGCTGCAGTGAGCTATGATTGCATCACTGTACTCCAGCCTGGGCAATAGAGCAAGACTCTGTCTCAAAATAAATAAATAATAATAATTAATTAATTCACATAGTACTTTCACAGTTATTCTATCATATTGCCTTCACAGCAACCCAAGGGGAAAAAGTGAAGCTCAGAGAATTGCCCAACTAATAAGTAGTGAGGCCAAGACGTGAACTCACATCTTCTGGCCTCAAGTCCAGGGCACCTTCCTGAATAATTATAGTGGTTAACAGCACAGGCTTGACAGACAGAGCGGGCTTTGACTCTGACTGTGAACCTGGGAAAGTTACTCACTTTCTGACCTCGTGTACAAAGTGGAAAACATAATAGAAACGACCACACTGGTTATAGTGAAGTGAAAATGCAATATGTGTGCAAATGCCCCTTCAGTGTTGGCTACAATTTGCAGTAAGAAAAGGATGAAATGATATGGATATCAAGGGAGGGACTGATACAAGAGCATTTCCAAAGGACACTTAGGCCTGACCAATGAACTTATCATTCTAGGTGGATGAAGACGAGCTAGAGGAGATGAAGGGCAGGAGCCTGGGAGAATGGTGCAGCCAGTGGGCACCGAACGAGGCAGGACAAGGGGAGATGCCCAAAGTGCAGGGAATGATGGGGGCTAAGGGCCAGAGCTCAGAGGGCAGCCATTTTTCACCACAGAGACTGTGTCATCATGAGAGTGGTAGGCACTGACGTGACTCCCTGAGCCAGCAGAGGAGGGGACACTGAGGGAGAAGCGCCCAGGGCTGAGGAGTGGACTTTGAGATCATCCCCCACTTGGAGTGCAGCAGGAGGCAGATAGGCATGTAATGACGATGTAGGCTGGGATGAGCAAGGAGCAGAATGTATGCCTCAGAAACAAGCTGGGGACTTAAAGGAGGGGAGGCTAGCAGCCTTCACTTAGGCTCAGAGGTCAATGAGAACGAAGTCTCTGAGCTTGGCAGAATAAAGGCAATAATACTTCCCAATGAACCATGAAAATTGTTCCATTAACATCTATCATTACTGCTGTGGCATAAAGTGAGGAGCCTAAAAGAGGCTGCTCACTGTGCAGGAGACAAGGAAACCTCTCTCTAACTAAAGTACAGATTCATGCAATGCCAGAGGCCGAGGCTGAGTTTAATGGGCACAAAATGTTGCTAGTGATTAATGAGCTCACAGTTTGTGCTGGGCCTTGAAGGTTGAACAGGCTTCTGATGATAAACAAGGAGGAGAAAACACTCCAGCTAAACGGGACCCACATAAGTAGAGGCCGGGAGGTGTGGAGCACCACAAGTCCCAGAGACAGAGGAGAGTGGCCAAAATAAGGCATGAGGGGCCAGCAAAGGTAAGTAAAACTAGACAAGCAGATGGAGGCGAGATTTGGGAAGACGACACATATTCATACCATACCAAGGAGTTCTTTGTAGGACTGTCATCAACAGTTTTTGAAAATAGGTGAGACATGATTAAATCTGTGCTTTAGAAAGAATACCAGATGGAGTGCAGAAGCCTCAGGAGGCAGCAGGGCTGGTCAGGAGACTTCTGTAGCAGCTCAGGCCAGAGACAGCAGAGGCCTGAACAGGGTAGTGATCTGAGGAAGAGCAGGGTGGGGAAGGGCGGTCCCCCAGAGAGACAGGGCTTGGCAAGCAGTGCAGGAAGGCACACTGAGAGGCTGGCAGCTGGGTGATTGGGAGCAGGTGGCATCATCCACAGACTTAAAAAGGTGAAAGTCAGGTGTGGTGGCTCATGGCTATAATCTGAGCACTTTCAGAGGCTGAGGCAAGAGGATCCCTTGAGCCCAGGAGTTCAAGACCAGCCTGGGAAACATAGGGAGACCCTATCTCTATTAAGGAAAAAAAAAATTGAAAAAAAAAAAGAAAAGAAAAGAAAGTCAGCTGGGTGCAGTGGCTCACGCCTGCAATCCTAGCACTTTGGGAGGCCAAGGCAGGCAGATCACCTGAGGTCAGGAGTTCAAGACCAGCCTGGCCAACATGGTGAAACCCTGTCTCTACTAAAAATACAAAAATTAACCAGATGTGGTAGCACACGCCTGTAATCCCAGCTACTCTGGAGCCTGAGGCAGGAGAATTGCTTGAACCCGGGGGGGCAGCAGCTGCAGTGAGCTGAAATCGTGCCACTTCACTCCGGTCTGGGTGAAAGAGCAAAAATCCATCTCAAAAAAAGAAAAAAAAAACAAAAAAACAAGTCAGGAGGCAGCCTCAAGTAGGTGCAGATGAGAGTGTTCTAGATACAAGGAGGGAGAGAGGGATCAAAGGTGACCAGTTCCTAGCATGGGTACCTAGATGGCTGCTGAGGCCATCATCCAAAACAGAAGGAGATGCACACTGGCTATGAGAAGTGTTTGATTTTATTGATTTAGAGGCAGGGTCTTGCTCTGTCGCCCAGGCTGGAATGCAGTGGTGCAATCACGGTTCACTGCAATCTTGACGCCCTGGGCTCAAGCGATCTTCCCGCCTCAGCCTCCCAAGTAGCCAGAACCACAAACGTGTGCCACCATGCCCGGTAAATTTTGTATTTTTTTTTTCATAGATGGGGTTTCACCATGTTGCCCAGGCTGGTCTCGAACTCCTGAGTTCAAGTGATCCATCTGCCTCAGCCTCCCAAAGTGCTAGTATTGCAGGTGTGAGCCACCATGCCCAGTCATGTTTGATTTTAGATGCAGTAGGGTAAGGTTCCTGAGTTGAAGTTTCAAAATCAACTTTATCAAGGTATAATTAATATATTGTAAACTACACTCATTTGAAGTATATAATTTAATTCTGACAAATGTATACACCTGTGCAGGGCCAGGTTCATGGGCTGCTTGACCCCAGTGGTCACACAGAGTCCTACTCTTTTTTTTTTTTGAGAAGGACTCTTGCTCTGTCCCCCAGGCTGGAGTGCAGTGGTGCAATCTCGGCTCACTGCAACCTCCGCCTCCCGAGTTCAAGCAATTCTTCTGCCTCAGCCTCCCAAGTAGCTGGGATTACAGGCACCCACCACCATGCCTGGCTAATTTTTGTACTTTTTAGTAGAGATGGGATTTCACTGTGTTGGTCAGGCTGGTCTTGAACTCTTGACTGCAGGTAATCCACCCACCTCGGCCTCTCAAAGTGCTGGGATCACAGGCACGAGTCACTGCGCCTGGCTGAGTCCTACTCTTAGAAGGGCCACAGGCTTGGGATTTAGTGCTCTGAGTTTCACAGTGTGAAAATTTCTTAGTAATTTTACCTTTGAATTTGTGTTTTGTCAATGAAATCTGACGGGAAAATGGAGCATGTTGGGGGAAGGGGGTTGGTGCCTTAGCTCCTGCTGAGTCTCACCTCTTGTCACCCCCCACTACCCCAATCCCCAACTTCACCCTACCCAACCCCCATCCCCATCTAGGGCAGGGCATGGCAGTACCCCAGTACATTCAGAGTGAGACATGCAAGTGTCCTGTCCACCACAGTCATGACACCAAGCACATCCTGGCACAGAGGGTGCAATCCCTCGAGGGTCACCCATCTGCTATGGGAAGATAGCTAGGAAGGGGAGTGTTCCCGTACCCAAGGAAACACATTAAACAGTAAATAAAAACAGCATAACCGGTTGATAGAGACCACAGAGAAAAGGAAAGCTTTCTAATTTAGTACCTTTAGTGGCACTTTTCCCTGCTTCTTCCTGTTTTCATTTTGCACTGAGCCATGCAAATGATGCAGCCAGCCCTGCACCTGTGTAACTACTGCCACAATCAGGATAGAGAGTATTTCCATCGCTCAGGAATTTTCCTCTTAGCCCACTGCAGAGTCAATCCTCCCCTACCCATGGCACACCTCAACCACTGATCTACTTTCAAGACAGCTGAGTTTTAAAACTTGTAGCAGAAGGCTGGTGCAGTGGCTCACACCTGTAATCCCAGTGGGAGGCCGAGGCAGGTGGATCACCTGAGGTCAGGGGTTCGAGACCAGCCTGGCCCGTCTCTACTAAAAATACAAAAATTAGCCGGGTGTGAGAGCACATGCCTTGTAATCCCAGCTACTTGGGAGGCTGAGGCAGGAGAATTGCTTGAACCCAGGGGGCGGAGGTTGCAGTGAGCAGAGATCATGCCATTGCACTCCAGCCTGGGAGACAGAGCAAGACTCCATCTCAAAAAAAAAAAAAAAAAAAAAGAAAGAAAGAAAGAAAAGAAAACCTTGTAGCAGCGCTCTGGATCTCTGATCTGGAGCTCAGGAAAAGCAGGGCTGAAACAGATTTGGGAGTGATCCCATAGGGGTAACCTTGGGAGACCTGAGATAACCCAGAGAAGTGTAAGCAGCTGGGGTGGGCCGGCCCCATCCAGGGATGAAGACAGGGGCAAGCAGAGAAGAAAGTGCAGGTGGAGGGCAGGAGAATTTGCAATATCCAGGGCATATGGACTCATAAGAAAAACTCACAGACATATTAAAAGTAGTTGGAAGTTGGGTTCGCTCTGTTAATGAAAGATTAGGGAAAGCATATGTAAGAGAACCTAGAACATAAACAGTCCTCTTTGGAAGCCAGTTCGTCTTTCAAGAGAAAGCAAACAAAACACCTCATCCTTGCAGAGCCTTCCAGGACCCTACTCCTGCTTCTTGGTCTAGCCTCCTCCTCCTGTCCCTAATTTTGGCATAATTGACTGCTCCTTGTCATCCAGATCTGTTTTAACGTCACCTCCTCAGAGAGGCCTTCCCCAGTCACCAATCTAAAAGAGCACCCAGTGGTCACATCAATTTAATGCAATAGGCCATACTGTCTCTATCACTTTTAATGTCTGCCAGGCCCTCCATTTCAGCTACGACCACCTCCCCCAAATCACCCCTTAAAAGAACAAGGACTTTGCCTCATTCAGAGCTCAATTTCCAGGGCCTGGAAGACTGTCAGGCACGTGGCAGATGCTCAATAACTGTTGAATAAAAAGGAATGATAGGCCGGGCGCGGTGGCTCACGTCTGTAATCCCAGCACTTTGGGAGACTGAGGCAGGCGGATCACCTGAGGTCAGGAGTTGGAGACCAGCGTGACCAACATGGCGAAACCCCGTCTCTACTAAAAATACAAAAATTAGCCGGGCATAGTGGTACGCATCTGTAATCCCAGCTACTCAAGAGGCTGAGGCAGGAGAATGGCTTAAACTTGGGAGGCGGAGGTTGCAGTGAACCGAGATGGCGCCACTGCACTCCAACCTGGGCGACCGAGAGAGACTCTGTCTCAAAAAAAAAAAAAGTAATGACAAGTCATAAAAAAGAATGAGTCGTACCATCCAAAGTGTAGCCTTCCCCTGCGGGGAGGGAGGCTGGAACTGGCAAGGTTGGAGGCAAAACTGTGCCTACTGTACCTTTCTCGCCCAATCCTACTTGCACGTGAACTCCCTCCCCACCCCTTTAGTCTCTCGGGCCCTTACTCTCTTTACCTGGCTCTTTTGCAAACATTTCCCATGATATTCTCCCTTCACCGTCACAGTCCTTATGCTCGTTTCCCAAAAGAGCTTCTCCGATGATCTCTCCCAGGTCGGCCGAGTGAGCGGGCCTAGCCTGCGCACTCACCCCAGCGCCACCCCAGTGGGAGCGCCGCCCGCGCCCGCCGCTCTGGCAGCCCAAACCCAGATGCTACAGCGCCGAACTGGGGTTCCGGGCGCTGGAGGCCGTGGTCGGCCTCGTGCTAGGTGAAGGCCCATCCCGCCCGCGCGGGCCGGGAACCCGGCTCCGCTCACCCTCCGATCGCTGCCGCGTTGCCTGGCAACGGTAACCACGGCGAGGCCCTGCCCCACGCCCGGCGATTGTGCGCGCGGCCCCGCCCCCGAGGCGCACGCCGGCCCAGCGCCCACAGCTGCCGCGGCCTAGGTGCCGCGTGGGGCAAGCAGGTGCCTCGCGTCCAGGCGGCTCCGCGGCTGTCTGCCTCCTGAGCCGGCCGCGCTCCTCCGAGCGAGGCGCGGCGGAGAGGCGTAGTGAGGCTGGGCCCGCGGCGGTTCCCTGAGGAGGGCCGAGAAGGGGCCGGGGGTGCTAGGGGAACGGGCGCTGGGGGCAGCGGCCCCGGTGGATGCTAAGGGCTTCGGGATCGGGAGTCCACCACGCCTGCCTGCTCGGCTGAGAATCGCCATGGTAATCCCCGTCTCCCTAAAGTACCGGGGGCCCGGGCGCGCGCCGTAGAGCCCCAGGCTGTCCTGGAGAGGCGCGGGCGCCGAGGTCACCGCCTCTCCCTGGGGTCGACCTCAACGCGTGGCGAAAAGATGGAGGGACAAGGGGTGCCCGGAGGTCCGCGCCTGCTGGGGGCGCAGCAGCCGCGGAGTCGGGCGAGCCCTCTTTCCGGGTTTTAGGTCGTGGTCTTGTTGAGCAGCCCTCACACCCAGACGGTTGATGTGGGAAATAAAGGGAGGGCGGTACCGTGGTGTGGCATCTCAGGGCGCCAGGCCATGCCCACAGTGACGGGTGCGAGCTCTTAGCTGCCGTCGCCACACTGGGTGCCCGCGCGGGATTCTCCGCTGCTCTGCAGACTCAGGAAGCAGAGAGTGAACCCTGGTACCACCACCTTGCTGTCAACAGCATTCCTGTTCTCAGCCCTCATCCAGTCACTTGCGACCTCCTTCCCACCCTCGCTGCTCTTTCCAGAAGGGCTGTGACCTTCCAGCCCCTGCCCCAAGTCCTCAGGGAGGCATCATTGTCTGCTAAACTAAGTACTGCACGCTTGAGCTGGGCGCACAGAGCCCTTGCTGAAGAGGCCTCAACCTTGAGCTTTCTCTGCCATATCTTCTCTGCTAAACAACAACAAACAAAACAAACAAAAACCCCGCATCCCACACTAAACCCGAATTCTTCTGGAAGCCCCTTGCGCCTTCCCTGTCTTGATCCGTTTTCTTTGAGACTTGGATCAGAAGGACCGTGTCTCCATTGCTCCTTCAGTGCCCGCAGCCCTTTGCACCTCACCTCTGGTGCTTTGCCTGTTTTTCCTTGGAAAGCCTTATTCCCCATTAGACTCTAGTGTAGAAATCATTAAGTTTCTGTGTTCTTTCCAGTTTGTTTCCTGTAAAAGGATTAAGTAAAAATTTCTTGGTTTGAGAGTCATTCCACGGTTGCTATTGCCTTTTTTTTTTTTTTTTTTGACAGGGTCTTACTTTGTCACACAGGCTGGAGTACAGTGGTGTGATCACAGCTCACTGCAGCCTCGATCTCTGAGGCTCAAGTGATCCTCCCGCCTCAGCCTCCCAAGTAGCTGGGACCATAGGCAGGCACCACCATGCCTGGCTAACTTCTGTATTTTTAGTAGTGACAGGGTTTCGCCACGTTGCCCAGGCTGGTCTCAAACGCCTGGGCTCAAGGGATCCGTCTGCCTTGGCCTCTCAAAATGCTGGGATTACAGGCGTGAGCCACTGTGCCCAGCCAACTGCCATTTCTTTCAGGGCCCAGGGAACTGAGGCAGAATGCTGTACATAGCCACTGAAGCAAATGCCAGTTAATTCATGCTCTTTGAATGAAGATCAAACACATTAGTGCACAGAGCCTGCAAGCCAGAGCGGAACCTTGCCTAACTTTCCTGCCTCAGCTGCTCTCACTGGCCCCCTTGGTTGCCTGTGGGCTGGCCATGTTGGCCTTTTTTGGGTTTCCGTCTCTTTGTGCACCTTCTCTCCGGCCTCAGAGACTTTGCATAGGCTGTTGGTCTTGGAATTCCCTACGCTCAGCCCACAGGCCACTCTTAGGGAACCCTTGCTTTGATGGCCCAGAGTAGGTCAGCCCTTGCCCATCTTGTGCTATTATAATTCCATGTGTTACAGGCATTATAGGGCCTTTCTTTATTAATTTCTTTGTTTTTATTTTTTTAGAGATAGGGTTTTGCTTTGTTGCCCAGGCTGGAGTGCGATGGCATCATACGTAGCTCACTTTGGCCTTGAGTTCCTGGGCTCAAGGGGTCCTCCCACCTCAGCCTCCTGAGTACTGGGGACTACAGGTGTGTGCCACCGATCCCAGCTAATTTTTTAAATTTTTGTAGAGACAGGATTTCGCCATCTTTCCCAGGCTGGTCTCAAACTGGGTGCGAGTGATCTGCCCGCCTCAGCCTCCCAGAGTGCCGGGATTACAGGTGTGAACCACCACGCCTGGCCGATAGGGCCCTTTCTTCACAGCATGAGTCGTGAGTAAATGCGTTTGTGATTAGGTGACTAGTGTCTTTCTCAGACCTCACTGGACTGTAAGCATCATGAGATCTCCTTTGCTCCCCATCTAATACAGGGCCTGGTACACAGTAGATTTTTGTTAAATACTTGTTGAATGAATGAAGGAGGCATCTTAAAATTCAGAAAAGCAGAAATCCACATTTGCTTTCTAAATTCTGTTCTTGCATTGCATCTCAGTTGTGATGTATTCATTCACTCAGCACATATTTATGCATCCTTGCAGTGTGGCAGATATTGGTGTAGGCTGGGGAATTCAGTGGTAAATTTATAGACAGAATCTCTGGTGAGGGAAACAAACAATAAACATAAGCAACAATTACTATTAACTAGTGAAAAGTGCTGCGGGGAAGGAGATGGACAGTGACTCTACTGGGGTTGCTGGGAGACTGTTAAAGACAGACCACTGTACCTCCCCCTGTCCCTAGCCTGGGACAGTCTCAGTTTATGTTTGTTTATATTTGTTGAAGTATCTGGATTTGGGCAATAAATTATATGGTCACTCCAGTTACAAACAGAGTATAGACATGGTGTCAGGGAGGTTTTTCTTTTTCTCTCTCTCTCTTTTTTTTTTTTTTTTTGAGACAGAGTTTCGCTGTTGTCGCCCAGGCTGGAGTGCAATGGCGCGATCTCGGTTCACTGCAACCTCCACCTCCCAGGTTCAAGCAATTCTCCTGCCTCAGCCTCCTGAGTATCTGGGATTACAGGCACCCGCTACCATGCCTGTGGCTAGTTTTTTTTTTTTTTTTTTGTATTTTTAGTAGAGATGGGGTTTTACCATGTTATCCAGGCTGGTCTTGAACTCCTGACCTCAGGTGATCCACCCGCCTCGGCCTCCCAAAGTGCTGAGCCACTGTGAGCCACCATGCCCAGCCTGTCAAGGAGGTTTTTCTAAAGAGGTGATATTTGAGCAGAGGCTAGCGTAAAGAGAAGCAACGAATTCTGCCCCTTCAATTAGAAGGTCTGTAGGAAGACCAAGCGTTGCGCAGGGAGAAGCTTGGAGTGTTGGGAACTAGAAGAAAGTTCAACAGCCAAGAGCCAAGAGCCACAAAGTTGTATTGAACCAACCCAAGGAATGGATGGGCCCAGAAACAAAACCTTTATTACTCCCATGTAATAATTTCTTAACAGATTTATTGAGGTGGAATGTTTAAAATGCATGCTTTGGGCATGGTAGCTCATGCCTGTAAACCCAGCGTTTTGGGAGGCTGAGGCGAGAGGATAGCTTGAGCTCAGGAGTTCGAGTTGGGCAACATAATGAGACCTTTATCTCTACAAAAAGTAGAAAAAATTAGTTGGACATCGTGCTGCAAATCTGTAGTCCCAGTTACTCAGGAGGCTGAGGTGGGAGGATTGCTTGAGCCTGGGAGATTGAGACTACAGTGAGCCATGATCGCGCCACTGTACTCCAGCCTGGGCAATAGAGTGAGACCTGTTTCAAAAAATAAATAAATAAAAATAAAATGCACATTTTGATAAGTTTGGCAAATGTGTGCATTCATTAAGCCATCACCACAATCAAGATTGTAAACACAGCCATCACCCGTTTTTTTTTTGTGATTCACCTTTCTCTCTTGCCCCTCTCTGTACCCCTATGCCCTCCCAACCCTCCCAGGCAATGGCTGGTCTGCCCTCTCTCTAGATTAGTTTATCATTTCTAAGATTTTATATATATGCAGTCATACATTATGTTTTTTTTTTAATTTTACTGACTTTTTTTACTTGATTATTTGGAAATTCATCCATGTTGTATCGTTTATCAGTTAATTATTCCTTTTTAGTGCTGAGTAGTGTTCCATTGTATGGTTATACCATGGTCTGTCCATTTGCCTGCTGATGGGCTTTTAGGTTTTCTTTCTTTCTTTCTTTTATCTTTCTTTTTTTTTTTTTTTTGACAGGGTCTCATTTTGTCACCCAGGCTGGAATGCAGTGACATGATCATGGTTCACCACAGCCTTGACTTCCCTGGGCTCAGATGATCCTCCCACCTTAACTGGGACTACAGATGCATACCACCACCACACCTGACTAATATTTTTGTTGTTGTTTGTTTGTTTGAAATGGAGTCTCGCTCTGTCGCCCAGGCTGGAGAGCAGTGGCGCGATCTCAGCTCACTGCAAGCTCCGCCTCCCGGGTTCACGCCATTCTCTGCCTCAGCCTCCCGAGTAGCTGGGACTACAGGCGCCCGCCACCACGCCCAGCTAATTTTTTGTATTTTTAGTAGAGACTGGGTTTCACCGTGTTAGCCAGGATGGTCTCAATCTCCTGACCTCGTGATCTGCCCACCTCGGCCTCCCGAAGTGCTGGGATTACAGGCGTGAGCCACTGCGCCCGGCCAATTTTTTTTTTTTAATATAGATACGGGGTCCCATTTTGTTGCCAGGGCTGATCTTGAACTCCTGGGCTCAAGCGATCTTCCTACCTTGGCCTCCCAAAGTGCTGAGATGACAGGCATGAGCCACTGCACCCGGCCTGTTGCCAGTTTTTAGCTATTACAAATAAAGCTACTATGAACATTCATGTAAAAGTCTTTGAATGAACATATGCTTTCATTTCCACCTTAGGAGTGGAATGGACTGGGTCACATGGTAGACATGCGTTTAACTTTTTAAAGAGACTGCAAACTGTTTTTCAAAGTGGTTCTGTCATTTTAGATTTCCATCAGCAGTGTATGAGAGTTTCAGTTTCTTTACATCTTCACCAATACTTGGTAGGATCAGTCTTTTTGACTTGAGCCATTCCAAAATGTATGTGGTGGTATCTCCTGGTTTTCATTGCATTTCACTAATGACTTAATGTTGAGTATCTTTTCATGTGCTTATTTGCCATCTGTATATCTTTTTTGGGGAAGGGTCTATTCAACCTTTGAACATGTTTTATTGAGTGGTTTTCTTACTATTCCGTTTGGAGAGTTCTTTGTTCTCCATATAGGCCTTTATGAGACACATGATTTGCAGATACTTCCCCCAGTCTGAGGCTTGTCTTTTCATTCTCTTAGTAGTATCTTTTGAAGAGCAGAAGTTTTAAATGTTGATGGTGAGTTTATCAAGTTGTTTTCATGAGTTGTGCTTTTAATGTCATATCCAAGAAATATTTGCCTAATAATCCAAGGTAACAAAAGTCTTCTCTATTTTCTTGTAGAAGTATTATAGTTCTTGGTTTTATATTTAGTTCTATTATCTATTTTGAGTTAATTTTTATATATGGTGAGACTACGGGTTGAGGTTCATTTTTTTGTAAATGGATATTCATTATTCCAGCACCATATGTTGAACAAGATTATCTTTGCTTCACCAATACCTTTGTTGAAAATTAGTTGATCAAATACGTGTGGATCTATTTCTGGACTCTATTCTGTCCCATTGTTCTAGTTGCCTATCTTGACACCACTATCACACCATCTTGTTACGGTAGCTTTATAATAATTCTTGAAATAAGGTAGTATTAGTCCACCAATTTTGTTCTTTTCTTTTTCTTTCTTTTTTGAGATAGGATCTTGCTCTGTTACCCAGGCTGGAGTGCAGTGGTGCAACCTCAGCTCACTGCAACCTCTGCCTTCCGGGTTCAAGCGATTCTCCTGCCTCGGCCTCCCGAGTAGCTGGAATTACAGGTGCCTGCCACCACACTCGCTAATTTTTGTATTTTTTGGTAGAGACCGGGTTTCACTGTAGTGGCCGGGCTGGTCTCAAACTCCTGACCTCAGGTGATCCACCTGCCTCAGTCTCCCAGAGTGTGAGGATTACAGGCGTGAGCCATTGCACACAGCCAGTTCTTTTTTCCTAAGTCCTTTGCTTTTCCATGTGAATTTTGGAATCTTCTACAAAAAGATGAGAACTTTGAAAACAATGTCAAACCTTTATCTCACATCCTTTGTGTTTCCATATGAATTTTAGAATCAGTTTGCCAATTTTTTACAATAAGATGAGAACTTCAAATAAAAATGTCAAACTTTTATGTGAATTTTAGGTCTCAAACCATTTTAAAGATTAAAACACATACATTAAGTCAAGTGTGGTTGGCATGCAAAAAAGTACAAGGTCATAAAGAAATCAAGACCCAGGCCAGGCGCGGTGACTCACGCCTGTAATCCCAGCACTTTGGGAGGCCAAGGCGGGCAGATCACGAGGTCAGGAGTTGAAGACCAGCCTGGCCAACATGGCGAAACCCCGTCTCTACTAAAAATACAAAAATTAGCCAGGCGTGGTGGCAGGTGCCTGTAATGCCAGCTATTCGGGAGGCTGAGGCAGGATAATCGCTTGAACCCGGGAGGCAGAGGTTGCAGTGAGCCAAGATCATGCCACTGCACTCCAGCCTGGGCAACAAGAGCAAGACTCTGTCTCAAAAAATAAAAAAGAAAGAAAGAAAATCAAGACCCAAAGTCTTTAAGAGTTTCTGGTAAAATGTACATCCCGTACCTCATGGGGTTGTTTTACCAGGAAAATGCAGTTACATAGGATTTTCATGTGAATTCTCTCAGAGAAGCCAAGCCACTGCATTGCAAGATACGTCTCATCTTCATTCCCGGGTTTTGTATCTAGGAATGTACCCTATTTCACCTAGCAAAAATGTATTTTAGCAGTTTTTTTTTTTTTAGACGGAGTCTCACTCTGTCCCCAGGCTGGCAGTGGTGCAATGTCGACTCACTGCAACCTCTGCCTTCCGGGTTCAAGAGATTTTCCTGCCTCAGCCTCCTAAGTAGCTGGAATTACAGGTGTGCGCCACCACGCCTGGTTAATTTTTGTATTTTTAGTAGAGATGGGGTTTCACCATGTTAGCCAGGCTGATCTCGAACTCCTGACCTCGTGATCTGCCCGCCTCAGCCTCCCAAAGTGCTGGGATTACAGGCATGAGCCACCACGCCAGCCTATTTTAGTAGTTTTAACACATGAACTATGTTCCTCTTTGTTTAGCTTGGGACATTTTTTGACTGCAATGCTGTGAATAGGACACCTATTTTGTATAAATGGTTACCCCTTGCAGGTGTCCTTGAACATTTATACCTTACTCTCCTCTCCCTTGCCTACAAGAGACACTTTTTAATAATATACTTCCATCTGTTATTTTCTGTATGTGTGGGTCAGAGGACATAGAGAAGTTCAACTCAGTTTTGTGCAGCTCTAGCAAATATAAATGTAAAACCAAAAACTATAACCCTTCTAGAAGAAAATATAGAAGATGTTTGTTACTTGGGTTAGGCAAAGATTTCTTGGGTATGACAAAAGCACAATCCATGAAAAACAGGTTGACAAGCTCAAAGTGTAATAGTTTATTTCAAGATTAGGATGGTATCCATTCATTTTCCCAGAGAACACTGACCTTATGGGTTAGTCATGGAAAGAGAATAGTCACCGAGCCTGGTGGACACTGGTTTCTGCATGCTGGATAGCCTAACTGAGCCCCTACATTTCCATTTTGAAGGCAGGAATAATACACAGAAATACAGCTCTGAGTGTTGGTGGTGTTAAAGATGATGGCACAGGCCGGGCACAGTGGCTCAAGCTTGTAATCCCAGCACTTTGGGAGGCCAAGATGGGAGGCTCGTTTGAGCCCAGGAGTTCAAGACCAGCCTAGGCAACATAGCGAGACTGTCTCTACCAAAAATAAAAAAATTAGCCAGAAATGATGGCTCATGCCTGTGGTCCCAGCTACTTGGGCGGCTGAGGTGGGAGGATCACTTGAGCCTGGAAGGTCAGGGTTACAGTAAGCTGAGTTTGTGCTGCTGCACTCCAGCCTGGGTGACACAGCAAGACCCTGTCTCCAAAAAAAAGGAAGGTGATGACAGTCATCATTTATTATTTGTCTCACGTCACACATGGTGCTAAGTGTCTTTTTTTGGGGGGGTGGAGGGGAGGCAGAGTCTTGCTCTATCCCCCAGGCTGGAATGCAGTGGTGTGATCTCAGCTCACTGCAACCTCCGGCTCCTGGGTTCAGGCGATTCTCCTACCTCAGCCTCCTGAGCAGCTGGGTTTACAGACGCTTGCCACCATGCCCAGCTAGTTTTTGTATTTTTAGTGGAGATGGGGTTTCACCTTATTGGCCAGGCTGGTCTCAAACTTCCTGACCTCAGGTAATCCACCTGCCTCGGCCTCCCAAAGTGCTGGGATTACAGGCGTGAGCCACTGCGCCTGGCCTGTGCTAATATCTTATATTTGTGTCTCACTTAAACCTCATGACTGCTTAATGAGGTAGAGACTACTTGTAAAACAAGTGCCAACATATGTATTTGCATCCTGATTATCAAACTTGTTTTAAATTTAATGTGTATTAGGAAAATTTCCAAACATAAATGAAAATAAAATCATAAACTAAATCCTCATATATCCATTTCTCAGATTCAGAAATGATTAGGATTTTGCCACATTTGCTTTATCTGTTTTTTCTGGGTAGGGGGCAGTGGGGGAGCTCAGTGTTTTAAAGCAAACCTCAGGCCTTCTTTCATTTCATCCCTACAGATTTCAGTGTGCACTTCAGAAACGTGTGGACATCTTCTTCTGTGATTTGCCACCATTGTCAGACCTAATAGAATTACTAATAATTCCTTGACATGATCAGATTTCCCTGATTAACTCAAAGACATCTTTTTGCAGCTTGTTCAAATAAGAATGCAAACAAGGGCCACAGCTTGCATTAGGTTGGGTCTCTTTTAATCAGGGTGCTTAATAAACATTTGTCAAATTAGATTGCATGTGACTTTCAGAAATTATTATAATTCTGGGTCGGAATTAAGCTGCTCTCAAAAGGCAGTTCTAGTTGCATTAATCGTTTTCTTTTGCCAAAGGGGATTTGTCGTTTAGAGAAGATACGACAATGCAAAATGTTTGTTGTGGCTGCTGTTTTGACTTATTTCCTTTTAGGAATTTTTTTTCCTTGTTCAATACAGAAATACTGAAAATGATATCAAGTTTATAAAAACTAACTCGGCCTGGCATGATAGCTCACACCTGTAATCCCAGCACTTTGGGAGGCCAAGGTGGGCAGATTACTTGAGGTCAGGAGTTTGAGACAAGCCTACCCAACATGGTGAAACCCTGTCTCTACTAAATGTATAAAAATTAGCCAGGTGTGGTGGGGCACACCTTGTAATCCCAGCTACTTGGGAGGCCGAGGCAGGAGGATCACTTGAGCATGGGAGGTGGAGGTTGTAGTGAGCCAAGAGCATGTCACTGCACTCCAGCCTGGGTGATGGGAGTGAAACCCTGTCTCAAAAAAAGAGAAAAAACAAAAAAGTAACTTCCCTCCTCCCATATTTATATTTGTCTTTAAAAGCCAGCTAAAGGGAAAAAAGGAAAAGGCCAGGGCAAGTCTCGTGGGAAGAAACAGAAGAAACCAGAAGTGGACATTCTCAGCCCCGCGGCCATGCTGAACCTCTACTACATCGCCCACAACGTCGCTGACTGCCTGCATCTGCGAGGATTCCATTGGCCGGGTGCTCCCAAAGGAAAGAAAGGGAGAAGCAAGTGACAGCATTTCACAACACATCTCTGTTACAGACAACAGGACTTGGGGAAGAGAAGTCAGGATAACACAACTATTGCCAGCAACATAGACTTTACTCCAGACGACTTGAGATGCAAATTAAGTGTGCTTTTCTGTGATGGTTGATGATCGGGAAATGCACCTTACTTCCTCTGTTATGCAGGATATGGTTAGCCACTTTGGTTTCTTAGGAGTTATAGGGTGGGAAAAGCCTGAGTAATTCCTACACAGTGTGCTGAAATTAATAGAACTTTCAGAAATTATTATAATTCTGGGTCAGAATTAAACTTTGCTCTCAAAAGGCAGTTCTAGTTGCATTAATTGTTTTCTTTTGCCAAAGAGGGTTTGTCATTTAGAGAAGACACGGCAAGAAGCACTGGGTTTCCTTAGGAACATTCCTCTCTTGGGCACCATTTCCTTTTTTTTTTTAATGGAAAATAATAAATACTTTGTTGCTATAATTTTCTTCTCAGCAGTCTGACTCTGTTTGATTTGAATTAGCCACAGGCTCCACGGATGCTAAGATGGTCACGAATGCTCTGACCCTGCCAGTCTTGCAAGCAGATGGTGAGAAGTGGCTGACAGTGTGAAATGGCTGGACGCAGGGCAAAGGAGGCAAATCCGCCCATCCCTTTCTTTTTTTTTTTTTTTTAAGATGGAGTCTCACTCTGTTGCCCAGGCTGGAGTGCAGTGGCAAAATCTCAGTTCACTGCAACGTCTGCCTCCCGGGTTCAAGAGATTCTCCTGCCTCAGCCTCCCAAGTAGCTGGGATTACAGGCACACACCACCAGGCCCGGCTAATTTTTTTATTTTTAGTAGAGACGGGGTTTCACCGTGTTGGCCAGGCTGGTCTTAAACTCCTGACCTCAGGTGATCTGCCTGCCTCAGTCTCCCAAAGTGCTGGGATTACAGGCATGAGCCACTGCACCTGCCTGGGCCTCCCAAAGTGCTTTATTATAGGTGAAAGCCATCGCACCTGGCCATCCCTCTTTTTTCCCTATTATCACCTGACTCTTCTCCCTCCTTCCCTCCACACTCTATTTCTTCCCAACTTCTGCCTACTTTCTTAAAACTTGGCTGGCCCCGAGTTATAGAATTGGTGCCAGGCACTTGCCCTGGGCATTCGGCTGATATTCTAGGATCTCCCTAGCCCTGTAAGGAGACGCCTAAGAGGTGAAACTGTAGTTCTTTCTCCTCGGCCCAGAGGCCTAAATTCTCCAGATGTAAAAGCCAGCGTTTTGTAAACGCGGACACCGTCTTTGACTCCCTGAGCACTCCATCCTTGCCTCCTGCTCTGTCTTCCTGGCTCTTCCTGCCCCTCCCCAGCCCCTGCACTGTTGTCTCCATTCATGGTTCTGAGCCCAAAGCTGACACACTCTAGGCAGCACCTCCGGGGATGTTCTAGTTTGTTGAAATTATAATTATGCTGTAGGTGGCCTTGCGAGGATCGCAAGGATTCAGGAGGTTTGCTAAGGGAGGCTGCAACTCAGGACTGAGGCTTTCATACGCATCAGAGAAAAAAAGGAAGCTCCATGAATCTCTGTGCTAGAGAAGCGGGGTGCCCATGACCCACATAAGCCTGTTGGGAACAATATTGTTTACCTGCACCATCTGTGCAGTTTCCATAGAAGCCCTTGGCCAGTTGCCAGAGGAGCCCTCACTTGGGTGAATCTGAAGGGAGGTGTCCTCTGCTGTCTGTTTTCTGGCTTTGGAGACAGGGAGCACCTTCCCGCCCTGTTAGGGACTGCTGAACTCACTAACTCCAGTTCAGCAGTTCTCACACTTGAGTGTGCCTCTCGGTCACCTAGAACACTTGGCCAAGTGCAGATTGCTGGGCCCTACCCCCGCAGGAAGGATGGGGCTCAGGGATTTGTGTTTCTGGTACGCTGGCAGGTTATGCTGCTGCTGCCCAGCCACACAGGTAGACAGCTGCCGCTCCAGTTAATGCTGCCTACCCAGAAGCTAAAAGGCTTAGTGGAATCCGAACCTGTGGGATGTGTAATGTCCTTTCCTGACTCACCTGGGTTCAGGAGCTCGTATTTGAGTAGTTGGTTATTGGAAGGTTGGGGAGAAGGCACCTGCAAAGCTTCCTTTTGATCCCTGACTGCCCACACCTGCAAGGCTTCCATTGGCCGGATGCTCCCAAGGGAGAGAAAGGGAGAAGCAAGTGACAGCATTTCACAACACATCTCTGTTACAGAGAACAGGGCTTGAGGAAGAGAAGTCAGGATAACACAACTATTGCCAGCAGCATAGACTTTACTCCAGATGACTTGAAATGCTGCTCATCTGTAGCACAGATACAGGCATTTACAGGCTAACAAGGTCTGAAAGTGGTCATGCTGTTTTCTTTTGAGATGATGAAATGATGAGCCAGGACTGTGAGCGCTGGGATGGGGGAAGCACTGGTCTGACTGGCCAGGGTACCGTGACTCAAGGCTCACCCCAGTTTAGCAGACTGCCTGAGGCTGTCTCAGTATTGTGCTCATTGGAGCCCTGGGGTTCTGAGAGAAGCCATAAGAAATTTTGGGTTCAAATAGCCATGTTCTAGTGTTACCACATATACATAAAGTCATAAATATTACACACACGCTATATAAAGGTTATGATGCATTTTACTTTTTGAGAAATTATTGTTTTTTATTTTGGTGAAACATTAAAAATTTTTTCAACAAAAGCTATTTCAATACATTAATTCAGCATCTACTATGCTTGGCACAAAGACAGCAAGACAGGATCCCTACTGATATGATTTGGCTGTGTCCCCAGCCAAATCTCATAATGAATTATAGCTCCCATAATTCCCACGTGTTGTGGGAGGGTTTGGTGGGAGATAATTGAATCACAGGGGCAGTTCTCCCCATACTGTTCTCATGGTAGTGAGTAAGTCTCACAAGATCTGATGGTTTTATAAGGGGTTTCCCCTTTCACTTGGCTCTCATTCTGTTTTGTCTGCTGCTGTGGCCGTGTGAGATGTGCCTTTCACCTTCCACCGTGATTGTGAGGCCTCCCCACCCACGTGGAACTGTGAGTCTGTTAAACCTCTTTTTCTTTATAAGTTACCCAGTCTTGGATATGTCTTTATCAGCAGCATGAGAACAGACTAATACACTTACCCTCAAGGAGCTTCCAGTCTGGTCAAGAAGGCTACTACCCAGATTAACAGAGGGCAACTGAGTTTCTGTTTCAACTTTGATAACGTATATTCATGATGCAATTTATGAAGGTGATTAAGAGGAGGGTGGGATTAAGAACTCTAGAGGACATCTGGAGGATATCTGATGATAAAATATATCCTTGAACCCTGCTGTTTTTATTTCCCCTAAACTCAAATTGGCAAGAATCCTGATTCTTGCTGCTTTTAAAGATTCAAGGAGGAGCTTGTGGAAGGCACAGTGTGTTAGGTCATTTTACATTGCTACAAAGAAATACCTGAGGTTGGCCGGGTGCCGCGGCTCAAGCCTGTAATCCCAGCACTTTGGGAGGCCGAGGCGGGCAGATCACAAGGTCAGGAGATCAAGACCATCCTGGTTAACATGGTGAAACCCCGTCTCTACTAAAAATACAAAAAATTAGCAGGGCGTGGTGGTGGGCGCCTGTAATCCCAGCTACTCGGGAGGATGAGGCAGGAGAATGGCGTGAACCCGGGAGGCAGAGCTTGCAGTGAGCCAAGATTGCACCACTGCACTCCAGCCTGGGCGACAGAGCAAGACTCCGTCTCAAAAAAAAAGGAAAGAAAAGAAATACCTGGCCGGGCACGGTGGTTCACGCTTATATTCCCAGCACTTTGGGAGGCCGAGGCGGGCGGATCACGAGGTCAGGAGATCGAGACCACGGTGAAACCCCGTCTCTACTAAAAATATAAAAAAATTAGCCGGGTGTGGTGGCGGGCTCTTGTAGTCCCAGCTGCTCGGAGAGGCTGAGGCGGGAGAATGGCGTGAACCCGGGAGGCGGAGCTTGCAGTGAGCCGAGATTGCGCCACTGCACTCCAGCCTGGGTGACAGAGCGAGACTCCATCTCAAAAAAAAAAAAAAGAAAAGAAATACCTGAGGCCAAGGCAGGCAGATCACTTGAAGCCAGGAGTTTGAGACCAGCCAGGCCAACATGGTGAAACGCTGTCTCTACTAAAAATAGAAAAATTAGCTGGGCGGTTGGGCGTGGTGGCTCACGCCTGTAATCCCAGCACTTTGGGAGGCCGAGGTGGGTGGATCATGAGGTCAGGAGACCGAGATCAGCCAGGCCAACATTGTGAAACCCCATCTCTAATAAAAATACAAAAATTAGCCGGACGTGGTGGCGTGTGCCTGTAGTCCCAGCTACTCAAGAGGCTGAGGCAGCAGAATCGCTTGAATCAGGGAGGCAGAGGTTGCAATGAGCCGAGATCGCACCACCACTGCACTCCAGCCTGGGGGACAGAGTGAGACTCTGTCTCACACACACACACAAACACACACACACACACACACACACACAAATTAGTTGCACATGATGGCGCATGCCTGTAATCCCAGCTACTCAGGAGGCTGGGGCAGGAGGATTGCTTGAACCCAGGAGGCAGAGGTTGCAGTGAGCTGAGATCTCACCACTGCACTCCAGCCTGGGCAACAGAGTAAGATCTGTCTCAAAAAAAAAAAAACAAAAAAAAAACCTGAGCCTGAGTAATTGATAAAGAAAAGAGGTTTAATTGGCTCACAGTTCTGCAGGCTGTACAAGCATGACACCAGCATCTGCTGGGCTTCTGGGGAGGCCTCCAGGAGCTTTTACTTATGGCAAAAGGGTGCAGGCACATCACATGCCTAGAGCAGGAGCAAAAGAGAGAGGATTGTGGAGAGGTGCCACATATTTTTTTCTTTATTTTATTTTATTTTATATTTTTTTGAGAGGGAGTCTCGCTCTGTCGCCCAGGCTGGAGTGCAGTGGCACGATCTCGGCTCACTGCAAGCTCCGCCTGCCGGGTTCACGCCATTCTCTCCTGCCTCAGCCTCCCAAGTAGCTGGGACTATAGGCTCCCACCACCATGCTTGGCTAATTTTTTGTATTTTTAGTAGAGACAGGGTTTCACCCTGTTAGCCAGGATGGTCTCGATCTCCTGACCTCGTGATCCACCCGCCTCCGCCTCCTAAAGTGCTAGGATTACAGGCGTGAGCCACCGCGTCTGGCCAGTGCTACATACTTTTAAACAACTAGATCTGGAAAGAACTCACTGTCTCGAGAACAACACCAATCCATGCGGGCTTCATCCCCATGACCCAAAGACCTCCACCAGGCCCCAACTCCAACACTGGGGATTACAATTCCACATGAGATTTGGGCAGGGACAAATATAAGCAGTGATAGGTAGGTCCACATATAGGTCACGAGGGCTACCTGGAGGAGGCAACAGCTGAAGTGAAGGCCTTGCTGTGAAGCTATGGAAGCTTTTTATGAGGAAGGCTCTATGCAAGGGTGAGGATGGAAATGGGGCTTGATGGTTAGAAAGTGGGAGAGAAGGCCAGGTGCAGCGGCTCACACGTGTAATCCTAGCACTTTGGGAGGCCGAGGTGGGTGGATCACCTGAGGTCAGGAGTTTGAGACCAGCCTGGCCAACATGGTGAAACCCCGTCTCTACTAAAAATAAAAAAATTAGCTGGGCATAGTGGCGCACACCTGTAATCCCAGCTACTCAGGAGGCCGAGGCAGGAGAATCGCTTGTACCTGGGAGGTAGATGTTGCAGTGAGCCAAGATCGCGCCATTGCAGTCCAGCCTGGGCGACAGGGCGAGACTCTGTCTCAAAAAAAAAAAAATGGAGAGAAGGGAACGGTGACTGCAGGAATAGAAAAATTGTCCACTGAGGAGGAAGGAGGACTTGGCAGTCACATGTGGACGGGGAAGACATGTTTTAGGATGGAATTTTCCATTACAAATCCGATGATAGAATCCAAAGAGACAGTGACAAGTGTCAGCGAGGGTGGGAGAAATTGCAACCCTCATGTGTTGCTGGTGGGGATAAAAAATGGAGCTGCTGTGGAAGACAGTTTGGCAGCCACTCAGAATGTAAGTAGAGTTACCATACAGCCCAGCAATTCCACTCCCAGGTACACGCCCGGAGAACTGAACACACGGTCACACAACATCTTGTAGATAAGCCAAGTATAGCAGTGCTCGCCTGTAGTCCCAGCTACTCAGGAGGCTGAGGCCAGAAGGTATCTTGAGCCCAGGAGTTCGAGTCCAGCCTGGGTAACACAGCAAGACCCTGTCTCAAAGATACCAAAAAACAAAACAAAACTTACATACAAATATTTATTACAGCACTCTTCATAACAGCCAAAAAGTGAAAATAACCCAAATGTCCATCAACAACAGATAAAATGGGGTCTATCCATACAATGGAATATTATTTAAACATAAAAAGGAATGAAATAGTGATACGTGCTACACCGCATGAATGAACCTTGAAAACACTGTGCTAAGTGAAGCCAGATACAAAGGCCACATATTGTGTGATTCCATTTAGATGAAATACTCACACAGGCAAAGCCCTAGAGACAGAAAATGGATTAGTGAGTGCCGGGGGAAATGAGAAGTAGTGGCTGCTAATGGGTCTTTAACCTTTGGGTCCTTTTTCGTGTGGTAAAAATGTTCTGGAATTCAATAGTAGTGATGGTTGCATAACCTTGTGACTATACTAAAAACCACTAAGCTGTACATTTTAAAAGAGTGAATTTGATGGTATGTGAATCATGTCTCAAGCTGATGATAGCTAGAAAAGGTCCAACAAGACTGAGAGATAAAGAGGAGGCAAGTCCCAGATACCAGAGCAGGTGGCCCCAACAGAGACGAGGCCATGGAAGAGGGAACAGGGCCCGGTCAGACCCCTGCAGCTAGATCCTGGGACAGAGAAACTTAGGAGCTGTGGCAGGAGGAACTGCAGACCCGAGGTGTCCAACATTCCTGCCAGGGCTGAACTCATCTTAAAAGAAAAAAAAAGGCCAGGCACGGTGGCTCACACCTGTAATCCCAGCACTTTGGGAGGCCGAGGAGGGTGGATCACGAGGTCAGGAGATCGAGACCATCCTGGCTAACACGGTGAAACCCCGTCTCTACTAAAAATACAAAAAAAAAAATTAGCCAGGTGCGGTGGCGGGTGCCTGTAGTCCCAGCTACTCAGGAAGCTGAGGCAGGAGAATGGCGTGAACTCAGGAGGCGGAGCTTGCAGTGAGCCGCGATCACGCCACTGCACTCCAGCCAGTGAGACTCCGTCTCAATAAAAAAAAAAAAAAAAAAGGCCAGGCATGGTGGCTCACACCTGTAATCCCAGCACTTTGGGAGGCCGAGGCAGGTGGGTCACGAGGTCAGGAGTTCGAGACCAGCCTGGCCAACATGGTGAAACCCTGTCTTTATGAAAAATACAAAAATTAGCCAGGCGTGGTGGCGGGTGCCTGTAGTCCCAGCTACTCAGGAGGCTGAGGCAGGAGAACTGCTTGAACTCAGGAGGCAGAGGTTGCAGTGAGCTGAGATCACACTACTGCACTCCAGCCTGGGTCAGAGCAAGACTCCATCTCAGAAAAAAAAAAGAAAAAGAGTACACGGGGAACACTTGGGAAAAACAAGAGCCACAAATAAGACAATTAGAATCACCCCAAGTCCCGCCCATCTGCAGCTAAGCTCTGTCAGCCATTTGTCACATTTGGTGTATACTCAGGCTGTTTTCTATGTGCTGGTATGAGTGTGTATCTCCATGTACACGAGGGTACATATTTTTATTCTAGGGCAAGTCTGTCTGCTGCATTTTCAAGCTCTTCCTCCCTGCCAGCTCCTTCCTCATAGCCTGGAAAAGAGAGACTCTTTTCCCAACTTTTTAATGCAAGAATCTAGGGCTCACTGAAGTTAGGAGTGAGGGTGGTCCAAAGACCTGTGGACCAGTAAGAATTGCATATTCATTAAATGAGTGTTTATCAAGGCCCTGTGTGTTCCAGGCACTGGGCGACAGACGTGAAGCCAACAGACATATGGTCCTGTTCTCCTGGGGCTCCAGTCTACGGGGAGCTAAAGGTGAGTAGGTGTCAGTTGGTGCTGCTCGGTGTACCAGCACTGTCCAGGAGAATCATCTCTGATAACGGAGATGTTCTATGTTGCACTGTCCATCACAGCCTCGAACCACATGGGGCTGCTGAGCATGACATGTGGTCAGTGCGACTGAAGATCTGAATGTCTCATATGGTTTCATTGTAATTCATTCAAATTTAAGTAGCCCCATGTGGCTAATGGCTATTGTATCAGACAGCGCAGAGCTACCTGTGGAAAAGCTCTGACATAGTTGGGGACGGGGAGAGAGGCGGGAAGATGTTACTGAGGAAGCGATGTTGGAGTTGAGAGCTGGAGAGGGATTTACCACGAAGCCAGCAAAGCCATGGCCGTTTTGTATTCATGCTGTTGTGTTCTTTTTCTTAAAGTCCCCAAGCTCTAGGCCCCATAAAACCTGGCCCTGCCCCTGAACTAAGTTAGACAGGGCCAGAGCACGTGCAAAGGCACAAAGAAGGGAGCATGGCAGGGCTGAACAGAGCAGAGACCAGGGGGAAGGGGCGACGAGAACCTTGTGGAATCCCAGTGGACCCCTTCAGGCCAGCCTGGTGGCTCCAGGATCCCAGCGGGCGCCAAGGACCGCAGCAGCAGCGTGGTGACTCCTCGCTCCTGAGCTGCTGTAGTGAGAGGACAGACTCCGCGAGCCGTGGCTGCCTGCTCCTCTTGGCTCTGCACGGCTTTCTCCGCCTGTGAGTTCTGCCTTCTGTCGGTTTCAGCGTCTCCACCACCGCAGCTTGTTGTGATCCTCCGGGATCCCCTGTGACTCCTGCTCTACTTTCTGGTCTCTGTCTTTGCTTGCGTTGAGCTCCAGCTTCCTCTCCTAAATGCCTTATTCTGAGGCTTTGACAGGAGCAAGAGTCTGATTGACCACCCTTGTCTTTCAGGGCCAGGCTGTGTCGTGGCAGCCACTGAATGAGCTGTGGGGGTCTGGGGCTTCCCACCCCCATCAGCTATGCCTGAAGGTGGCAATGGTCAGGTGCTGCAAAATACCCACCCAGGACTCTGCCTTGGGGTTGGGGCATGGGGACCACAGGTTGCATGAGGGTTTGCTTCTGTCTCTTTGTCTCTCCCTCAGGCTGAAGTCCATCCCTTTAGAGTCAAGATCCTGGGAAGAACTTGCTTACTCTTCAGCCTTTTTGCTTTACTTCCTCACCTTTCTGTCACACATTTTTTTCCTCTTGCCTTTTTTTGGTTGCCACCTTTGTATTTTATTTATTTATTTTGAGACAGAGTCTTGCTCTGTCGCCCAGGCTGGAGTGCAGTGGCACAATCTTGGCTCACTGCAACCTCAGCCTCCCGGGTTCAAGTGATTCTCCCACCTTAGCCTCCTGAGTAGCTGGGGCTACAGGGTCGCGCCACAACACTTGGCTGATTTTTGTATTTTTAGTAAAGACGGGGTTTCACCATGTTGGCCAGGCTGGTCTCGAACTCCTGACTTCGAGTGGAAGTCAGTGGGTGATCCGCCCACCTTGACCTCCCAAAGTGCTGGGATTACAGGTGTTAGCCACCGTGCCCGGCCCCAACTTTGTATTTAAAAAAATTAAAAATTGGCTGGGTCCAGTGGCACATGCCTTGTAGTCCCAGCTACTCGGGAGGCTGAGGCAGGAGAATCGCTTGAACCCAGGAGGCAGAGGTTGCAGTGAGCCGAGATCACGCCACTGCACTCCAGCCTGGGCGGCAGAGAGACTCTGTCTCAAAAAAATAAAATAAAATAAAAAATTAAAAATCTGCAGAAAGGTTGAAAGAAAGTACACTGAACACCCAGACTTTTCACATAGATGAAGGCTCTCAACCCGAGCACCCTGGATGGTTTGGGCTGGATACTTCTTTGTGCTGGGGGATTCTGGTGAATTATAGGATGTTTAGCAGCTTCCTCGCTGAGGACACTATAGCCTCCCGCTGCTAGCACCCCCTTGGCTATGACAACCAAACAGACATTGTCAGATGTCCCCTCCAGGCAAAATTGCCCCCAGTTGAGAGCCATTGATCTGGCTTTATGAATTAACATTTTGTCACATTTATTTATACACATTCTTCATATACATATATATTAAATGCAGATATCATACAAATGCATATATGTATATATACACATAAAACATTTACATCAAGAAATTTGCATCCATACAGTATTATTTAATGTATATTCTGTATTCACTATTCACTTTTTCCTAATTATCCCAATAATGTTTTTAATGGATTTTTTGATCAGTGATCCAGATGATCCGGTCAAGGATCATATTGCATTTAGCTGTTACGTCTCTTTAGTATCTGGTAATCTGAAACAGTTCCCTCCTTTTTGTGGGGGGAGGAGTCTTTTATGACATTGACTTTTTTTTTTTTTGGCTCCCTCTGTTGCCCAGGCTGGAGCAGTGGCGCAATCATGGCTCACTGCAGCCTCAACCTCCTGGGCAGAAGCCATCCTCCCATTTCAGCTGTGACCACAGGCATGTGCCACCACACCCAGCTAATTTTTTTGTATTTTTTGTAGAGATGGGGTTTCACTATGTTGGCCAGGCTGGTCTCAAACTGCTGAGATCAAGTGACTCTCCCACCTGGGCCTCCCAAAATGCTGGGATTACAAGCATGGGCCTCCATGCCCTGCCAACATTGACCTTTCTGAGAAGTCTTGGCCCAGTTGTTTTGTGGAATGCTCCTCTGCATTTTTTTTTTTTTTTTTTTTTTTTTGAGACAGAGTCTTGCTGTGTCGCCAGGCTGGAGTGCAATAGCACCACCTCAGCTCACTGCAACCTCCGCCTCCCGGGTTCAAGTGATTCTCCTGCCTCAGCCTCCCAAGTAGCTGGGACTACAGGCACCTGCCACCACACCCAGCTGATTTTTGTATTTTTAGTTGAGACGGGGTTTCACCATGTTGGCCAGGTTGGTCTCGAGCTCTTGATCTCATGATCTGCCTGTCTCAGCCTCCCAAAGTGCTGGGATTACAGATGTGAGCCACTGCGCCCGGCTGCTCCTCTGCCTTTTCAACCCATTGCATTTGGACATCTGCCCCCACTGCTCCAGTGGAACGGCTTCATAGCTACCCTCGTTCCATCAGTTCTAAGAGTCCATGGCTTTTAAGCCATTCCGTCACTTTATGTACCACTAAGAGAGAAGGAAGAAAAACACCCCACCGGTGTTTTCCACCCCATTTCACCCTTCTCAGCTCCTCCTACAACTTTCACAGCTCCTCCTCTTCCTTCTGCCCCGAAAGGAAGGGAGGTCATTCCTGCGGTTCCTAACTCCGTTTAACAATGAAGTGCCAACTGTGGTGTGAGACATCGAGACATCGTGTTCAAGTGTGAAAGGGGGACTTTGAATGGATGAAATTTGGTAATTGCCAAGGCGAATCCCCTGTTTTCACTCACTCCCGTCTTGCAACTCTGTCCTCTCTTGGTTGCTTTGACGCCTTCTCTCTGGCTCTCCTCCTGTCTCTGACTGTTCGTCCACATCCTTTTGCTTCTTCTCTTCCTGTGGTCTCCACTGATGTGTTGGTCTCCCTGTGGCCCCCCTACCTCGGCTGTGCTCTGTACCTCTTCCCCCCACCCTTCACTGGCCTGGGCAGATGGGACCAGGGTGGAATCACCAGCTATACAACCAGAGCTGGATGAATCAGAGTTTCTCTCTGGAGCCATGAAGACGGCTGTGGAAAATCAGGGAGATGTCCTGCCTGATTTGGGGAGTGGGGAATTTGGGACTAGGGCTCAGAAGAGAGGTGTTGGCTGGGAGGTAGATTTAGGCACTGTCAACTGTAGGTCATGGTTGGATCCAAGAACCGGGAAGGATAGCGTAGAGATAAGAAAGGAGTTAGAGGCCAGGCACAGTGGCTCTCGCCTGTAATCCCAGCACTTTGGGAGGCCGAGGCGGAAGGATTGCTTGAGCCCAGGAGTTCAAGACCAGCCTGGCCAACATGGTAAAACCCTGTCTCTACTGAAAATACAAAAATTTACCCAGGTGTGGTGGCAGGCACCTGTAATCCTAGCTCCTCAGGAGGCTGCGGCACAAGAATCCCTTGAGCCCTGGAGGTGGAAGCTGCAGTGAGCCAAAATTGCACCACTGCACTTGGGCCTGGGCGACAGAGTGGGACTCCGTCTCAAAGTAAATAAATAATTAATTAATTTAAAAAAATTTTTTTAAAAAGGAGTTAGGAACCGCAGGAACGACCTCCCCTCCTTTAGGGGCAGAAGGAAGAGGAGGAGCTGGGAAGGGTGAGGAGCCTGGAGAGGTGTTTGTGGAAGAAAAGGAGGGTCTGCGGGGCCACACACATTGCAGAGACGCCAGGGAGGATGAGGGACGGGGACAAGGACAAGGGTCCTCGTCAGGCTCTGCTGCAAAATAAGAGCTGAGAGTAAATGTGGAAGGGAAGAACCAGGGCCTTCAGCTGGTGCTAATAATAATAATAATAATAATAATAATAATAAGGGCACAGACACCTCCTGGTCTCTGAATCCCGGCCTGAGCTGTGCTGAAGCAGGCATGGCCAGTGCGTGCCCCCTCTCTGGGCCTAGGGAGGATGCAGGGGTGTCCTGAGTGGCCATCAGAACCTAGAGAAGCAGCCAGTTTGAAGCAGCGTCCCTGGAGACTGGGCAGAAGTACAGGCAGAGCTACCGCTGCTGCGCTTGTGGGAATGTGGCCTGTCCTGTCGGATGGACAGAGTGGACGTGGTTTTGATTTCTCTTCACCTGATGTTTCTTATCACACACAATCCTCATTGGCCATTGGTCTTTAAAAGCAACAGTGGGGGTTGGGGAGAGGCACGCTGCTCCCCTGCCTCAACATTTCCATGACGCCCATCCTGTTGCTCTTGGGATGAGAGCTGGGCCCACAAGCCCTGAGTGGCCTGGCCCTGCCCAGTCCCCACCCCACTAGCCCTTCCTCACCCTTCTCCTGGCAGTCCAGCCACCCAAGCTCCCTTTTGCCTCTGCCCACCACACTGGTCTCCCTTCCCCCTGCCTAATGCCTGTTCATCCTCCAGCTCAGCTTTCCGTCCTGCAAGAGCAGCTCTCCCCGACCCCCGGCAGGCAGGTCACCTGGCTACCTACATTCTTCAGTGCCCTGTATTTCCTCATACTTTTTTTTTGGAGACAGGGTTTTTCCCTGTCACCCAGGCTAGAATGCAGCGGCATGATCACCACTCACTGCAGCCTTGACCTCCTGGGCTCAAGCGATCCTCCCACCTCAGCCTCCCCAGTTGCTGGAACTACAGGTGCATGCCACCACACCTGGCTAATTTTTTTTTTTTTTTGTAGAGACAGGGGTCTTGCTGTGTTGCCCAGTCTGGTCTCCAACTCCTGGCCTCAAGTGATCCTCCCACCTCATCCTCCCAAAGCGCTGGGATTACAAGCATGAACCACCACGCCCAGCCTCTCCATACTTTACAACAAAATGGTGAATTGTACAATGGGATGTTTGTGGCTCTCTTCCCTGCTAGCGTGTAGCTCTCTGAGAGGAGAGCTTGTCAGCTTATTGATGGCTTTCTTGTTCCCAGCTATATTGCCACGTAAGTAAATATTTATGGAAGATTTTTATAACAAGTTATATTATAGTAACAAGTAACCCCCAAACCTCAGCAGCTTAATGCAACCAAGGTTTATTTCTTGTATAGGCTTCGCGCCCATTGAGGGTAGATGGGGGAGGATGCTCTATGTCACCCTCCTCAGAAGTATAAATTGCACACAGACTCTTTTTATTTTATTTTTCTTTTTTTGAGATGGAGTCTCACTCTGTCACCCAGGCTGGAGTGCAGTGGCATGATCTTGGCTCACTGCAACCTCCACCTCCCAGGTTCAAGCGATTCTCCTGCCTTAGCCTCCCAAGTAGCTGGGACTACAGGTGCCCACCACCACGCCCAGCTAATTTTTGTATTTTTAGTAGAGACGGGGTTTCACTATGTTGGCCAGGATGATCTCGATCTCTTCCCTTGTGATCTGCCCGCCTCGGCCTCCCAAAGTGCTGTCATTACAGGTGTGAGCCATGCGCCCAGCCCACAGACTCTTAGAGTTCCTACCTGGAGGGGAACTTTAAGTGACAGGTACCACTTCTCTTGTTTTGTTGGCCAAAGCACATCACATAGCCGCACTTCACTTTCAGGGAACAGGGAAAAATGATGACACAACAGGCTCCAGAGGAGAACCAGAAATAGTGGCTGGACAGCACTCACTCCCTCAGACAAGCGCCACTTTTGTAATGAATTTTTTTCTTTTTTTGAAATGGAGTTTTGCTCTTGTTGCCCAGGCTGTAGTACAGTGGCATGATCTTGGCTCACCACAACCTCCCCTCCCCAGTTCAAGTGATTCTCCTGGCTCAGCCTCCTGAGTAGCTGGGGTTACAGGTACCCCCCATGCCCAGCTAATTTTTTTTTTTTTGTATTTTTAGTAGAGATGGAGTTTCACCATGTTGGCCAGGCTAGTCTCAAACTCCTGACCAGAAGTGATCCACCTGCCTTGGCCTCCCAAACTGCTGGGATTATAGGCGTGAACCACTGCACCCAGCCTGTAATGAATTTTTTAAAATTCAGAAAACAATTAAAAAAAAAGCACAAGGCTGAGAGACAGCTGGCATCAGGAGCTGGGTGGAAGAAGAGGTGGCATGATTGGTACTTATTCCTCAACTTGCTGTTTCTGTGCACTATGTTTAATTTCTCCAGCCACCTGTAGAGGTGTCCAAAGCCTTCGAGATGCCTGAACAAAGCATGGAGCTTCAGGTCTCAAAATTCTTCTTAATCTCTGATCGCATTTGTTTCTGCACCTCCAACTCCTAGAGAAATCGTTCAAATAAAATGTCTGTCCTGAAATATTTTCTTTTGATTAGTGCTTACATTTATCAAAATGCAATTTGTAATTCAGCATTTACATTATTATTTGTGTTGAGACAGTGTACTTCCTGATTTCTTGTGTGAAAAAAAAAGTGGAGGCCAGGCATGGTGGCTCATGCCTGTAATCTCAGCAATTTGGGAGACCGAGGTGGGCGGATCACCTGAAGTCAGGGGTTCAAGACCAGCCTGGCCAACATAGCGAAGCCTCGTCTCTACTAAAAATACAAAAATTAGCCAGTTGTGTGGTGTTGGACGCCTGTAATCCCAGCTATTCGGGAGGCTGAGGCAGGAGAATCGCTTGAACCCAGGAGGCAGAGGTTGAAGTGAGCAGAGATCACGCCACTGTACTCCAGCCTGGGCAACAGAGTGAGATTCCATCTCAAAGAAAAAGAAAAAGAAAGTGGAAGATTTTTTTCAATTGCAAAAATTCTTAGGAGTTCAGCCTTCCCATTTGTTCAAAGCAGAATTAACAAAAGAATCTCACGGAGCAGGACGTCTTCTGTGATGTCTTCTTCTCCTGGCCTGGCAGAGTCATGGAGCCTTGGAGATTACCTTCCAGCCCTCAGAGCAGTGTGCAGCCGAAGTTGGTCCCTGGAAGCTCGCACACAGGTCCACCCCAGACCGCGGGTCCTGCCTCCGTGGCTGCAGGCACGTCTATCCACCCTGCTGCAAAGTGGCCTTTCATAACCCTGGGGGCAGTTCTTTCTGAAGAGGGATGCCTCAGACACTCGATCCCTTCAGACGCTTTTTACTTGATGTGACCCCCTCTTAGGTCGCCCTCTTTTGGATGCAGCCAGGTTGTCATTGTGCCTCCAGCTAAGATGGGACCTCCACAGTTGGCTATGTGATTTCATAGTGCAGTGAGGCTCTGGGCTCCTGAAATCTGGCTGGTAGACCATCCCTCCCTGCCAAGCATGAGGCTTTTAGAATAGATTCATTCTTCCTTTAAAATAGATCAAAGTGGCCAGGCATGGTGGCTCATGCCTGTAATTCCAGCATTTCGGGAGGCTGAGGCAGGAGGATCACTTGAGGCCAGGAGTTCAAGACCAGCCTGGCCAACAGAGACCCTGTCTCTACAAACAAAAAATTAGCCAGATGTGGTGGGTCATGCCCCTAGTCCCAGCTACTTGAGAGGCTGAGGCGGGAGAATTGCTTGAGCCCAGGAGTTTGAGGCTCCCGTGAGCTGAGATTGCACCACTGCACCCCAGCCTAGGTGACAGAGTAAGACCTTGTATCTCCAAAAAAAAAAAAAGGCCAATACGGAGGCTCAGGCCTGTAATCCCAGCACTTTGGGAGCCTGAGGCAGGCAGATCAACTGAGGTCAGGAGTTCGAGGTCAGACCAACATGGCAAAACCCCGTCTCTACTAAAATCACAAAAAATTAGCTGGGCGTGGTGGTGGGCACCTGTAATCTCAGCTACTCGGCAGGCTGAGGCAGGAGAATCGCTCGAATCCGAGAGGTGGAGGTTGCAGTGAGCCGAGATCATGCCACTGCCCTTCAGCCTGGGTGACAGAGTGAGACTGTGTCTCAAAAAAAAATAAAATAAAATAAAAAATTTTAAAAATAGATCAAGGTTCGGTGCAGCCACTGTGGAAAACAGTTTGGATATTCCTCAAAAAGTTAAACATAGAACATGACCCAGCAATTCCCCTTCTAGGGGTATACTTAAGAGAATTGAAAGCAGGGAGCCAAACAGATACTTGTCTGCAATTTCCATTACAACATTATTCACAATGGCCAAAAGGTGGAGTCAAACCAAGCGTCCATGAGCGGACAAATGGATAAACAGAATGGGATGCGTTCATGCAATATTCAGCCCTAATGAGGAAGGAAATCCTGACACATGCTACAACGGTGATGAACCTTGAAAACATTCTGCTGAGTGAAATAAGCCAGACCCAAAAGGACAAATATTCTATGACTCACCTAGATGAGTAATTTAGAAAAGGTGAGTTCATTGACACAGCGTAGAATAGTGGTGGAGGTGGTGGGCCGGAGGGGTGTGTTGCTGAGGAGGGGCTGGAATGGAAAGTCATTATTGTTTTTGTTTTTGTTTTTGTTTTGAGACAGAGTCTCACTCTGTCACCCAGGCTGGAACGCAGTGGCACAATCATGCCTCACTGAAACCTCCACCTCCCAGGCTCAAGTAATCCTCAGGCCTCACCCTCCCGAGCAGCTGGGACTGGGACTGCAGGGTGCGCCACCACACCCGGCAGGGAAGTTATTGTTTGGAGCATTTGTTTGGTGAGATGAGAAGGTTCTAAATGGATGTCAGTGATGGTTACGCAACATTGTGAATGGTCTTAATGCTGCTAATTTATACAGTTAAACATGGTTAAAATGGTAAATTTTATGTATATTTTACAACAATAAAAAATACAAAACAAAATCAAGGCTTCTCCCTTTTTGTTCCAGGTCTCTGGGAGAGGTGGCCGGGGAGGGACAGCAGATGCAGGGCAGAGGCCCCCATGCCCCAAGGCTTTCTCTCTGCATGGGGGCAGGGTGGGGCGGGTGGCAGATAGAAGGGAGGGGCTTTCTCAGAAGGACAGGCCCCCACCCCAGTCCTTTGCTCGAAGGCTTACTTCTCTCCCCTCGCGGCGCAAAGAAGCCAATCCTCCCTCTGTCTCTGCACACCTCGCCCTCCAATCTCAAGGCCACACCTGGGCCACTATTCACCTGGCCCACCCCACCCCTCTACCCTCTGAGGCCTCAAACCCACCTCCCACAGAAAACAATCCACACCTGCCTGCTCGCCCTTCACCGCTCCTGACGTGCCCAGCTGGAATCTATGTTTCCTACTCATTCGCACCTTGGATCTGTCATGCAGTGAACAGCCTTCCACAGTTATTTCAATTTTGTGTTTTCTCTCCCTGACTAGGATCTAGAAGGTAGGATATAGACTAGGAGGTACAGCAGCTGTGATGAGATGTCAGGCTGGAGGCAGAGCCTCAGAGTGCAGACTCGGGGAGGCCATGCAAACCGCGGCTGTGAGCTCAGGGGCTCACTCACGTGTCCCCAGTCACTGTCATGCGGACCATCATCGTATTTGCCAAAAACGCTTCACAAGGGGAGCTATAAACAGCAGTGTCCACCCAATAGGGCCCACGCCTTGGCCTTGGAGTTGAATCGTCAGCACCACTTGACCCCTTCTCTCTGTGTCCTTCACCCTTGACCTCTTTGGCAGTGTGGTGCCGGGTGTGTGCAGCTTGAGGACTTCTGTTCCGGGACATGGCTGAGCTCCACCCGCCCTGCTAAATTCAGCCTCCAAGAGCCCATATGGCAACGCTGCAGCCTGAGGCCGCAGTACAGCCAGGCTGTGTGTGCGTGTGTGTACACTCTGTGTGTGTCCATGTGCGTGCATCCGTGTGCTTGTGTGCGTGTGTCCGTGTGCGTGCTTGCACACTGTGTGTGCATGTGTACACTCTGTGTATGTGTCCATGTGCATGTGTGCGTGTCTGTGTGCGTGCGTGCACACTCTGTGTGTCTGAGTGCATGTGTACACTCTGTGTGCGTGTGTGTTGTGTCTGCACACCACCACCAAGTGAGCTCAGATAGAGGACAGAAGAGTTTGAAGGTGTGGCTAATGTTGATCTTGAGAGGCAACGAAAGGGCGGCGCAGGGTGTGGGAGGGACAGGCCCCTGCCACACAACCCCTAGGTTGCTGTGGTGGAGAGAATCCCTTGGCCCAGCTTTGCTTTGATGGATGGGTCAGCTGAGGTTCTCCTGGTTTAGGCCTCTGGTCAAAATGCAGCAGCCTGCTGACAGGTCCTTCCCTTGAATGACAAGTCTGGCTCACCGTGGTGCC
This sequence comes from Hylobates moloch, assembly GCF_009828535.3. NCBI lineage: Eukaryota > Metazoa > Chordata > Mammalia > Primates > Hylobatidae > Hylobates > Hylobates moloch. The sequence goes on from NW_026652276.1 coordinate 210,394,624, forward strand.
CAGGCAGAGGCATCTGCCCCTGTGCCCCAGATCTTTGCCTTTTACCCAGAACCCTCCATTCACAGGCCCTACTGTAGTCTCTGTCTCCCCACTGCCGGTAAGTTGACCTCAGCCCTCTGTAGGCTCCACGGAGGGACAAGGAAGGTCAAGTGCCTCCTCCAGCTCCACCTTGGGCGGCCACCATGGCTCCTGCAGCCATCCCACCCAGAATGTCTCCAGCTGCCACCATGTACAGAAGATGGGGGCAAGAACTGCCTGTTAAGAGCTGAATGTTTTTGTTCCTTCCCTCTTCAGTTCATTTGTTGAACCCCTAACTCCAAATGTAATAGTATTTGGAGGCAGGGCCTTTGGGAGGTAATTAGGATTAGATGAGGTCACGAGAGTTGTGATGGTGAATATTGGGTGACTGCATTGAGGAATGCCTAGATGGCTGGTAAAGTATCCTCCTGGGTGTGTCTGTGAAGGTGTCCCAGAGGAGACTGACATTGGAGTTGAGGACTGGGAGAGGAAGACCCACCCTCATTGTGGGTGGGCGCCACCCAGTCGGCTGCCAGGGCAGCTAGAACAAAGCAGGCGGAAGAAGAGGGACAGCTTTGCTGGCTAAGTCTTCTGGCTCTATTTTTCCTTCCAGCGCTGGATGCTTGCTTCCCCACCTCCTGCCCCCCGACAGCAGACTCCAGGTTCTTTGGCGTTTGGACTCTGGGACTTGTACCAGTGACTTCGCAGGGCTCTCAAACCTTCAGCTGCAGACTGGAGGCTGCACTGACGGCTTCCCTGGTTTTGAGGCTTTCAGACTCGAACTGAGCCACTACCGGCTTCTCTCTTTCCCTAGCTTTCAGACAGCCTGTCGTGGGACTTGGCCATGTAATCATGTGAGCCAGTTCTCCCTAATAAACTCCCTTTCGTATATACATATATCTTATTGGTTCTGTCTCCCTGGAGAACCCTAACGCAAGGGTGGAATCCCCATGATGGGATTAGTGTCCTTTTCACTTGCATAAAGAGACCACCAAACAGGCTTTGTGAGAGCAACAAGGCTGTTTATTTCACCTGGGTGCAGGCGGGCTGAGTCCGAAAAAGGAGAGTCAGCGAAGGGAGATGGGGTGGGGGCCGTTTTGTAAGATTTGGTTGGGTAGTGGAAAATTACAGTCAAAGGGGGTTGTTCTCTGGCAGGCAGGGGCGGGGGTCACCAGGTGCTCAGTGGGGGAGCTTTTGAGCCACAATGAGCCAGGAGAAGGAATTTCACAAGGTAATGTCATCAGTTAATGCAGGGACTGGCCATTTTCACTTCTTTTGTGGTGGAATGTCATCAGTTAAGGCAGGAACAGGCCTTTCCCCCCCACCCACTCCCAGACGGAGTCTCTGTCGCCCAGGCTTGAGTGCAGTGGCGCAATCTTGGCTCACTGCAAGCTCCGCATCCGGGGTTCACACCATTCTCCTGCCTCAGCCTTCCGAGTAGCTGGAACTGCAGACGCCCGCCACCACGCCTGGCTAGTTTTTTTGTATTTTTAGTAGAGACGGGGTTTCACTTTACTGTGTTAACCAGGATGGTCTTGATCTCCTGACCTTGTGATCCACCCGCCTTGGCCTCCCAAAGTACTGGGAGTACAGGTGTGAGCCACCACGCCCGGCCAAGAACAGGCCTTTTTCACTTCTTTTGTGATTCTTCAGTTACTTCAGGCCATCTGGATGTATACGTGCAGGTCACAGGGGATATGAGGCCTCACAGTCCCTTTAAGAACAGGCACCAGAGAGCTTGCCCTCTCTCTCCACGTGTACACGCAAAGAAGGGGTCATGTGAACACAGCAAAATGGCAGCCACCTACAAGCCAAGAGAAGAGGCCTCGGAATGAAATCTCCCTCCTCCGGCCAGGCGCGGTGGCTCACGCTTGTAATCCCAGCACTCTGGGGGGCCAAGGCGGGCGGATCACAGGTCAGGAGTACGAGAACAGCCTGGCCAATATGGTGAAACCCCGTCTCTACTAAAAAAAAATACAAAAATACAAAAATTAGCCGGGTATGATGGTGCGGGCCTGTAGTCCCAGCTACCCAGGAGGCTGAGGCAGAAGAATCGCTTGAACCTGGGAGGCGGAGGTTGCAGTGAGCCAAGGTCGAGCCATTGCACTCCAGCCTGGGCTACACAGCAAGATTCTGTCTGAAAGAAAAAAGAAACCTACCTCCTCAGCACCTTTATCTCAGACTCCCAGCCTCCAGAACTGAGAAAAGTAAGTTTTTGTTCTTCAAACCATCTAGTCTATGGTATTTTGTTATGGTAGCCTGGGCAGACTAATATACTGCCTAACCTCCAAATCCAGAAGACATTTGGGACCTTTTAAAAATTGTATTAGGCAGGGCGCAATGGCTCACGCCTGTAATCCCAGCACTTTGGGAGCCAAGGCAGGCGGATCACCTGAGGTCAGGAGTTCGAGACCAGTCTGACCAATATGGAGAAACCCGGTCTCTACTAAAAATACAAAATTAGCAGGGCGTGGTGGCACATGCCTGTAATCCCAGCTACTCGGGAGGCTGAGGGGAGGGGTTTGATAAGCCAAGTCGTGCCTTGATCGTGCCTGGCAGACAATAGGTCTCAAAAAAAATTGTTTAACTTTTGGTCTTGCTCTGTCGCCCAGGCTGGAGTGCAGTGGTCCCATCTCGGCTCACTGCAACCTCTGCCTCCCTGGCTCAAGTGATACTCCCACCTCAGACTCCTGAGTAGCTGGGACTACAGGTGTGCACCACCATGCCCGGCTAATTTTTGTATTTTTAGTAGAGACGGGGTATCACCATGTTGTCTAAGCTGATCTCAAATTCCTGGGCTCCAGAAATCTGCCTCCCTCAGCCTCCCAAAGTGCTGGGATTATAGGCACAAGGCACCACGTCTGGCTCTGATTTTTTTTTTTTTTTTTTTTTGAGACCGAGTTTTGCTCTGTCGCCCAGGCTGGAGTGCAGTGGCGCGATCTCGGCTCACTGCAAGCTCCGCCTCCCGGGTTCATGCCATTCTCCTGCCTCAGCCTCCCGAGTAGCTGGGATTACAGGCGCCCGCCACTGCGCCCGGCTAATTTTTTGTATTTTTAGTAGAGACGGGGTTTCACCGTGTTAGCCAGGATGATCTCGATCTCCTGACCTCGTGATCCACCCGCCTCGGCCTCCCAAAGTGCTGGGATTACAGGCGTGAGCCACCGCGCCCGGCCGATTTTTTTTTTTTAATAAAAAATTCATCCAGAAAAATGATTGAATACCTCATATGTGTCAGGCACTGGGTAGGTACTGGGGGTAGCAAGACAAATCAGATTTGATCATCCTTCTTTTTGTATTTTTTCCAGTCTTTCCAGGCCATTTTCAAATATAGTCAGTTTGCTATTTACATATTTATTATTATAATAGCAGAAAAAATATTATGTTGTGTTTTTCACTTAACATTGTAAACATTTTTTTTTCTTTTTTTTGAGACAGAGTTTTGCTCTTGTTGCCCAGGCTGGAGTACAATGGCATGATCTCGGCTCACCGCAATCTCCGCCCCCTGAGTTCAAGGGATTCTCCTGCCTCAGCCTCCCAAGTAGCTGAGATTACAGGCATGCGCCACCACACCCTGCTAATTTTGTATTTTTAGTAGAGACGGGGTTTCTCCATGTTGGCCAGGCTGGTCTTGAACTCCCGACCTCAGGTAATCCGCCAGCCTCGGTCTCCCAAAGTGCTGGGATTACAGGCGTGAGCCACCACTCCCAGCCTATAAACATTTTTTTAAAAAACCTCGTCATGGTTTTAGGTGAAGAGTAATTTTCAGATACTGAACTCAATATGTTCATGGAATTATAAAAATTGTTACTTGTGGTTTCATCGCCTTTACAGCTGCCTGTTAATGGCTGTGTAGTGTTCCACTGAGTTGAGGTACTGTAATTTACCTGAAGATCTATTAGAGTGGGATATTTATTTATTTTTAATTTAATTTAATTTTTTTTGAGACAGAATCTCGCTCTGTCACCCAGTCTGGAGTGCAGTGGCGTGATCTCAGATCACTGCAACCTCCACCACCTGGGTTCATGCGATTCTCCTGCCTCATCTTCCTGAATAGCTGGGATTACAGGCATCCACCACCACACCTGGCTAATTTTTGTATTTTTAGTAGAGATGGGGTTCTGCCATGTTGGCCAGGCTGGTCTTGAATTCCTGATCTCCGGTGATCCTCCCGCCTTGGCCTCCCAAAGTGCTGGGATTACAGGCGTGAGCCACCGCTCTTGGACCTTGTAGTGGGACATTTGTATATTTCCAATATTCACTATTATATATAATGCTGAATGAATCCCTTTTTGTGTATAGATTTTTAAAAAATTATTTTCTTAGAATAAATTCCAGCCAGGTGCAGTCGCTCATGCCTGTAATCCCAACACTTTGGGAGGCTGAGGAGCCCAGGAGTTTGAGACCAGTCTGGGCAACATGGCAAGACCCATCTCTATTTAAAAAAAAAAAAATCTAAAAAGGAAATGAATAAATTCTTTGTGAACTTCACCAGAAATTTTTTTCTTTTTTAAAAAAGAATACATTCCTGTAAGTGGGATTAGCAGGTTAGAAAGTATTGAGATCTCTTGGTTTTTGTTTGTTTGTTTGTTTTTAATAGGGCGTGTTGTTCATTCTTTTTTTCTTCTTTCTTCCTTTCTTTCTCTTTTTTTTTTTTCTTTTTTTTAGAAAGAGTCTCACTCTGTCCCCCAGGCTACAGTGCCTCCCGGCCTCCACCTCCTGGGTTCAAGCGATTCTCCTGCCTCAGCCTCCCTAGTAGCTGGGACTATAGGCATGTGCCACCACGCCCAGCTAATTTTTTTGTATTTTTATTAGAGATGGGGTTTCGCAATGTTGGCCAGTCTGGTCTTGAACTCCTGACCTCAGGTAATCTGCCCAAAGTGCTGGGATTACAGGCATGAACCACTGTGCCCGGCCGGTATTTTTCAATTGACTTACAGGACCACTGGCAATGACTGGATTCTCATACTTGTAGTTGAACCTAAGCGTTTGCTTCTGCCTGGGCAAGTATAGCAAAGTGATAATGCAGAAAGACAGAATTCAGGGAATGACCAGCCCAGGAGAGGGTCCCTGTCTGGTCATCTCCTGCAAAGTTTGTGCAGATGTACAAAACCTCTCCTATTGGCTTTGGATTTTGGATGTCTTTGTAAAATATAAATTTACTTAGCTTGGGGGTTAAGTCATGCGTTGTAGAGCAAGATGCTTGTAATCAAATCCAGGCTCTACTGGGTAGACGGATGTGTAACCCTGGGGAAATTTCCCTAATTTATCTGTGGCTCTGTTTTCTCATTCATAAAATGGAAGATTAAAAACTGAACTTACTTGATAGAGTACTGTGAGGATTAAATGAGATAATACATGTGATATGGTTTGAAATTGTCCCCCAAATGTCATGGGTTAGAAACTTAATCCTTAAATTCATATGTTGATTGGAGGTAGGGCCTTTGAGAGGTAATTAGGATTAGATAAAGTCATCAGGGTGGGGCTCCCATGATGGGACTGGCGGCTTTAGAAGAGGAAGAGAGGGCCGAGTTCGGTGGCTCAAGCCTGTAATCCCAGCACTTTGGGAGGCCGAGGTGGGTGGATCACCTGAGGTCAGGAATTCAAGAGCCTGATTAACATGGTGAAACCCTGTCTCTACTAAAAATACAAAAATTAGCTGGCATAGTGGCGGGCGCCTGTAATCCCAGCTACTCAGGAGGCTGAGGCAGGAGAACTGCTTGAACATGGGAGGCAGAGGTTGCAGTGAGCCGAGATTGCACCATTGTACTCCAGTCTGGGTGACAGAGAGAGTTCCATCTCAAAAAAAAAACAAAAAACAAGAGAGACCTAACTTGACACACAGTCTCTTGCCCCTTCACCATACGATGCCCTTCACGGTGTTACAAAGCAGCAAGAAGGCCCTTGAAACATGCCGGTGCCATGCACTTGAACCCCCAGCCTCCAAAACTGTAAGAAATAGTTTCTTATCTTTATAAATTATCCAGTATATGGATTTTGTTATAGCTACAGAAAACAGATGAAGACAACATGCTATGTGGTTAGCCTAGTGCCTGGCATGTGGTAAATACACAATACATGTTAGTGTTCTCAAGGACTAATTAAGGAATGTGTCACTGACACAGCCTGCTATTCAGACTGTGGGTTTGGTTTCTTCCTACCTTCAGGTTTGTTCCCACACACAAATCCTGTGAAGTTAACTATTTAAAATTCTCAACAGAAACTTAATTCTGTACATCAGAATGGAAAGTTTAAAGTCAAAGCCAGGCTTGCTGGCTCACACCTGTAATCCCAGCACTTTGGGAGGCTGAGGCAGGTGGACCACCCGAGGTCAGGAGTTTGAGATCAGCCTGGTCAACATGGTGAAACCCCATCTCTACTAAAAATACAAAAATTAGCCAGTTGTGGGGGCGGATGCCTGAAATCCCAGCTACTTGGGAGGCTGAGGTAGGAGAATTGCTTGAACCTGGGAGGCGAAGTTTGCAGTGAGCCGAGATTGCGCCATTGCACTCCAGCCTGAGCAACAAGAGCAAAACAATGTCTCAAAAAAAAAAAAAAAAAAAGTCGAACAAACTGACAATTAGGACTATGCAGAGAGTGTTGAAGAAGTGTGTGTTAATGTCCTTGAGCTCAAAGACTTTCCATTTTTTGAACATTTAGCTTTGAAAGAAAGAATGGATGCACAGACATTGAGTCTGAAATAGCAGGGAACATCAGTTCAGCTGGCACTGCCCTGTCGCAAGGGGCTGTGGGGCTGGGGTGTGGGGGGTAGAGTGAAGCAGCTCAGGAAATGGTTACAATTTTGTGGTAGGAGTGACAAGTTTGTCCTCAAAGCTGAAGGTAAGAATATGCGTTTACAACAGATCTGCTCACGTCAGAATGGCAATGGTGCAACAGAATCTTAAAAACAACAACGATGAACATTTTCCTCAAAATAAAATTCAAAGAACAAATGAAATGGAACTCCAGTGGCGTTCTAGGTCCCAGGAACCCAGGACTTCCTGTCATTCCATTGTTAAACCCTCTGAACTCTTCTGAGGCGGTTGCCGTGGGCATGGGTTTTGTTTTCCATAAGACATTAAGATAAGCACCACAAAATTCTCTTTGTTTAAATCTACTTCTGTTCTCATGGTAACAGAGGGTCCATCAGCACCAAAATATATAGAGGCACCAAGGCAGCGTGAAGATGTTACTACGACAACTGGAATTTAGAGGAGACATTTTTAAAGGCGTGTGGGAGGCTTTCACTTCGCTTTCTTCATGAAAGCCTGGGCAGGATGAGTCAGGCATTTTAGAAAACAGGGGTACAGGGGTACCCTGGGGTGTAAGGTCTGGGTGGTTCCACAATCACGGTGCTGGCTGGGACATGGGATGACAAAGAGTGTTGGCTACAGAATTCTGTGAAATCTCTTCAACGAAAGGTTGCTCTCTTGTCAGGAATTATACAGAGATATCTTTGTGTTGAGACGAGGTGGGATTGAGGAGTATTTGCGGAGATGAACTCTAAATTTTAGTCTTCATGGAATTTGTAAATACAAGAAGACCAGGAGAAACAATCTTACTTTAAAAAAGGCCCATTCAGGCCAGGTGCAGTGGCTCACGCCTGTAATCCCAGCACTTTGGGAGGCCGAGGCGGTGGATCACCTGAGGGGTCAGGAGTTCAAGACCAGCCTGGCCAACATAGTGAAAGCCCGTCTCTACTAAAAATAAAAAAATTAGCCGGGCATGGTGGCATGTGCCTGTAGTCCTAGCTACTCAGGAGGCTGAGGCAGGAGAATCACTTGAACCCGGGAGGTAGAGGTTGCAGTCAGCAGAGATCGCACCACTGCACTCCAGCTTGGGCAACAGAGTGAGACTTTGTCTCAAAAAATAAATAAAAATAAAAAATAAAATAAAATAAAAAAGGTCTATTCTCTGCCGGGCATGGTGGCTCACACCTGTAATCCCAGCACTTTGGGACGCCAAGGTGGGTGGATTATGAGGTCAGGAGATCAAGACCATCCTGGCCAACATGGCGAAACCCCATCTCTAATAAAAATATGAAAATTAGCCAGGTGTGGTGGCAGGCGCATGTAATTCCAGCTACTCGGGAGGCCGAGGCAGGAGAATCACTTGAACCTGAGAGGTGGAGGTTGCAGTAAGCCGAGATCGCGGCACTGCACTCCAGCCTGGGTGACAGAGCAAGACGCCATCTCAGAAAA